>NC_073633.1:104882500-105192500 GCF_029407905.1 Bubalus kerabau | reverse complement strand
GCTGTCCTGTCTCTTTTGTGCCCCAAGGACCGTAGCCCGCCAGGCTTCTCTGGCCATGGGATTTCCCAAGCAAGAATACTGGAGCGGGTTGTCATTTCCTTCTTAAGGGGATCTTCCCAACCCAGGGATCAAACCCGAGTCCCCTGCATTGCAGGCAGATTCTTTACCACTGAGTCACCAGGGAAGCCCACAGAAGGAAGAGACGATCCTAATTTTATAGGTGAGGGAATTGAAAACAGAGAGGTTGAGTAACTTATCAGAGGTCACATAGCTAGTGGGTCGCATCAAAATATGAGCCCTTAAACACTCTTCCCCTCTGTCCCTCATGTTACTGAGACTTCTGTCTCCTACCTGGTGAGGATCCCAGAGCTCAGGGACTGGAGAAGTGCCTTTCAAGGAAGAAGAGAGAAGAGGGTGAGGGGGTCATGGGGGAGGAGGAGGAGGGCATGGAGGCGTGACTCAGTCTTGGTACCTCATCCCTTTCTACATTAACCCATCTAACCATTCTCTCTCCATCCACTTCCGGGGGAGGGGGTTAGTCCCTGGTCACGGGACAGGCATTGGGACTGTTCTTTGGAAGTCTGGGTTTCAGTTCAGTTCAGTCACTCAGTCGTGTCCGACTCTTTGAGACCCCATGGACTGCAGCTGTCCAGGCTTCCCTGTCCATCACCAACTCCCAGAGTTTACTCAAACTCATGTCCATTGAGTCGGTGATGCCATCCAACCATCTGATCCTCTGTCGTCCCCTTTTCCTCCCACTTTCAATCTTTCCCAGCATCAGGGTCTTTTCCAATGAGTCAGTTCTTTGCATCAGGTGGCCAAAGTACTGGAGTTTCAGCTTCAGCATCAGTCCTTCCAATGAACATTCAGGACTGATCTCCTTTAGGATGGACTGGTTGGATCTCCTTGCTGTCCAAGGGACTCTCAAGAGTCTTCTCCAACACCACAGTTCAAAAGCATCAATTCTTTGGTGCTCAGCTTTCTTCACAGTCCAACTCTCACATCCATACACGACCACTGGAAAAACCATAGCCTTGATTAGACAGACCTTTGTTGGCAAAGTAATGTCTCTGCTTTTTAATATGCTGTCTAGGGTTTACATAGACCAAAGGTATTTAGCAAGGGGGAGATGAAGGTGAATGTAGTGTCATAATAGGTATGAGGAGGGGAAGTTCCTTAGAAGCAGGGTTTGAAGGGAGTTTCCCTGGTGGCTCAGCCAGTAAAGAGACCGCCTGCAATGCAGGAGATCTGGGTTCTATCCCTGGGTTGGGAAGGAAATGGCAACCCACTCCAATATTCTTGCCTGAGAAATGCCATGGACAGAGGAGCCTGGCAGGCTACAGTCCTCGGGGTTGTAAGAGTCGGACACGATTTAGCAACTAAACCACCACTAGGGTATGAACAAGCTTGCACCTTCAGGTGGCTCTGCTCACAGATTTTGGAAGGAAGTTGTAATTATGTTTTGCTTACAGCCCTGTTACCTGACAACCTAATAGCACAAGATGAAGGTGGTTTGGGAACAGATTGGTTTTGATTGCACTTGGGTGAATTAAGCAAAACACTTTCAAGAGGTTTAGGTGGAGAAATAAGACCTAAGTGTAAAACGATTACACTCTGGTGAGCTTTTGGCCTTCCTCTGTATTTGTAAAGCTAAGCCTTTAACGCAGAGTGACTGTGGAAGACCTACCCAGAAGGAGGTGGGCTCTAAGTCTTGGCTTTCAGAGTAGGACTTACATACATTTAAAATTGTTGGGATCTCTTCTTGATGATGTTCTCCTGAATATTGGGATTGACTGGCTGCTTTTGTGTATGCTGAAAGCTTTTAAAAACCAACAAGATCCGCAAACACTATCTCTACAGCTTGAGGCAAGCGTATCATCATGGTGTGAAAAACTGAGTCGTGGGGCAAAAGAATTAGTTTTAAAAGAAGCTGTTGCAGTAACGAGCTGTGTGCCTTTGGGCTGCTCACTTGGCCTCTCTGCGCTTCACTTTCCATCCATGTGCCAGGAGGCCACTGACACGACCTCTTTGACCCTGTCTCATCAGTATCCCCTTGGTCTGAGGGCCACCTGGCTTCCTTCTGTTCCGCAAGGAGATCATATGAGTCCCCTGTCTCAGGGCCTTTCTTGCACTTTCCGTGGCTTATAAATGAATGCTGGCATAGCTGGCTTCTTTCCGTCCTCTCAGTCTCAGCTCACACGTCACCTTGTTAGCAGGGATTTCCCTGTTGCATCTAAAAACCTTGCCTCTGGTTCCCTGACCCTATCACTTCCAGTGTGTCCCCCGCTGAGTTGTCTTCCTGGTACCTGTTGTGAGCTGAAACCAATTTACTTGCTCATGTGTCACCTTTGATGCCAGCCTCCCTGGCTAGTGGGTGGGCTCCACAGGTAGGAATGTTCCCTGACCTGTTCGCTGTCTTCACCCCAGGCTCTGGGGTGGTTGCCCAGCACTTAGTGGATGCTCAGTAATCTTTTGCTGACTATATGTAGGGATACAGGGATGGATCAAAGAGGGTTTCTAAGACTTCCAGCGTGATGAAAATTTCAGCGCTGTTTTTCTTTTTAATTGCAATGTAGTTGCTTTACAACATTATGTTAGTTTCTGCTGTACAGCAAAGTGAACCATCTACACATATACACACGTCTACTCGTTTTTGCATTTCCTTCCCTTTTAGAGCACTGAGCAGAGTTCCCTGTGCTACACAGGAGGTTCTCATTGGTTATCTACTTTATACATAATCGTGCATACATGTCAATCCCAATCTCCCTGTTCATGCCCTGCATCCACTCTTGGTGTCTGTATGTTGGTTCTGTCCATTTGCATCTCCATTTCTGCTTTGTAAATAGGTTCATCGTACCATTTTTCTGGATTCTGCATATATGTGTTACTATTCGATACTCGTTTTTCTCTTTCCGATTACTCTGTGTGAGAGTCTTTAGGTCCATGCACATCTCTGCAAATGGCACAGTTTTCTTCCTTTTCACGACTGAGTAATATTCCACCATCTACAACAGCCAGAACGTGGAAGCAATCTGAATGTCCATCATCAGAGGAATGGAATAGAAGATGTGGCCCATGGATGCCATGGAAGATCATCCAGCAC
The DNA here is from genome assembly GCF_029407905.1 of Bubalus kerabau. NCBI lineage: Eukaryota > Metazoa > Chordata > Mammalia > Artiodactyla > Bovidae > Bubalus > Bubalus kerabau. The sequence goes on along the minus strand of NC_073633.1, from coordinate 105,189,397 downwards.
TCTTTTAAGCTACAGGTGGCAAAGGACAAGTGCCAATAGGATGGCAACATCCCTAACGGAGGAGGCATCAGGAAGGACTGATATTCCCACCTCCTGGCAAGCGCCCAGCTCTCCAGAGCCTCCAGCAAGCTGCTTTCTGTCTGTTCGCCTTTTCACCAGGAGTGGGGGTGGAGGGGGCAGGTGGGTGGGCAGGTGGGCCTGGCACAGATTTGGTTGGTGTCCCAGGAATAATTTAGCATGTATTGGCCATTGGTGCGCTGCCCTCTTTGGGTATTTAAATCTATTTGAGAAAGAAGCAGAGCTTCCCTGGTGGCTCAGTGGTAAAGAACCCACTTGCCAATGCAGGACGCTTGGGTTTGATCCCTGGGTCGGGAAGTTCCCCTGGAGAGGGAAACGGCAACCCACTCCAGTATTCTTGCCTGGAGAATCCCATGGACAGAGGAACCTGGCAGGCTACCGTCCATGAGGGTGGCAAAAGAGTCGGACGCAATTTAGCCACTAAATAACAACAGTAACAACAGAGAAAGAAGCAAGGCCTTAGAGCCAGAGCTGGTTTTTTTTAAGCTGCATTTTTAGTGAATAGTTTAACGCAAAATTCCAGAGAGGCCTGTATCGTATGTGTGTATTGCCTTTCAGTTTACAGAACGCTTTTTACAAATGATCTCATTTGTTCTTTAAACAGCCCTATTTTTGTCAATATTGGAGTCTTAGATTTACTACTGATGGGAATAGAACAAGTCAATGGCTTCTCTGGGGGCCCAAGGCTGCAAACGGGCAGTGCCAGCCCAGGCCTCCTCATGCTTATGTGCAGGGCAGCTTCCCTCACGCGTTCTTCTCTTCCAGGATTTTTGTCCATTCCACAATCTATCATTCTTTCTGATCCAAAAGTGTATTCACAGATTTCTCAGAGAGATTTAGAGGAAGAAGTCTTTTGGCTGATGAGTGAGCCCTTAGGGTTGATGGTGGTTTTCTGCAGGTTGTACTTCCACTAGCTGAGTTCTACTGAAGACCCTTTGTCCCACGAGTTCAAAGGAAGAGCCTTGGGTCTCACTTCTGCGCTCTTGGTTCAAAAGAGATTTTGGTCCCTTGTGAATATCAGCCACGCTCAACCAGTAAGACAGATGGAGTGCAATCTTTATTAATGTGTTTCCAAACACACATTTGTATTGCTTAGATTTTATGGAAAGAAAATAATCTATGTTGAATTAATATCCAACTTTCAGGAGATCAGCTTTCCAAATGGGATTAGTAATATGCCAGAATCAGCACAATTATCCTAGAAAGTAAAGAAGGAAGATGTTCCAAAGCCGATCCGGGCCCAGGTTTGGCTCAGGTTCTTTTCCGGGGGAGCTCCAGTCTTTTGTGGATTCCATTGATCACTGGGTGGAATGAAGACAGGGTAGGTTCACTTTGCTATTCCACCCTGCTTCTGAAACATCTGCACTTTGGCTCCGTGTGAGTCTGCTCAGGCTGTCATAGGAAAATATCCTAGACTGAGTGGCTTAAACAACAGAAATTTATTTTCTCACAGTTTTGAAAACTGGAAATCTGAGATCAAGGCACTAGCTGGCTGGTGTCTGGTGAGAGCTCCCTTCCAGGGCTGCAAGTGGCTACCTCCTTGCCATGCCTTCCTGTGACTTAGGGTGCCCGGAGGCCTCTTCTTCTTAAAGGGCACCAGCCCTATCGAATGGGAGCCCCACCCTTAAGACCTCACTTGATGTTAATTACCTCCTAAAGGCCCTGCTACTAGTTCAGTGGCGTTTGGGATTTAGGTTTCAACATATGAATTTTTTTTCTTGGGGGAGGGGATGCAATTCAGTCCATAGCAGGCTCTTCATGAGCATCATCTTAAATCAGATGCATTTAAAAAATACAAACTACATCTTGCCCCAAACTGGAAAATTTCACCACAGCCGAGATAATGGTTTTTAATGTCGGCACAGTGCTAGGGAACTGTTGGCTAAAAAAGGTAAATTGTACCTTTTTTTAAAAAGAAAAAAAAACAACAACACTTGTTTTTAATTCTTATTTTTGTTTTTTTACCTTTGTCTATCTTTTTTAAAAGATAAACTTTTATTTTCTATCAGAGTGTAACTGCTAACAGTGTTGGGATAGCTTCAGGTGCACAGCAGAGTGTACACTTAGGCCTGTATCCATTCTTCCTCAAACTCCCTTCCCATGCAGGCTGCCACAGAACAGAATTGAGCAGAGGTCCCTGTGCTACACAGTAGGTGCTTGCTGGTTATCCATTTAAAATACAGCAGTGTATACATGTGGACCTCAAACTCCCTAACTATCCCTTCCCCCTATAACTGTAAGTTCATTCTCGAAGTCTGTTAACACTTAAAAAAAATTATTTATTCTTGGCCATGCCGCATGGCATGCAAGGATCTTACCTAGTTCCCTGACCAGACCCATGCCCCCTGCAGTGGAAGTGCAGAGTCTTAACCACTGGACCACCAGTGAAGTCTCAAATGTGCCTTTTTTGAGGTAGTGGAATCATTTTCCTTTTAGCCCATGGGGAATTAGAGAGTTTAATGATGAAAGTGAATGAAACCGTTTTACTGAAAGCCAATTAGGAAGTCTCAGTTTGGACATCTCCCTTGGCTGAAGCTGGAAGGTGGGTAAAGGTGACCGTCTTTTGCTCTACTCAGGCTCTGTTATAAAGGGCGCTTTCTGGGTGAGCCAGCTGGGGTTAGACTTGGTTAGTGGCTCGGCTCTGCCTGGCTTGGTTATGGAATCTGCCCCAACGTGGCACCAGGAACATGTTGGTCTCCCCGTCCTGGCAGCTTTCCCACAGAGGTCAAGGGGCTCTGTTCCTAAAGGTCCTCACCGTGGACTCCTGACTGTGTCAGGCTCATTACTGGATGGAGAAACAAAATCCTCATGTTTATGTCTAAAACATCTATTTGTGGTTTGCAGACACAGTTTGAAATTTTTCTTTTTTCCCCTTTAAGTGTCTGGGACTAAGTAGTGTGAATTGAAAATTGAAAGCTGGTGTCCTCGTCTTCCATGTAGGGTTGTCGTGGGAGTTGAGGGCCAGAACCATTGGCACGGGGAGGGGTGGTCCCAGGGAAATGATGCGCTCCTTTTCCTTCATTCCCAGAGCCAGGGAGGCAGACAGGGGTGGGCATAAGAGGCGGTGTGGAGGGGTAGGTGGGCAGGACTTCAGGGAACTCCAGTTTCTGTTCTACCAATGACTTTACTTTCTTTTTTCCATGGGGGGAACTTTGAAGCAAAGTGGAATGGTGGCAAAGTGTAGAATTTGTAGAGTCCTTGTTGCCGTGAGCGTGTGATCACAGGAGCTCCCCCTTCCGCCTCCCCTTCCGTTCTTCCTTCATTCATTCTCCCTGCTCCACGCCCCCACCTTGCCCTGTTTTCTGCAGAGCTCTGATCTCAACTGCTATCTCTTATGCAAAGGGTTCTAGTTTTTATTCATCCAGTTCCGATGGAGGGGCAACAGTAGTGTTTGCGATTTAAAAAGAAATGCTTGACGAGTCAATGCAGATTTGCTCAAGTGATGGAGAGTCTGAAAGTCACGGTGACCTTTGCAGAATGGGCTAAAATGCAGATATTTGTAATTCTGTCGTACTGGCTAGCAACAATTTTACTACCGAGAAATGAGTTTCTAATGTGTAAGCAGCCCTGTGGGTCCCCAGATAACACATCAAATATGTCAGCAGGATAAAGATAGTGTAACTTAGCAAATTTAAGGTGATAGGAGCCTGACAGGCCGAATGGAGATGCTCAGTGTCATGTGATGTTGGGCAGTTTGAACCTTCACTTTACCAGCTGAGAATGTTGCTTTCGGCCAAAGGTATTCATGCCTCATGGTGGAATTTGAGGCCATATGGGAAGAAGTTTAGTAGTATGGTTCAGCATATGCCTCCTTAAAATAACTGGACAGGCATAAATGTATCTTCTGTTCATCTCACCTGGGCTGTGGGCTAGAGCGCATCACAGGAGCTGAGGGGGGGAGGCTGCAGGTGCTAGTTTCAGCTCTTCCACTCTTGTGGAAAAGGAGACAGTTGGGGCATGGACTGGTGAGACGCCTTCATACCCTGGTAGTCTGAGAGTCCAGTCTGAGCTCCATCACTGACCAGTGGCTGATTCGGGCAAGTTGCTTCGTTTCTCTGTGATTCGGTCTCCTCATCTGTAAGGTGGAGATGATGACAGCCTATGCTTCCTTGATTTGTCGTGTAGATTGAATGAAGTGATATACATGGAGCTCTTAGAAGAGTGCCGGAGGGTAATAAGGCCCCCTGAGTGGTACTACATTCCATTGTTATCACGGTTGCAGGGGTCCCTGTTCTGCAGAAGTCAGGAAAGACTCACGCTCTTCAGAAGCATCTGGTTCACCCTTTAGACCATCTGAGAGGGTCTCCTATTCCAGAGCCTCCTCCTTTTGGGGACTCTTTAGGCTCCCCATATTCTTTAATTTTTTTTTTTAATTTGGCTGTCAGTTCAGTTCAGTCACTCAGTCGTGTCTGACTCTTTGTGACCCCATGAATCCCAGCACGCCAGGCCTCCCTGTCCATCACCAGCTCCCAGAGTTCACCCAAACTCATGTCCATCGAGTCGGTGATGCCATCCAGCCATCTCATCCTCTGTCGTTCCCTTCTCCTCCCACCCCCAATCCCTCTCAGCATCAGAGTCTTTTCCAATGAGTCAACTCTTCGCATGAGGTGGCCAAAGTACTGGAGTTTCAGCTTTAGCATCATTCCTTCCAAAGAAATCCCAGGGCTGATCTCCTTTAGAATGGACTGGTTGGATCTCCTTGCAGTCCAAGGGACTCTCAAGAGTCTTCTCCAACACCACAGTTCAAAAGCATCAATTCTTCGGCACTCAGCTTTCTTCACAGTCCAACTTTCACATCCATACATGACCACTGGAAAAACCATAGCCTTGACTAGACGGACCTTTGTTGGCAAAGTAATGTTTCTGCTTTTCAATATGCTGTCTAGGTTGGTCATAACTTTCCTTCCAAAGAGTAAGCGTCTTTTAATTTCATGACTGCAATAACCATCTGCAGTGATTTTGGAGCCCCAAAATATAAAGTCTGACACTGTTTCCACTGTTTCCCCATCTATTTCCCATGAAGTGATGAGACCAGATGCCATGATCTTCGTTTTCTGAATGTTGAACTTTAAGCCAACTTTTTCACTTTCCACTTTCACTTTCATCAAGAGGCTTTTGAGTTCCTCTTCACTTTCTGCCATAAGGGTGGTGTCATCTGCATATCTGAGGTTATTGATATTTCTCCCGGCAATCTTGATTCCAGCTTGTGCTTCTTCCAGCCCAGTGTTTCTCAGGATGTACTCTGCATAGAAGTTAAATAAGCAGGGTGACAATATACAGCCTTGACGTACTCCTTTTCCTATTTGGAACCAGTCTGTTGTTCTATGTCCAGTTCTAACTGTTGCTTCCTGACCTGCATATAGGTTTCTCAAGAGGCAGATCAGGTGGTCTGGTATTCCCATCTCTTTCAGAATTTCCCACAGTTTATTGTGATCCACACAGTCAAAGGCTTTGGCAAAGTCAATAAAGCAGAAATAGATGCTTTTCTGGAACTCTCTTGGCTGTGCTGGGTGTTAATTGTGGCACGTGGGATCTAGTTCCCTGACCAAGGATCGAACTGGGGCCCCCTGGCTTGGACTGTGAAGTCTTAACCATGGGGCCACCAGGGAAGTCCCAAGGTTCTCTTATTCTTATGCTGAGTTTAAAACACCTAGGCTGTTCTCACTGAACCAGAGGAAATAATAAAGAAAAAACATGGCTTGGAATCATAATACTCAGTCTGAGTTATTGTTCTACCAATTTTAGTAGCTATGTGAACCTGGACAAGTCACTTAAGCTTTTGGAGACATAGTTTTCTCCTGGGTAAAAAAAAAAAAAAAGCATAGTAACATTTGTTTCACATTTGCTGAGATGATCAAATGAGATGATAAATATAAACAAGATTTATAAACTAAGTTGTCAACCAACATTTCTCAAAGTGTGTTCGATGAGACACAAGTGATCTTTCCAGATGTTGTGTGGAAAAGCAAACGTTTTCTTGGCCATGTGAGATTGCAGAGTGGCTTGTTCTCATTCCCTCCTGGAGTTAGTACTGCTGTGTGGCAAATGGTCCCAGCGTTTAGTGACTTAAGCCAGTGATCAGTGTTTATGATCTCTATCAGGAATTCAGGATCTGTGTAGCTGGGTTGTCTGGCTGGGGGTGACTTGTGGGTTGTGGGCAGATGTTGGCTGGGGCTGGCGGTCATCTGAGAGCCTGACTAGGGCTGGGAGATCTGCCTCTGAGGTGACTTGCTCATATGACTTGCAGATTGCTGCTGTCTTTGGGAGAGACCTCACTCCCTGCCGCTGTGAACCTCTCCACAGGCTGCTTGAGTATCCTCACAACATGGCCAACTTCCTCCAGAGTAAGCCCTTCAAGAGAGAGCACAGTTAGGCCTTCCATGACCTAACCTCAGAAATCTGTGTGCACAAAATGGAATTGATAAAATATTAAATGAGAACAGACTAGATATGCTTAAGACCTCTGAAGCCCTAATGGTAAACTCATTTTAATAGTTATTGAAAGAATGAAAGTATTTAAAATGATGCCCAATGTCCTGCTGCTGCGGCTGCTGCTAAGTCGCTTCAGTTGTGTCCGACTCTGTGCGACCCTATAGATGGAGGCCCACCAGGCTCCCCCATCCCTGGGATTCTCTGTCCATGGGGTTTTCCAGGCAAGAGTACTGGAGTGGGGTGCCACTGCCTTCTCCTGCACAATGTCCTAAGTCTTCCTAAATCAAGATTTTGGTTAACATGCTTTAAGGAATATTAAAAGCAGAGGGAGTTTTTTTTTTTTTTTTTTAAATAAAGCATAAAATGGTTCTAAATATAAAGTCATGCAAAATTAAAAAAATAAATCATACATTGTTATTATTACCATAGTCTTTGTTTTTTCTTCTAGTTTTATTGAGATATAATTGACATAAAACATGCATTCATTTTAGGTGTAAAACATAATGATTTGATATCTTTATCTATTGTCAAATGATTCCCACAATAAGTTTAGTCAACATCCATCACTTCACATTGTTAACAATTTTTTATATTGAGAAAACTTTTAGGGTCTACTCTCTGAGCAACTTTCAAATATATATCTGAGCATTATTAACTGCAATGACCGTGCTGTCTGTTACATCCCTGGGACTTATTTATCTTACGGCTGGAAGTTTGTACCTTCTGATCACCTTTTCTCAGTTCACCTACTCCCCACCCCACTGCCTTTGGTAGCCACCAGACTCTTCTCTGTTTCTCTGAGTCTGGTTTTTTTAGATTCCACACGTAAGTTGGATCACCCAGTATCTGTCTTTTTCTGACTTATTCCCCTTAGCATAATGTTCTCAAGGTCCATCTGTGTGGCCGCAAATGGATTTGCTGCCTCCTTCTTTTTCATGAGATGTGAGCCACCACGTTTGGGAGGAGGGGTGATTAAATGCACTTTGGAAGGAGAGAGTGTCAAAGAATTTGAGGAAATATTTAAAAGTCACTGTAAGCATTTCCTGCTCAGCTTACTGAATACATACTGAGCACCGGGCATTGTGCAAAGTGCTTGAGAGACATCATCTCATGTAGTCCTCTCTCTGGTCCAAAGAAACACATGAGATGATTATCCTGCCTTCTGAATGAGGAGGCTGAGGCCTGCAGAGCTTAAGCAACTTGCCCAAAGTTACCTCATAGCTCTGGGCTGAATGTTGGGGGTCTGTTAGCTCTGGAGTTCTTCCGTCCACCTCCTCCGCCTTCCCTGAGAAGCCTGCAGGGTGGAAACTGGGTTGATTGTATTTAACCCTGTGTTTATTTCCCATTTACCCCTCTCATCACCCACTGCTCAAACGGGTATTTGAGAAAGAGCAAGCCTGATGGTGATTTGTATAAGATACAAATATATGGTCTTAGAGTAGGTTGCAGCATACCACCCAGTCCACGCAGATACAGATACAGATTTTTTGGATACAAAAAGCATCTCCGGAGGCTGTCTTGTGTGGGCACCATGCTACGTGTAGATCTAGTAAGTTTTCACCAAAAAGTAACCGTGTGATGCACCCTTGTTCTCACTGTGAAACCAGAGGTTGAGGGAGGCAGCTCGGGACCCACTTCTTTTGCAGATCATCCTTCTTGGACAGCCTTCTTTACATGTTCAAAGCCTGGCTTCCCTGGTGGCTCAGACAGTAAAGAATCTCCCTGCAATGCAGATGACCTGGGTTCAATCCCTGCATCTGGAAGATCCCCTGTAGAAGGAAACTGTTACCCACTCCAGTGTTCTTGCCTGGAGAATCCCATGGACAGAGGATCCTGGTAGGCTACAGTCCATGGATGGGGTCACACGACTGGGCAACCAACACTTTCACTTTGGATAGGGCCAAGACAGGACATCCTTCAGGCTGGGCAGTGGAAGTCTCAGGGAATGGGTGTCTGGTGTGTTTCTGTGTGTGTGAGGGAAGCACAAGTCAGAACGTAGCCAAGGCGCCCTGGGACTCGAGGTGCTTGCGGGGATGGACCCAGCGCGCAGGGAGAAGTCATTCTCAGACTTATTTGGAGTAAACATACTTTTTAATTTTTTTTAACCACCTTGTTTTTTCTGCACATTCTTCAAGGGAAAATGATTTCCAGGAAGCAGGATGCGTCTGATGGCTTTGAGATTCCCACGTTGCCGAACACCCGGGTTATTCCCGAGGCAACTTTGTATTCTGAGGACAGTTCTGTGTCGGGGCAGAGGCGGGTGAGCGCCGTGTCTTTTGAGTGCCGCCGTAGGCTTTGTTGAGTCCGTCATTGCTTCCACAAAAGGGCCAGGAGGGGCCCTGGACGGGGTGGGAGTGGATTGAATGAGGCTGCCTGAGGGGCCTGTCGCATTCCGGAGCCGACTCTCAGGGCGTCTGTAACCATAGCAACCGAGGGCTGGACCGCTCTCAGGACGCAGACGTGCAGTAGTCCCGCTCCTGGCTCTGTTGCCTTCCGCTCCTTTCCTTCATCCAGGAACTGCCCCCACCCTCTGCCTCGAGCCCCGCAGGCTCGCCCTTCAGTTCCTCAGTCCCCATCTTCGATTTCTGGACCTACAGCTGATTCGTTATGACCCAGACCAGGCCACACCAACATCATTTCCCCCACCTTTCCACTTTTACTTTGAAAAATTAGGCAAAGTTATGTAGGGATGTAGTTATGTAGATTTCATTGCAGTCGTGCGTAACTATGGTGGCTTATGACAGTGTTTTGAATAACACTCTCTTCTGGTTTAGATCTTAGGTTTGGGAGGATGTGCTATAAAAGAACAGAGGAAGCCAGCGAGGCACAGTAGAAGGACCACTAGTCTCTGGCCAGGAAACTTGGATTGTGATCCTGGGTAGAGTGTGAGGTGTGGCGCGTGGGGGCGTGAGGATGGGTAGGGAGGTGGTGGCCGGGTTATGCAGGGGATAGTAGGTCCTGAGAAGGAGTTTTTCTTCCTGAGAATAATGGGAAGGCACAGAATAGTTTGAAGTAGGAGGGATGACACGATCAGATTTGTATTTTTTTAAACTTTTTTTTCCCAAATTTTTAAATTTTATTTTGATGTGGACCATTTTGAAGTCTTCACTGAATTTGTTACAGTGTTGCTTCTGATGTTTATGTTCTGGTGTTTTGGCCATGAGGCTGTGGATTTTATCTCCCCAGAGATTGAACCCACACCCCCTGCACTGGAAGGTGAAGTCTTAACCGCTGGGCCACCAGGGAAGCCCCCAGATTTGTATTTTTAAAGATTATTTAAATCGCTTATAAATGAGTATCATTTGTAATAGAATGATTGGTTCAGCAAATGTTTGTAGAGGATCCTCGCTATGTGCTGGGCATGTAGGGAGGAGAACTTACACAGGAGACTCTGTCTTCTTACAGGTATCATGGGAATTTTTGAAAAACATTTAGACAGGAGAAAAGCTTTTCTTGGCCTCTTTGGTTTATGACAACCGATTCCTAACTTCTGCTTGCAAATGAGAAGGGTATCTTTTTCTTTTTTGGGGGGGTGGAGGATGTATTCTATCTTAAAGCAATGGCAGCTGCATTTTCAATCTCTGTGAGTGTAATCTTTTCCTGGGCTTGGTTACATGGCTTTGGATTCTGTGATCATTTACATATCTGGAGTCAGTGAATCAATACACCAGAAACTCACGGCACATCCAGTAGTTTGTACTTCAAACACCATTTGGAAGCTTTCAGACATCAGTTTAGCATAATGGGCCTAATAAAAATTGCCAGCATGTCCTCCTCACCCGCCGCCACTTTGTTCCCAGAGCGTAGGGGGCATCGTGACACTGGGGTATTTCTCCTTTGACTATAATGGGACCCCCTGCTTGGCAAGTCCTTGTGGCCTCAGCTTGGAAGGCCTCCCCAAAGCCTGAATTAATGAGTGGCTATGAATAGGCAGGGTGAGAACGCAGCTTCTGCAGGGCGTGAATGCCTGCTTCTCTGGCAATAATCTCTGCATTCAGACTCAGTTCTAAAGAGAAGTGAAGCCAACAGCCATGGGGGGTGGGATTTGGGGAGCCCCCGAGTCCCTGTCTACAGTGAGCCCCAGCACTGCTTTCCGTGACCAGCACACCGCCTACAGAATCCACCTGCAATGCAGGAGACGTAAGAGACACGAGTTCAATCCCTGGGTCGGGAAGACCCCCTGGAAGAGGGCATGGTGACCCACTCCAGTATTCTTGCCTGGAGAATCCCACGGACAGAGGAACCTGGAGGGCTACAGTCCATGGGGTCACAAATGAGTTGGACACCACTTAATGACCAAACATCAGCAACAAGCTCTCTGCAGCTTCTCAGAGGAAAAGACAGGAGTCCAGAGAGGTCAGGTGATTTTCTCAGACAGCAAAGAGGAAACAAAGCACGTGTTTGCATCCTTGTCTTAGCCTCCATTGTGCAACACCAGGGGAGGGGCTATTGCTTCTCTCCTTTTGGGAAGAGTAATTAATGAAGAGCTATAGGGACAGGGCTGAGCGACTGAACAGCAACAAGGGCTTCCCTGGTGGCTCAGATGGTAAAGAACCTGCCTGCAGTGCAGAAGACCTGGGTTCGATCCCTAGGTTGGGAAGATCCCTGAGAAGGCAATGGCAACCCACTCCAGGATTCCCGCCTGGAGAATTCCACAGATAGAAGCCTGGGGGGTACTGTCCATAGGACTGTAGAGTTGGACATGACTGAGTGACTGAACAATAGCAACATAGCTCTTCCAGAGCCTGGAGCATATTAGTTCTGAGATTTCAAGCTAAATACTCTGTTATCTATAACAAGTGTGGACGTGGGTGTATATTCAGCCTCTTGGAGAAGACATCCATTCATTTATTCAGTAATATTTAGTGGGCGCCTTCCTTGTGCCTGGCACTATTCCAGGCCTGGAAGATGAACAACATAGATTTCCTGCCCTCCTGAAACTCACCGCCTGGCCAGAGTGCCCACCTTTCTTACAGACTCTCAGGTCAGTCCTGCACATTTCAGAAATTTCTCTCAGACACGCATTTAACAAGTCAGAAGGGCTTAAAATTTTTTATGCTGAGGGTGAAAATGAGGCTGTTTCTTTTATTTTTTATCTTTTTAATAGTGGTAAAACTCACGTAATATAAAACATGCTATTTTAACCACATTTAACTGTACAGCTCAGTGGTAGCAGGTACATTCATCTTGTGCAGTTCCCACCGTCATCATCTGAGTTTTTCACTTTCTGAAACTGAAACTGTCGCCATTCCTCCTCGCCCTGCTCGCTGGCCCCCTAACAATGTTCTTTCTGACTTCGAATTCGACTAGTCTGCTGCTGCTGCTGCTAAGTCGCTTCAGTCGTGTTCAACTCTGTGCGACCCCATAGATGGCAGCCCACCAGGCTCCCCCGTCCCTAGGATTCTCCAGGCAAGAACACTGGAGTGGGTTGCCATTTCCTTCTCCAATGCATGAAAGTGAAAAGTGAAAGTGAAGTTGCTCAGTCGTGTCCGACTCTTCGCGACCCCATGGACTGCAGCCCACCAGGCTCCTCCGTCCATGGGATTTTCCAGGCAAGAGCACTGGAGTGGGGTGCCATTGCCTTCTCCGTCGACTAGTCTAGGTACTGCTTGTAAGTGGAATCAAGCATTTTTTTGTTTATACCTACTGTATATTGGAATGCGTTTTTATGGTTAACTTAATATATGTCCTGAAAACAGACTGTGCCTTCTTTTTTCACCCCTGTGCTATGCAGTAGGTTGAAAATAAGATCATTCTGATGTAACATTACTCTTTGAAAAAAAATTTGGCTTGTTAATTTCCTAGGGAATGAATGTTGATCCTGTAGACATCAGCAACATTTTGTTAGAACATACCGTGATTTCAAAGAGAACCTTAGAACTGCCTAGTTTGTATGGAAATTTTATTAAGAACACCTTTGTTAATTAGGGCTCTGTGGCTTGTGTGTGGATCACTGGAACCTGACCTGAGTTTGAGTTTCCCCAGTGATGACGACATGTAAATTAATCTCAGAGGAACTGCAAGAGATTGAAATGTTAGATTCTTAAATAATCTCTCTTTCTCTCTGGCAGATGGGAACTTTTTGCTACACACAATTTCCAAAGTATGTACATTTACATGTCTTCTGAAAAAAAAAAGAGTGAAAATAGTCACTCAGTTGTGGCCGACTCTTTGTGATCTCCAGGGTCCTCTGTTCATGGAATTCTCCAGGCAAGAGTACTGGAGTGGGTTGCCACTTCCTTCTCCAGGGGCTCTTCCTGACCCAGGGACTGAACCCAGATCTCCTGCATCCAGGCAGATTCTTTACTGTCTGAGCCTCCAGGGAAGCCTGTGTCTTCTGAATGGGGAAAATTAGGGCTCTGGTTGGTTTGTTGTGAGTCTGGCAGTCTCTTTGCTACACCTGGGATGCAGGGCAGACTGAGAGTCAAGGATGCTAGCCTGGGTCATCAGGGCTAAGCCCTGCGGCAGCTAATGGAGCTTTCTGCTCTGTTTTAAACCAGTTCTAGTGATCGAGGGAGCCCTGCCTGGTGATGTCTGGTGATGGTAACATGCTGCTGCTGGAGGTGAGGGGTGCGTGATGAGAACGTGTACGAGAGCTCAGACTTGCCCCGGCCCCAGCTCTGTGCCTGCTTGTCCACCTGAGAACCAGGAGGATTCCAGCACCCATCCCCTTGGTCTTGGGAGACTTAAATGAGATGATGTGCAGAAAGGGTGGAGCCCAGTGCCAGACACACAAGAAGCACCTAATCGATGGTGGTGATGCTGTGACTGGCAGCACCCGTCTACTGAGGGTCTGCATCAAGGGCAGTGCCTTGGTGTGTAGCATATCCTTTGCTGCAGCCTGGGTCACTTTGCTTGTTTTTCTAGTTAACACCCTTGTGTGTGTGTGTGTGTGTGTGTGTGCAGGCTTAGTCTCTCAGTTGTGTCTGACTCTTTGTGACCCCGTGGACTGTAGCCCCGCCAGTCTCCACCATCCGTGGGATTTCCTAGACAAGAACCCACTAGAGTGGGTTGCCATTTCCTTCTCCAGGGGATCTGCCTGACCCAGGGATAGAATCTGAGTCTCCTGTAGCTCCTGCATTGGCAGATACATTCTTAACCACTGAGCCACCAGGGAAGCCCCCCAAACCAGCTTTATTAAGATATAATGTACATACTATAAAAATGACATCTAAATACAATTCAGTGGTTTTTACTCTGTTGTGCAATGGTTACCTCTATATGATTTTCGGTTTTCTAAATCCCTTGAGAAAGAAACCTCATCCCATCAGCTGTCCCTCCCTAATTTCCCTTACTCTCTCCCAGTCCAAGGTGATCACTGACCTTCTTTCTGTCTCCGTGGCTTTTGTATGAATCAGATCATATGACATGTGGCGTTTTGTGATCAGCTTCTTTCACAATGCAATTTTTTTCAAGATTCATTCATCGCATCCATGTCTACTTTTGAATGAATGTCGGTCATCTGAGACATGTAGTGTTAGGTCCATTTTAAAGATGCAGAAACCAAAGCTGCTCACGGCCACCCAAGTGGACAGTGCTTGAGCTGGGGTTTGCACCCAGGTCTGTGCTGCATCCAAGGCCATTCTCTGCTCATCCATGTGCTGTCCTTTGATTGAGCATCTGCATCATGCTGAACACCGTCTCCAGGGAGAGGCGTGTGTCCCGCCAAGGATGGAGGCCCTGGCCCCTGCTCCTTGCTGTGGTTGTGGGAGTCCCTCCACTGAGGACTCAGATCTTCTTCACCCACCTGATGGAGGAAGACATGATTTCATGGCTGAACACCCACTGGGTGGCTTCTTTGACTTGTGTTGGCCAATCTCATTCTTTGGTCCATTTCTTAAGCATTGTGACTTGACCTGGGAAAGTTACTGATGTGAAAACGAAGGGAGAAATGTATTTTCTGGATTCAGAGCCCAGCAACCCAGTCACCTGATGGGAGGGAGGGAGATTGTCTTTCTTGCCTCCTTCAATCGTAGAGGAGAGCCATCAAACCTCTCCCCTCCCTGCCCCAGGCTGTTCCTGAGCCATGAGATGCTTGGCGGCACTGGGGTAGGGGGTAGAGCTGTTCATGGAAGGGTGAGGCCTCGTGCCAGCCGGCTCTGGGCAGGCACAGGAGTCTCTGCCGCGTGTTCCTTGGGGGCCCACTGAGTCTGTGGCAGTGAGACAACACACCCTGTGACGTGAGGGACCCCCGTGTTTCCCCAAACTGCTCCTATCTCGCTGAGACGGCAGTGGCACCCACTCCAGTACTCTCGCCTGGAAAATCCCATGGACGGAGGAGCCTGGTAGGCAGCAGTCCATGGGGTCGCTGAGGGTCGGACACGACTGAGCGCCTTCACTTTCACTTTTTACTTTCATGTGTTAGAGAAGGAAATGGCACCCCACTCGTGTTCTTGCCTGGAGAATCCCAGGGATGGGGGAGCCTGGTGGGCTGCCGTCTATGGGGTCGCACAGAGTCGGACACGACTGAAGTGACTTAGCAGCAGCAGCAGCTTGTCTCACTGTCTTCTCCTGTCCTAGGCTAGGGAAAGGCCCTGCGTGATCCCTGAAAGTGCAAGCGAGTTTTCCATCTTGCTCACTCCAAAGAAGAAGGAAAAGGACCTTATCTATTACTGCCCGGTTCCTTTAGAAACACCATGAAACCTCATGTCAACTTAGTAGGACGCGATCTTCTATTTAGAAACTTGAGGCATGTGCCTGAGACCCCAGGACTCTCGGGGTGCTTGTTTGGTAGATTTCTCATGGAAGCGGCCCCATGCCAGTTCGGGGTGAGACTCTAAGCCTTGTGTGATGTTGCAGACACGTCAGTGCCCACCCTCACCCTTTCAGTGCAAACTGGATGACCCGACTGCCAGTCCTCACGCTTTTGGCCTTTTCCCTCACCCGACTCAGTGGACATGGATTTGAGCAAACCCTGGGACCTCGTGAAGGATGGGGAGTCTGGGGTGCTGTAGTCCATGGGGCTGCAAAGAGCTGGACACGACTGAGCGACTGAACAACAACAACAACAGCTTTACGAGCCTACTTTACTGCTCCCGTGGAAGGCAGAAAGTACAGGAGAATTACAGCGCCCCAGAGCAGCCCTTGACCAGTGACGGATGGGAGATGTTAGGTAAATACCCCAGTTCCCTCGGGCCTGGGTGGAATAAGTCAGGAGTGTATTCTGCATGGGACTTCCTTGGTGGTGCAGCGGCTAAGACCCCTCGCTCCCAATGCAAGGGGGCCCAGATTCGATCCCTGGTCAGGGAACTGGATCCCACGTACAGCAACTAAGGGTTTGCATGCTGCAGCCAGAGCTCCTGCATTCCGCAGTGAAGATGGATCTCAGGTGCCTCAACTGAGGCCTGGAACAGCCGAATAAATAAGTTCTAAAAAAAAGGACTATGTTCTGCAGTGGAAAAAATCCCATTCTTCCGTAGTGACAGCTGGCTTGGTGCTGCACTTTCTATCGGTTTTCTTGGCTGCCTTCTCATCCCTGTCTCTCTTGTTTTCCATTTCCCAACTGGTGCTTTCTTCACCTCCCGACAACCACTGGGCTCACGTCTTTTATCTTAGGATCAGCTTCTGGGGGAACCCACAGTAAAACATATGGTAAGGTTTTACCTTTCCCTTGCTTCTCTACCTGGTTCCCCAGCCAGCTGGCTTTGAGTGAGAAGGTAGGGGAAGGCCCCAAGATGCTTCTCAGGCAAGCTAATGGCTCTCAGAGGATGTTGTCTACAGCTAATCAGCAGCTTTCTCTTTAGCGGCAAATCCTGGTGCTGGTGAGTAATCCAGAAAGCATGAAAAGAGAGCTAAGGCTTGATGAGCCTCATCTCAGCCTCATCAGACCGTTTTGTCTCCATCACTCCCTTTCTCAGAAGATGGCAGAATGAAATACAGTTGGTTCTCACTTGCAGTACTTGTGCTCTGTACAACCTCTGCAAGCACCGAATTAGTGAACACGGAGCCATTGCTTCTAGGGGAAATCTAGGGTTAGGTTCCCGCAAGCCTCTGGTCACCACATTCCGGTCCACTGACCTATGCATGACCTTGTTTTAAGTGTGTTTCTGTTTAAAGACCTCTCACTTAGTATATGTCGTTGACTCATTCACTCTGAGCTCTCACCCCATGGCGCTGTAACTCATGGCTGACGGAAGCTTACCTAGTACACATATTTTCTCTGCAAGGGCAATGCCAACCTTGCACTTAGGAACACTAGACACACTTAGCAGTATGCTTGAGTGCAATTTTAAACAGTGAAATGGCCAACGGAAAGCACAAAAATGTGAAAAATGTGGCACTAAATAGACCACAAAAAGGACACTTGCTTGCAGAATGAGAATTGACGCAGAGAAGGCAGAGCATTGCCTTGTTTGACCTCAGTGGGGAACATGTGTGTTGCAAGACTCAGTCTTTTTTTCCTGCTCCACACCTGTCTATGAATGACTGTGAAAGTGCCATGAGTATTGATTGGGGAGTTATAAATATGTTTTAGCAAGTAGGAGGATTTGCCTATGTGGAATCTGTGACTAATAAGGGTTGACTTTCTTTTTTTCCCCAGTGCATTAAGACTCTCCTATTCAGCGTATTGACTAGACATGTGTGTCAGGCTCTGCGGTAGGTTCTGAGATGTTAAGAGATGCTTCCTGCCGTCCAGGAGTCTCCATTCTGGTGGCACAGGGGATTCAAACCATGACACCAGACAGGGTACATACTCCAGGAGAGACAGAGACAGTTTCACGGGAGTTTGAAGGGGTGGGTTTGAGAATACAAGACAGGATGGACTTCACAGGGGAGGCCGGGCCTCCTTTGATCGGTCTAAAGAGGCGTTTCACTTTTGGGGCATTTGCTACATCACTGAAAAAAAGGAGAAGCAGTGGTCGTCATTTCCCCCACCTGCACCTGTGCCTGCCCCCTTGCGTTTATCCTTCCATGCATGAAGCATGTCTCCTGTCTCGGGCCAACCCCTCCATTTATGCTGGGGCCCGCCCCACTTGCACGCTTTTGGTTCTCCTTCCTTCTCCTGAACCCCATATTTCTCCCTGTCTGCTTGAACATTCCTACTAACATATAAACATACTTCAGTGTCCCCATCATCCCCTTGACCCCACATCCCCTCCAGCCAGCACGTAATTTCCTTTACACCCTTCACAGCAAAACTGCTGGAAAGAAGTGTGTGCAGTCAGGGGCTTGCTTCCTCAGCTCGTCTTCTTTCTAACCATCACCGCGTCACAGGGGCCGCCCTTCCCCAGGGGCTCGCTTCCTCAGCTCTTCTTCTTTCTAACCATCACCGCGTCACAGGGGCTGCCCTTCCCGGGCTTGCCAGTGGCTGTCGCATCCTCTTTCTGTTCTTTTATCTGAAGTGTCAGTGAGGTTGCTTTCAGCTACGTGTTGCAGAATGTCCCATGAAAAGAGGCTTAAACGGTATGGACGTTTACTATTAAAAGAGTTCTCATCTCAAGGGGGCTCCTAGGAGCTTAGGTGGGCTCCTAGGTTGCTTTGTAATGCCTCTGAGAACCCAGGCTTGTCCAGCTTCCTGCCCTGCCTCCCTTCATCATGTTGGCAAAAGCTGCCTAATGGTGGTAAGAGGGCTGCAGATGCTCCAGCAGACCTTATGTTGTCTAAACAGTGTAGGAAGTGGAGAGGTCTTCTTCCTTCTAGCTCTCTCTCTCTCTCTCTCTCTTTTTTTTAATCACGGAGGATCTTTTCTAGGGACACCACAATCTATTTCTCCTTACATCAATCCCTAAACCTGCCAAAGGGAAATGATATTACTACTATTGGCTTGAAGTGATTAAGATTTATCCCCTGTGTCAGGGGCCCACCTTTTTTGAATGTGTTGCCAGTGAGCCAACATTTAAGTGAAATTAGGTCTGTTGGCATGGGAGGGGAAGGAGCTGCCACCTCTTCCTTGACACCTCATGGCTGATTTGACAATCGACCACTCCCTCCTTCTAGAAGCACGTCACTTCCATTGCTTGCTTTGGGGGCATCTTTCCTCTGGACTTGCTTTCACTGCTGGGGTCACTCCTCAGCTTCTCTGATGCTCTCCCTCCAAAGGACCGGCTGCCCAGGCCCTTGGACTGGAGGGCCACGGTCTCTGGTTCTCTCCGGGTAGTATCAGTTGCCCTTCGTGCATTCCAGGGGAGCCTCTCCAGATTCCACATCCACCTCCCTCCTCCATGTTTCCACTCACGTCTCTGTCTTCAGCTCCGAAGGCTGAAAGAGGACCGTGGACTTCCCACCCCAAACCTCTGTGCCTCCATGCTGTGCCCTCCCCTCCACGCGTGGCTCCACCATGTATACAGCTGCTGAAAGAAAAATCTAGGCACGATGAGCGAGTCCTTTCTTTCTACCTCTGGCATTTCGCACTCTGTTTATCAGCGAGTCCAGTCAATGGTGACCTCCGAAGTGCATCCAGAATCTGTTTGTTTCCGCTTCTGCCCCCATCTCTCTGGTTCTAGTAGCCTCAGCTGGATGGCTGACACAGTCTTCTCACTGGTTTCCCTGCCTCTACTCCTGCTGTCGATAACCCATTTCAACTTTCCTTGCAATGTTGTGTCAGTTTCCACTGTACGACACAGGGAACCGGCTACATGTGTACATTCGTCCCCTCCCTCTTGAGCCCCCCCAAACCCCGACCAGCGCCCCACCCCGCCCCTGTGGTCATCAGAGCACCGAGCTGAGCCCCGTGGTACACAGCAGCGCCCTCGAGCTCTCTGATTTACACCACGGCGTGTGTACGTCGGTGCCACCCTCCCAACTCGCCCCGCCCTCCCCTTCCCTGCTGTGTCTACAAGTCCGTGTCTCTGTTCCTGCCCTGCGAACGGTCCTCTGAAGCCTCATCTTCGTTCCTTGAATAAACCAGGCGCTTCCTCACCGGGGGTTATTGTCGGGCCCGCCTTCTCTTTCTGACGTCCGCTTCCCTGGGATTTTCGCATGGCGGGCTCCTGCTCCCATCCGCAATCTCAGCCCCAGTGCCCCCTTCCCGGAGATGCGTTTCTAACACCCGCTTGTGCAGGTCGCCCTCTGTCTCTTTAATTCCCCGCGTCCTGCATATCAGCCACTAAAAGTTTTTCTGCTTATGAATTTAATAAGTAAAAACTAAAAAAATGCCTACACGAAGACCTCTAAAATGGTATCTCCGAAAACCCAAGGGGAGAGAGCTTTAAGGAGAGCATGCCGAGTCACGTTAGATGTTTTACAAAGACTGAAGAGAATGTAGTGACCGTGATGGTAGCAACGCCCGTGTGTTTTCACTATGAGCCTGGCAGAGGGCCGGGCTTTTGCATAGTGTCCTGACAGTCTTTCTACTTCAGGGAATGTTGTCATTCCTATTTTAATGAGGAGAGTGTCCACTTAAGGAGGCCAGTTGCTGTGCCTGATACATGGTAGCTTTCAATGCATATTTGCTATGTGAGTGAATTTCCCTGAGGTTTTGGGGCTCCACATGGTAAAGCTGAGAGTCTAACCCAGGTCTAACTGAAACCAGACTCCATTCATAATAGTTCGTGCCTCTTAATCCCCTACCCCTGTGTTGGTGCTCCCTGCTTCCCATCCCCACTGGTAACCACTAGTTTGTATCTGTGAGTCTGATTCTTTTCTGTTATACTCACAAGTTTGTTTTATTTTAGATTCCACATATAACCGATATTATACAGTATTTGTCTTTCTTTGACTTATGTGAAAGTGAAAGTGAAGTCGCTTAGTCCTGTCTGACTCTTTGGGACCCCATGGACTGTAGCCCACCAGGCTCCTCCGTCCTTGGAATTTTCTAGGCAAGAATACTGGAGCGGGTTGCCATTTCCTTCTCCAGGGTATCTTCCCGACCCAGGAACAGAACCTGGGTCTCCCGCACTGCAGGCAGACACTTTACCATCTGAGCCATCAAGGAAGTCCCTATTATTTAACTTTAGCATAATACCCTCCAAGTCCATCCATGTTGTTGCAAATGGCAAAATTTCATTCTTTTTTAATGGCTGCATAGTATTCCATTGTATGTGTATCCCACATCTTCTTTATTTATTAATCTGTTAATGGACACTTTGTTGTTGTTCAGTCACTAAGTCATGCCCAACTCTTTTTGACCCCATGGACTGGAGCGTGCCAGGCTTCCCTGTCCTTCACCATCTCCCAGAGCTTGCTCAAACTCATGTCCATCAAGTTGGTGATGCCATCCAACCATCTCATCCTCTGTCATCCCCTTCTCCTCCTGCCTTCAATCTTTCCCTGCATCAGGGTCTTTTCTATGAGTCAGTTCTTTGCATCAGGTGGCCAAAGTATTGGAGCTTCAGCATCAATCCTTCCAATGAATATTCTGGGTTGGTCTTCTTGCTGTCAAGGGACTCTCAAGAGTCTTCTCCAGCACCACAATCTGAAAGCATCAATTCTTCAGTGCTTGGCCTTCTTTATGGTCTAAACTCTCACATCCATACCTGACTGGAGAAAGCATAGCTTTGACTAGACAGACCTTTTGCCAGCAAAGTGATGTCTCTGCTTTTTAATACACTGTCTAGATTGGTCATAGCTTTTCTCCCAAGGAGCAAGCGTCTTTTAATTTCAGGATTTCAGTCACTGTCCACAGTGATTTTAGAGTCCAAGAAAAGAAACCCTGACACTGCTTCCACTTTCCCCCCCATCTCTTTGCCGTGAAGTGATGGGACTGGATGTCATGATCTTAGTTTTTTGAATGTTGACTTTCAAGCCAGCTTTTGGTTGCTTCCATATCTGGCAGTTGTAAATATGCTGCTATAAACATTGGGAGCATATATATCCTTTTGAATTTGTATTTTGGGTTTTTTTTTTTTTTAACGTATAACCAGAAGTGGAGTTTGCCGGATCGTGTGGTAGTTCTATTTTTTGTTTTTTGGAGAAACCTCCGTACTGTTTTCCACGGTGCTTACAATTTATATAGCCACCAACAGTGTACAAAGGTTCCCTTTCCCCCACAGAGTGACTTCCCTATTAAAACATGCCAGGGATGCGTTCTAATGTTAAGCCAGGTTCTTCGTGCACAGAATTTTTAATACTCGGTCTTTGGGACAAGTGCAGTGAGAATCCCAGTTGGATGATGCCATGGGTGAGCGCATTCTAAACCAAGTTCATGTTTGACAAACTAGCAGAGTATCCAGAGTTCCGTGCTCTCTGGATGTGTCAGTTTTTGGTTTATTTTATTACAGGACCTATGCTTAGTTCTTGTGCTTTGCTCAACACTCTTGTGGGTGGACTGAGCTTTTACATAACATTGCAGACACACTGTCAGCCCTGGCCGACTTTGCAGCTTCATCAGGGCAACGAAACGTCTGTGCGGATGAAAGCAAAGTCACCAGCGAGCACATTACTGGGATGGATGAAGGGTGTGTGGTACAAGGTGAATTGCGATAAGAGATGGAAAAAGGCAAATGGTTTTGAACCTTCCCTTTGGGGGAAGGGATGCACGTGGCTCGTGGGGAGGAAAGGGTGGGGGAAAGAATGCACTAATCTCAGCAAGATGGTGCACGTTTGCAGGATTTGCCCAAGGGGTGGGACGCGTGCAGTCTCCACCCGCAAGGATCAGAGTGGGTTGGGAAGAGAGGACCAGAGAACTGAGAACTGTCGATAGGAGACAGGATGTGGCTGGGTGTCGGGAGCTCCTGGGGGTTCTGAGACCCGACGTGACATGAGGGATGTCTATCGGGGTCAATCTTGCAGTGGGTGTGGGGCATTTGGGAGCAGACCAGACCCGAACTGGGAATACTGGTGAGGCCAAGGGCTCTTAATTTCAGTTTTTCCTATTCCACCTTTGCTGTTTAATTTTTCTGCTTCATTTAGATATCATCTGTACCACTGTTTATTTTTCTGTAAGTAGATTTCACTTTTAAAAACCTAAATTTAACTTTGCCTTCCGTGGTAGTATCTATCACTGTTAATATTTTTCTTTGAGACCCTCATTTAAAAAATTAAATAAATGTAGCCCTTCCCCCAGCAATAGTACCTACAACATCATAGATACTGTGATTAGTTATATATTTGTCCTAGTACACACTATAGTAAACCTACAGCCATTAAGAAGGTTTCTTCTTAAGGTCAGAAGAGAGGTCACTTAAAGTGACACTAAAGTGTCAGGGTCATCTTGTTTTCCACCAGTGGTTCGTGTGCTGTGCTTTTGGGAACACTTGGGGCCTTGCAGCTTTCTAGTTGTGGCATGATGGAATTGAATAAATGGAGATTAGTCTACACTTTTTCAACACTTACCTTGTACAAACTGCTGGCTGAAGGAGATGAACATATGAATTACATACAGTTTTGCTCTTAATGGATTTGGAGGAAGCAGGGCGCGAATGGCATATCACAAAGAGGGGGAGATATAGGCCAGATGAATCCAATCCCAGCCACGTGGGCTGGACAGAGGTCAGGACCCAGTGGGGAAGTGAGGAAGAAAGGTCTAGGCCGAGGGTCTGTGCAGAGGTCTGGGGACCCGCCGGCCGTCGGCATACTGGAGTCAGTGATTTTTCCCAACTTACAAGGAGAGCAGTGTCCCCCACGAGGTACGGAATATTGGGGAATATTGATTGAATGTGGGAGAAAGAAGGCAATGATTGCGATCCTGGTACGTACGGGGGCGGGAAGGACGTGTCCTGCAGAAAATGCTCTGCTGTGAATCAGCAGAGGCAGTGTAGGCTCTGTCCTCCTTTCATTTTGTCTTTATACACAAGGAGAAGTGGCTGTATAATGTAGCGGTGGATTTTGGAAGCATTTCGGTCAACCCTGGAAAAGGACATTGCTGCTCTTGGCTTGGACGTGGGTGAAATGTCCTTGGAAACTCGGAAAATCATCTGAGTGGCTCGTTTTTATCCATATGGTAGTCATTTCCCTTGCAATCTACATATATTTAGGGAAACTTACACGACAGAATTTTTCTCTTCCAACTCCTTATTTTCCACCTGAAAAGGATCTGATAGCCAGTGACTGTGGGTGCAGCTCTGCGTCTGCTTGGAGGGAAGTCGAATATGAACACGCTGAGGCAACCCGCACATGAAGGGTTAACAAGAGCGGAGTCTGGAATTGGTCATCATGTGCAGAGCAGAAGGGTGACCGGCTGATGCTAGAGGTGACGGTCACCGGGAAATTTCCCCAGAGAACCTTTTAAATGTATGAGTCTCCAAAACCCATCCATTTTCATTCAACCTTTGTCCCTACAGTTGCTGTTCATCTCTCTATTTCGTGTAATGCCAGTCCCTGTGGTGCCCAGAATGAAATGCACCAATTTCCATTACAGCAGATAGGACAAAGTGACTCTTGGGAGCTGCTTTGGACAGGAAGCAGAGGCTGGATTCTCCTAATGGGAACTGTGTAGGGAACCTGCCTCACTTGCCCTTATCCCCATCACTCTGCAGGGACTGGTTGAGTTCCAAGGAGTCTAGAGCCAGTTTAGTGATACAGAGGAAAGGAAAAGGCCCTCTTAAGTGGGTCTGTATTCCCAGGTATCAAAGACGCCAGTGCCTTCTCCGGGCTCCCAGAAACCCAGAGTGTGCCCTGAGGATGATGCCAGGTGTTTCTAAATAGGCCCTAAGTTTTATGGTCCTGATACAGCACACTTAAAAATAGCATCTCCCTTAAAAGCTGGCAATTAGCGAAACGCTAAACTTTAGAATCTATCACTGTTTTTAAGTCTCCATTTTGCTGAAGAGGCAACAAACAGTTCAGAGTGAGGTTTGCTTACTTGTTTCAGTGAATTTAAGTGGAAGGTTTGGTGACATGATATATTTAATTTTGAGCACCATTTCCTATTGCATCAAATTCTCTTTTTAAATGCTAGAACCTCATCATCATGCAGCTATTAGGAAGGGCATTCATTTGTTATAATATAGCTGTTAGAAAATGCATTCTTTCACATGTGTATTTATTCATTCAACAAACTTTTATTTACTATCTGCAAGGCTCTGTGCCCAGGACTCTTGAAAGTACGCACAAAAACCGTGTTTTGTACTTTTTAATGTTTCTCCAAGAGAAATGCTCTGTGAAAAAGTGAAGTCGCTCAGTCGTGCCCGACTCTTTGCGACCCCATGGATAGTAGCCTGCACCAAGTTCCTCCGTCCACGGGATTTTCAAGGCAAGAGTACTGGAGTGGGTTGCCATTTCCTTCTCCAGGGAATCTTCCCAACAAAGCATTATTTTTTTTTATGTAACATATCTGAAATCAGATTGTTATACATATCTGATTTGTTATACATATAGATATGTTATACATATCTGTTTTATTAATCTGAAATCAGAGTCTGTCTTACTACCAAAGATATGCAATCCTTTACAATGGCACCCCACTCCAGTACTCTTGCCTGGAAAATCCCATGGACGGAGGAGCCTGGTGGGCTGCAGTCCATGGGGTCGCTAAGAGTCGGACATGACTGAGTGACTTCACTTTCACTTTTCACTTTCATCCATTGGAGAAGGAAATGGCAACCCACTCCAGTGTTCTTGCCTGGAGAATCCCAGGGACCGGGGAGCCTGGTGGGCTGCCCTCTATGGGGTCGCACAGAGTCGGACACGACTGAAGCGACTTAGCAGCAGCAGCAGCAGCACTGGCAATTTTAATTTTTCAGAAGTACATAAATAAGGATGTATTTTGTTATTGATGGTATATTAGAGTTGATAGGAGATATTTACACAACACTGGTATTCATACCATGCTTTGACCAAGATTATGGCCTCATTTGGGGCTTCCCTGGTGGCTCAGATGGTAAAGAATCCCCTTCCAATGCAGGAAACCCAGGTGTGATCCTGGGTTGGGAAGATCCCTGGGAGAAGAAAATGGCTATGCACTCCAGAATTCTTGCCTGGAGAATCCCATGGACAGAGGAGTCTGTTGAGCTACAGTCCACAGAGTCCCAGACATGATTGGGTGACTAGGCACATAGGGACCCATCTGGGGTTCTGTACTATTGTTAAGCCTCTAGTTTTAGACACTGAAGCTGGTTCAGGGATGCCGGAACTCAGCTATCCAGATGTCCACATCTAAGAGAGAAGAGTCGGAAGGTTTATGGAGGGTCAAGGGTTCAAGTTGCGGAGGCAGTAACAGCAGGATGGAGAGAAATTCCCCAGCATCCTGTGACTCTGCACCTTTCCCCCCATCTCTGCTCTGCTACATAAATCCAGCGCACGAGGCACTGCCAGACAGAGCCGAGCTGGGGAAATGGGGAACAGCACTCAGGACTGCAGCGAGGGAGACAGCAGCTTGTGTTGAGAGAGGCCCAGGTCAGCGTGTGCCTGGCGATGGTGACGTGAACAGGGGAGGTACAAGGACGGTAGCAGCGTTTATCAGGACCCTCCTTTCATCAAGGATCCTGTTAGTAGCCGTTTGAATTAGCCCATGTATGTGGAATCTAGAAAAATGGTATGGACAATCTCATCGGGGAAGCAAAAATAGGGACACAGATATAGAGAACAAACATATGGATACCATAGGGGAAGGGAGAGTGGGGTGGGAGGGACAGGGAGGTTGGGAGTGACATATATACGCTGTTGACACTATGTATAAAATAGGTAACTGATGGGAACATATTGTATTGCTCAGGGTGCTCTACTTAATGCATGGTGGTGACTGGAATGGGAAGGAAGTCCAAAAGGGAGGGGATACTTGAGTGTATGTACGGCTGATTCATTTTGCCGTACAGTAGAAATGAGCATAACATTGTAAAGAAACTATTATCCAATAAAAATCAATTTAAAAATATGCTTTTAAAAATTTTATTGAGGTATAATTGACAAGTAAAATGATAATATGTTTAACGTGTATAAAGTGATGATTTGATATATGTGTATACTGTGAAAGGATTCCCACCATTGAGTTAATTAAGACATCCATCTGCTAACATATTTACCTTTTTTGGTGTGAAAACGCTTAAGTACTACTTTCTTAGTTTCAATTATACAGTACAGTATCATCACATCTTATCTTATATCCTTGTGCCCTTTTGATGGCCTCTCAGTATTTCCCCAAGCCCCTGGCAACCACCACTCTACTCAGTTTGGAGTTTTACTTTTAAAAATTTTGGTTCATCTCTAAGTAATACCATGCAGTATCTTTTCATGCCTGCCTTATTTCACCTAACATAATGCCTTCTAGGTTCATACAAGTTGTTGCAAATGGCAGGATATTCTTTTTAAGGCTAATAGTATATCTATATCTGTATATATCTGTACATCATGTTTTCTTTATACATTTATCAGTTGATGGACACTTAAGTTGTTCCCATACCTCGGCTATTGTGAACCAAGCTGCAGTGAATGTGGGTGTAGAGATATCTCTTCAAGATAATGACTTCATTTCCTTTCAATATATACCAAAACTGGGATTGCTGGATCCTATGGAAGCTCTATTTTTAATTTTTTGAGGCGCTTCCATGCTGATTTCTGTAGTGGCTGCAACCACTTATGTCCCCAGCAACAGTGCAGAAAGGTTCCCTTTTCTTCATATCCTCGCCTGCATCTGTTACCTCTTGTCTTTTCAATGATAGATATCCTAAGAGTGTGAGCTGCTATTTCATCGTGGTTTTGAATCAAACACGCTCCTTAAAAACCAACAGTCCTGCGAGATAGGTATCCACTGAGCATCACTGTTATCCTTGTTTCCTGTAGGAAACGGAGAGGCTCAGAGAGGGTAAGGGACTTGCCCAGGATTATACAGTGAGTAGGGGTAGAGCTGAGATACAGGCTTTGATCTATGGAGCATTAGAGTCTACTCCACTTCCATGTGCTTTGTGGCATCCAACGTCTCAGGACATGCAGTGAATTTATGTCCAGT
Source organism: Bubalus kerabau (assembly GCF_029407905.1). Taxonomy (NCBI): domain Eukaryota; kingdom Metazoa; phylum Chordata; class Mammalia; order Artiodactyla; family Bovidae; genus Bubalus; species Bubalus kerabau. The sequence continues at coordinate 105,162,126 of NC_073633.1, read as the reverse complement.
CACGGGAGGTCCTGGAAGCCAACCAGGGTCAGAGCAGAACATGAACAGTGACGGGTAATAGCATCAGAATCTGAGATTAGGGCCACTGAGCAGGGCTCTCCCAGTGTCGTGGGACCTTCCCCATGTGCTGTAGCCCGGGTGCACGACCTGGCCCGGACTGGGAGGGGCCGGATGCCTGGCAGGCCCAGAAGAACCTGGAAGCTGGAGGAGTGAAGCGCTGAGGTTCAAGTATTTGTTGCTTTATTCTAATCAAACCCCCAAAGAGCGAAAGTGCTGTTGTAGCTAAGATGCCAGAACTCAGTGATGGATATTTTAATAAAGCCCATGATCCCAAGGGAAGCTGGCTCTAGGAATCAGCTCATCGTCCATCGTTGGGGGCGTAATTAATAATTTTAATTATGTTTCTAGTGTCTGTCTAGGAGATATTTTGCCATCATTGGATTCCTTTGTAGATCCCATGTAGATAGATCTCGAGGAAATTTAAGATGTTTTGATTCATTATTTAAAATCACCATGTTATTTTGCTGAGAGGTATTGAATAGCCGAGAGGAATTTTACATATTATCAGAAAGAGTCCAGTCTTTCAAAAGGGTTAGCTATTCAAATCTGGGAACTGGGAAGAATTCAAAGGTGTTCATCGAAGTGTATTTCTAATTTTCTCTTATAAGTATGACAGAACATAGTAGCTCGTTATTAATATAGAGGAAATATCACCCCTGAATGGTCAGAAAGTCGTCTTTCTAATGAAATAATGGAAACAGTGAGAGACTTTATTTTGGGAGGCTCCAAAATCACTGCAGATGGTGACTGCAGCCATGAAATTAAAAGATGCTTGCTCCTTGGAAGAAAAGCTATGACCAACCTAGACAGCATATTAAAAAGCAGAGACATTACTTTGCCAACAAAAGTCGGTCTAGTCAAAGTTATGGTTTTTCCAGTAGTCGTGTATGGGTGTGAGAGTTGGACTATAAAGAAAGCTGAGTGCCGAAGAATAGATGCTTTTGAACTGTGGTGTTGGAGAAGACTCTTGAGAGTCCCTTGGACTGCAAGGAGATCCAACCGGTCCATCCTAAAGAAAATCAGTCCTGAATATTCATTGGAAGGACTGATGTTGAAGCTGAAACTCCAATACTTTGGCCACCTGATGCGAATAACTGACTCACTGGAAAAGACCCAGATGCTGGGAAAGATTGAAGGCTAGAGGAGAAGGGGATGACAGAGGATGAGATGGCTGAATGGCATCACCGACTCAACAGACATGAGTTTGAGTAAACTCTGGGAGTTGGTGATGGACAGGGAGGCCTGACTTGCTGCAGTCCATGGGGTTGCAAAGAGTCGGACATGACTGGGTGACTGAACTGAACTGAACTGAAGAAGAGAAAGTTGGGACGGTATCCTTGAAGTTGCTTCTTGAGTTTAGGTGGAGAAGGAAAAGATCAGCAAATTCCTAGGTCAGGGTTCGGTGCTACTGGCAATGGTGGGGCTGGAGCTGATGTGGTGGGGACCAGCCAAACTCTCCTATGGGCTTTGTCTGTGTAGTGGGTATGAGGCCGTTTCCATGTCGGGACTGACTGAGTCCTAAGCTTCATGGGCATAAACACAGCTGCTGGATAATCCGATGTATCTGTTAGGATCATTGTCTACTGCAGATGACCGAGAGCCTGGTCCCAATGGAATCCAGCCCCAAAGTGGACTTCTCCTCCTCCTAAGTCACTTCAGTTGTGTCCGACTCTGTGCAACCGCACAGACGGCAGCCCACCAGGCTTCCAGTCCCTGGGATTCTCCAGGCAAGAACACTGGAGGGGGTTGCCATTTCCTTCTCCAATGCATGAAAGTGAAAAGTGAAAATGAAGTTGCTCAGTTGTGTCCGACTCTTAACGACCCCATGGACTGCAGCCTACCACGCTCCTCCGTCCATCGGATTTTCCAGGCAAGAGTACTGGAGTGGGGTGCCATCGCCTTCTCCAAAAGTGGACTAGTGAGTCTTATAACTGAACAGTGAAGGCAGAGCTCAGTGTAGGGCTCAGGACTAAATGCATCCAGGACTGAGCGTTCCTTCATTTCTTGATTTGTCTCCTTTGCATTGCTCGTTCTTGGGTGGCTTCCTTCTTGGTGGTAATCAGATGGCTGCCACTGGCACCCAGGCTTCATGCTTCCAGATTCATGTCCTTCAGGAAAAAATAAAATTCTCTAAGGCTGGAACAAAAGTCTCACGTCTAAATTTTCTTGGTTCTGATTGGCCTGTGTAGGGCCAGATGCTCATCTTTTAACCAATCATGGTGGGGCAGGGCGGGGATCAAATGTGCTGATTGGCCTGGCCCTTTGTCACGTGCTTCAGTCCCAGAGGCTCTGCGTGAAGCCCAGCGAAGTCTAGCATAAGGGCTGAGAATTAGGCTGGAGTGGTCGCCCTAAAATCAAGGTGGGGAAATCCCCTGGTGGTCTAGTGGTTAGGACTCCCAGACTTTCACTGCTGAGGGCGCAGGTTCGATCCCTGATTGGGGACCTAAGAACCCTCAAACTAGGCAGCACAGCCAAAAAAAAAAAAAAAAAAAATCAGGGTGATTTTGCTACAACATATAGGTTGTGGCTGCCGTAGGGAGAAGGCAGATGAGACTGGAAGCTGGGACGTTAGTGGGTAGGATATTGAAGTCTAGGCAAGGGATCCTGGTGGCTTGTATAAAGGGCAACAGGTGAGATGGAGAGGGGTGGGCAGGTGTGATTCATACTCTGGAGGTGGGATCCACAGGATTTGCTGATGGTTGTGTTGAGAGTTATAAGAAAAAGAATTAAACATGACAGCCAGATTTGTGGACAGAGCAGCTTGGAAGAGCAGTGGTATCCTTTTTAAAAAAAAAAAGATTGGAAGACTTGAGGGTTTTCCTTTTATTTTGTTATTATTAATTTTTAATCAGCTGTGCTATTTCGGCTCCGTGGCATTTGAAAAGCCTGTCAGATAACTGAGTGGAAATTTTAACTAGACAGTTGGAGATGGGAGCCTGGAATTTCGAGGGTGGGAGTGGAAGTTGCAATTGATGGACAGGTGAATCTGTAAAGAGAAGGGAGGGGCTCTCCTGCCAACCGCCTGACCTGCCTGAGCGGTTCTCTTGCTGCCTGTCTGCGCAGTGCTCCCCTACCATGGGATTTCTTCTGGGAGATGCCTTTCCTCCAATGAGAGCTTTCTTCTATAGGTCAGAGGTGGCAGGGGGTTTCTGAACTATCTTTACCTCATCTGAGCAGTTTCTACCTAGGTTAAGGGCTTGGAGCCTCAGTATAAATCCCAAGAAAGGCCCCACTTAACATTGCCTTATTGCAAAGAAACCGTTTCTTCAAGTAAAACCTTGCAGGGCCATCCGCTGCATAAAGCAGACAGAGCTGGCGCAACGGTGGGCGGTCGGGCGGAGGGGGAGCTCAGTTTGGCTGCTGCGCAGGCTGAAACCAGTGTGCGTGGACAGCTGCCCTCCGTGTCCCCCTCGGGGCGCGTTCCCCGCTCCTAACAGCTCTGAGGTGTTCGTCCTGCTCAGGACTTTCTGGTGAAAAGCACAGCTTGTGCGTGTGGTGTGGGGATGAAGGGCACCTCGGTGCTGTCCGTTTGGGCTGCAAAGGACCACCTCTCAGGCTTCGACAGAGGGCACCGTTCTGCCAGGCCAACACCCACCTCTGGTCTGACACTGACCTAGAGGCTTCCACATAAATTGGCTTGGTGGATTCCCTTTTTGTGAATGAAAAGATTTGCCTCCGGCTCTGAAAATAGCAACTTCCCCCCTTGCAGAACTGATTTTGCCATTTTCTTGTGTCCATGTAGCTTAGGGCTTTGTTCCCTTGTATGGAAAGTCAGCTAGAATTTTCCAGTAAGGTTTTTTGTTTTTTTTTTTTTTCTGTAAAGGCTTTGTCCTTCACTCATAGAAGAGTGGAGCCTCCATCCTGGACAGCATTGAGCTTTAATGAAAGCATACAAGACATACATACAGCAGCTGGCTCAGATCACGCACCCAGAACGGGTCACTGATTGTGCTTGTTCCTGGGCTTCCCAGGTGGTGCTGGTGGTAAAGAACCCACCTGCCAATGCAGGAGACTTAAGAGATGTGGGTTCGACCCCTGGCTTGGGAAGATCCCCTGGTGGAGGGCATGGCAACCCACTCCAGTATTCTTGCCTGGAGAATCCCACAGACGGAGGAGCCTGGAGGGCTACAGTCCATAGGGTCTCAAAGAGCCGGACACAACTGAGGCAACTTAGCACACATGTACTCATTGCTACTGTAACAAATGGTCACAGACTGGATGGTTTAGGACAGCACAGATTTGTGACCATATCATTCCGCATGGGGTCAATGTCAAGGTGTCCGCAGGCCCTGCTCCTTCTGGATGCTCCGAGGGAGAATCCTTCCCCTGTCCTTTATGGCCTCCGAAGGCTGCCCGCACTTCTTGGCTCAGGGCGGCATCGCTCCGACCTTCGCTCTCGCTCTCACATGACTTCCTCCGTCTCTGGTTCCCCCTTGTAAGGACCTTGTGATGACATTGTGATTACAGTGGGTCCATGCAGATAATCCAGGGTGATCTCCCCATGCTGCGCTGTGCTTAGTCGCTCAGTCATATTTGACTCTTTGTGACCCCGTGGACTGTAGCCTGCCAGGCTCCTCTGTCCATGGGGTTATCCCTGCAAGAAGACTGGAGTGGGTTGCCATTTCCTCAACTCCAGGGCATCTTCCCGACCCAGGGATTGAACCCATGTCTCCTGCATTGGCAGGCGGATTCTTTACCACCGAATCACCTTGGATGCCCAGTTTCCTCATGTCAATATCCTTATCTTAATCACATCTGCAAAATCTTTCTATTATGTAAGGTTCCAGAGACCAGGACATGGACATCTTTAGGGGGTATTTTCTACTTTCCATATACTGATTATTGTTATTTTTAATTTAATTATTTTACTTTTGGCAGCCCTGGGTCTTCCTTGCTCTGCGGGGACACTCTCTAGTTGCGGTGCTCAGACTTCTCATCGTGGCAGCTTCTCCAGTTGGGGAGCGTGGGCTCTGGAGCCCAGGCTAAGTAGTGTTTGCCTGTGGGTTTAGTTGTCCCTCGGCATGTGGGATCTTCCCAAACCAGGGATTGAACCCATGTCCCCTGCATTGGCAGGAGGATTTTTAACCACTGGATCACCAGGGAAGTCTTCATACTGATTATTTTTAAAATTGGCAGTCCTGAATATTCATTGGAGGGACTGATGCTGAAGCTGAAACTCCATTACTTTGGCCACCTGATGTGAAGAACTGACTCATTGGGAAAGACCCTGATGCTGGGAAAGATTGAAGGTGGGAGGAGGAGGGGATGACAGAGGATGAGATGGTTGGATGGCATCACCGACTCAATGGACATGAGTTTGAGTGAACTCCGGGAGATGGTGATGGACAGGGAGCCTGGCGGGCTGCAGTCCATGCGGTCTCAAAGAGTCAGACGCGACTGAACTGAACTGAAGTATCTACATTGTGCCAGATCCTCTGCTTAGGGCTGGGCACAAAAAAACAATAAGATACAATGTTTATACCAAAATAGATATATGATAATGATGATGATGGTGTTAGAGATAACCGCACTAATTGACATTTATTGAGGATTTACTACATGCTAGGTATTTTGGGAGACACTTCAAGTGAATTAACTTGCTGATGTCTCATCATCACATTAAGGGAAAGGTGTTATTCTCATTTTAAGAATAAGACGCTTTAGAGAGTTTAAGTGCTTTTTCTAAAGCCACTAATAGCTAATCACTGTTAGCTAATCGTCCAAGAGCTGATGACACCAGCTCCATTCCCTCTGACTCTAAGCTCATGCAATTAATTCCTGTGCTGTGTGTGCCCCTGGAGGGCTTCCCAGGTGGCTCAGTGGTAAAGAACCCACCTGCCAATGCAGGAGATGGAGACGCGGGTTCCATCCCTGGGTTGGGAAGATCCCCTGGAGGAGGGCACAGCAACCCACTCCAGTATCCTTGCCTGGAGAATCCCATGGACAGAGGAACCTGGCAGGCTACAGTCTATGGGGTCACAAAGAGTCGGACACAGCTGAGCATGCACACTCACACGCCCCTGGAAGGATGCTTGGGTACACCTCTGGCTCCCTTCTTCAGTTCACTTCAGTCGCTCAGTTGTGTCCAGCTCTTTGTGACCCCATGAAGTGCAGCACGCCAGGCCTCCCTGTCCATCACCAACTCCCGGAGTTCACTCAGACTCACGTCCATCGAGTCGGTGATGCCATCCAGCCATCTCATTCTCTTTTGTCCCCTTTTCCTCCTGCCCCAAACCCCTCCCGTCTTAGTCTGTATGTAAATAAAGGTTGAACCAGCTGCAGCAGAGCAGATCATATAAGTGGGCAGCAGGCAGAGCTCCCAGGGGAGGAAGACACTATATCTCTCCCAATTCTGCTATGGCCCGAAGCTGCAAGTTCATGGCCCTGATCTTTGGGCAAATGTTGCTTTGTCTTCAGGAGAATCTAATAGCATATGTTAATCAGTCCACTGAACTGGTCCCTGCCTGGGATCATCTAACACTCTGCTCACTGGGTCCTGCTTCAACCTGAGGTCGTGTGTGACAACCTCGAAGAGGTCAAAGACTAGAAAAGGAAGAGCCCAGTGACTTCAGAGACCGCCAGGGGATTCTATAGGGCAGAAAGAAGGTGCATTTGGGCTCATCTGAAGGGGAACATTTGAATACTAAAGGCACATTCTTCGCAATCTCCTGCAGAATTTCCTTCAGTGGAAATGGAAAATTTATGTGAAAGGCAGAGGTGAAGATTGACCTCCAGAATGAGTGGGGTTATAATGGGCTTCCCTGGTGACTCAGATGGTAAAGAATCCACCCGCTATGCAGGAAACCCGGGTTCCATCCCTGGGTTGGGAAGATACCCCAGAGAAGGGAATGGTAACCCACTCCAGTATTCTTGCCTGGAGAATCCCAGGGACAGAGGAGCCTGGTGGGCTACAGTCCATGAGGTCGCACGGAGTCGGACATGACTGAACGACTAATACTCCACTTCATAATGTCCAAGCCAGCTGCTGGGTTGACCAGCGTGAGCTCCCTCAGGGCAGGTTAGAGGAGGGAGAAGGTTAGGAGGGAATATCCAGAGTCTGGGGTGGGCTGAGGACAGGAGAGAAGAAAGTGCTGTCTGCCCACACCCCCTGCACCCCGGGCTGAGATGACACCATGCAGGCAGGTCCCTGGATTCTTTCCTGCAAATGGGCAGGCTGTGTGGGGTCGGGTGGGGTTGGGTTTTTACCCTTCTCGTTTTCCTCCTGGGACAACTGTCTCTCCACCCATTTGACTACACCCTTGAGCTTAGGAGATCTAACATCATTTTAGACACTTTCACAGATTGGCTAATAGAAAAAAAATGCTTTTTAAATTATAACAGAGAGATTTGGGGCATCCATACATTCTGACTTTTTAAGACAGCCTTGATTTTTTTCCCCTAAACATTTAAAAAAGTCTTTATTGAATTTGTTACAGTGTTGCTTCTTTTTATGTTGGTTTTTTGATCAGGAGGTCTGTGGGATCCCAGCTCCCTGACCAGAGATTGAATCTACATTAGAAGGCGAAGTCCCAACCACTGGGTCAGCAGGGAGGTCCCCACAGTCTTGATTTTGAGGAATTATTTTTCAATAATGGTGATTGATTAAATGCATGTAGTGTGGGACTTAATTTTTGGATATTTGTCAAGCTTGACACAGATACAATCACAGATCAGAAACGTCCAAGGGCACAGCGTGGTTTCCTGCCTCCTTTTCTCTCTCCTCTCCCTCCCTGCTGTCTTTCTTTCACTACCTACGGTGGGAAAGACATTGGGTTTAGAACTTGGGACACAAAGATGAGCAGTTACTACTATTCTCTGACTGCCAGCGATTTATAGTTCCTTAAATGGATTCATTCATTTTATCCAACAGATATTGAACATCCGTGATGTTCAATATCTGAACACTAATCTAGGTGCTGGGATGCAGCAAGGAACAAACCAGATAAGATCTAATACCGTTGAAGGGGAGGTTTACTTTAGTGGGGGTGATATGTGGTAGCCAAGCCAATAAGTACAGACTACAATTTCATCTGTGAAGACAAGAAGGTCAGAAAGTGGGCCGGAGGGTGAGTGGTCCTTCACTTGCAGAGGTGTCTTTCTGCAGTGGGGCGGTAGCATCTAGCAGAGTGCAGGCCGTTGAGGAGAAACAGTAAGATTGGACAGAAAGAGGCGGGGAGTGAGGTGGCTGCTCGGGAATCCTCAGGAGGGTTCTAAGCTGGGGGAGGTGGGGTTGAATTTGCATTTTAGAAAGAAGTCTCCTGGGTGTTGGGAATGGGCGGGAGCAGGGTCAGCAGGACGAGGCCATCTGGTTAGGATGCTGTCTGCACCTTGGACCAGGCAGTGGGGTGAGGGTGGGGAGATGCAGTGAAAATCGGGATATTCTTGGAAGGAGTTGGCCAGACTGAATAGATGGCTAAATCTGCAAATTCTGGGTAAGGTCAGGACTGGGGATGAAGACACAGAAATCATCAGTTACATGAGCAAGGAGTGAAACAAAATGTGAGAGGTGTCCGTTTGGCTTAAGAAGGGCGTCGTCTTTGCTGTAGAAAATGTGGCATCTAAATTACGTTGCTGGTGGGGAAGGAAGGAAGCAGTGTTCACTGAGTGCTGACTACGTGACAAGCACGGTGCAGATGCTTCACATATGGTGTTTGTCCGGGACAGAAGGCTCAAGAAACACCCTAAGTGCACTGCATAAGATTACCCACTCTGGAACCACATTGCTAGATTTGAATCTCAGCTCTGCCTCTCACTAGTCCTTCTGTGCTTTGTTAACTCATCTGTAAGATGGGCTAAGACTAGTGCTTACTTCATAGAGGAATTTTAAATGAGTTAATATGTGTGATGTGAGTTGGACTATAAAGAAAGCTGAGCACTGAAGAATTGATGCTTTTGAACTGTGGTGTTGGAGAAGACTCTTGAGAGTCCCTTGGACTGCAAGGAGATCCAACCAGTCCATCCTAAAGGAGATCAGTCCTGGGTGTTCATTGGAAGGACTAATGCTGAAGCTGAAACTCCAATACTTTGGCCAGCTGATGCAAAGAACTGACTCATTGGAAAAGACCCTGATGCTGGGAAAGACTGAAGGTAGGATTAGAAGGAGACGACAGAGGATGAGATGGTCGGATGGCATCACCGACTCAATGCACATGAGTTTGAGTAAACTCCTAGAGCTGGTGATGGACAGGGAGGCCTGGCATGCTGCAGTCCATGGGGTCGCAAGAGTCGGACACGACTGAGTGACTGAACTGAACTGAACTGCCAAAGCAGGAGATGCGAAAGGGACAGAGGTTCGTTTCCTGGGTTGGGAAGATCCCCTGGAGGAGGGCATGGCAGCCCACTCCTGTATTCTTGCCTGGAGAATCCCATGGACAGAGGAGCCTGGTGGGCTACAGTCCATGGGGTCACACAGAGCTGGACACAACTGAGCGACTGAACACACACACACACCAGTGAAGAATGTTTGTTGTTCTGTCACTAAGTACCCAGGTCTTCTGGTCCCATAGTAGATGCTGAAGGTGGCAAGGCTGGTTGGTGCAAAGCTGGGAGTAGAACCCAAGCTCTGGATATTCTTGTTGGTGGTCTTTCTCCAGATTCTTTCCTCCAGATTTGTGGTTTCCAATCATGTTCCACGAATCTTCTGGTTCCCAAAGAGCTCTGGAGACTCCTTGAAGGAAGAGTTTTGTTCCAAAAGTTTGAGCACTTCTAATCTATTCCCCACTGCTTGCTCGTGGATATTTTTAGTTTAATAATTTGGTCTCTAAATGGTATTGCTGTCATTATTCTAACTTCAGGCTCAAGAGCTCAGTCACTAGTTAAAATCTCTTCTGCTGGCGAAATCTGCATTCCCATCTGCTGCAGAAAATAACCTTTAAAGTGCCCATGCAAGCACAAACTCATAGAACCAAAAGGCATAGAAAAGGGAGAGTTTATTCCATTTTTTAAAAGTTCAGTTCGATTTAGATCATCTGTCTGTTAGATGGTCTTGACTGATGTAGTATGTAAATATGTCCCAGAAAGAGTGATCATATTGTGATCTTTGTTTTCAGTTTACTTTTTTCGTATTGGGTTTTCTTGATGGAAAGTGATTTTAAAAATAACCTTAAGATGTGATGATCATCCTCTTTCTTCTTTAACAGACGGCAACGTGTGAGAGCTGCATGCAGCAAACGTTCACTTGTGATAAAAGGAAATCTGAAATTTCTGGCACAAGAATATTTCTAGCTCATGCCCACATTGTAGGGAGATGGAAAACTGGACAGAGCTGAGGTGCCCCCTGAGGGCTGGGGCTGCCGTGCACAGCTGTGCAGGTTGCGTACTGCGCTTGGTGGGCCCTCGTCAAATGCTGGTGTGAGAGAAACTGCGTTACGTGCAGTGATGTTTGAATGGAAAGAAACTTAGCCCTGTACTTGTGATGTTCCTTAGAGAACGTCACGGAGTGGCTTCCTATGGAAGTTCTCAGTGAATTAAGTGGCGTGCCATTCCTGGCTGTACCTGAGGAACCAAGGACTTCACAACATAACCCACTTTAGCCCCGAGGCTGTGGCGCTTACAGCTTTGCTGAGGTCGGCATCTTGAAGTTTGAATAGTTTAAATACACCCGGCTCCTGAGGGGGCATTAAATGGCAGGGAACTCTTGGAAATGCCCACAAATTCCAAGATAGCCGGGTCGAGCCATTTGCTATTTTAATTGATCAGACCACTTTTTACTCCTTCCTTTTTTTCCCCTGGGAGGAGGAGAAGTCATAACCACAAGACTGTATTTCAAATGACCTCTTCAGAGGCAGTTTCTAAGCATTTAAGTACAGGCTGAACCCAAAGCGTATGATGGATTAAATATCAGCTGCATTTTCTGTGAAGATCCCATTCCTGGTTTAAAATCGGAGAACCCAAAGCCTGGATTTAACTCTCTATGAAATTTTTTTTTTCTTTCTCTGTGGTTTCCCCCAAGCTTTGCCATTTACGAGGTTCTCACATGCACAATTAACATTCCTTTACATGGCAAGCTGAAGACAGTACTTAGCTTCTACATTGATTTATCAAGCCTGACTGTGTGCCAATATTCAATATCTAATTTGTGTTTGGTTATAGGGTTTTTAATAATGTCGCATGGTTCTTATAGCTGGGCAGTTCCTTTAAAGGAGGGGCTTCTGGGCTTCCCTAGTGGCTCAGAGGTTAAAGCGTCTGCCTCCAATGCGGGAGACCCGGGTTCGATCTCTGGGTCAGGAAGATCCCCTGGAGAAGGAAATGGTAACCCACTCCAGTATTCTTGACTGGAGAATCCCATGGACGGAGAAGCCTGGTAGGCTACAGTCCATGGGGTCGCAAAGAGTCGGACACGACTGAAGTGGCTTAGCCTAGCCTAGCCTAGATTCTTGAGTGCTGAGCCTTTTCTGAATGACATGGAAATGGAAGTGAAATAACCCTCACTCCCACAGCCCCCATTCACCCGAGTCTTTGCCTTGCTTAGCTCCTAGACAGCAGAATTCTTCTCCATCACCCTGTGCCCTCTCATGCCTAAAGCACAACAGGCTTTGAGAAATGTTTGAGAAACAAATCTGCTTCGTGTATGTGAGTTGAACGCTGCTTGTGTGCTGTGCACTGGGATTGGGACTGTGGACGATTCAGACATGGAAGGGTCCCTGTTCATTCGAGGGTCGTCTGGAGGCATTTACCCTCTGGGGACGCTGGGGTGGAGTGAAGTGTTGGTCTAGCAAGAAGGTCCAACCTATTTGCTAGGGAGGTTCGCAGCTCCCTGGAATGGAAGATTCCCCTGGAGGCTGGTTTAGCCCCAGGATTTCCCTGGCAGCACTATTTCTTATCTTCCTCAGACCCATTTTGTCCTCCCAAACCTACGTGTTGCTGGGTTTATTGAAGATTCCCTTCCCCACTTTTTGAAGATCTCCCAGTTTTTCAGTAAGTCTGCTGATCCCTTGAAGACTTCACTAATAAGAAGCTCTTAAGAATATTTCAAATCACTTCTTCAGAGCACTGGATTGGCACGTTTTCCGCGTGGCTGTCTCCCAGCCCCTGGAGGACTAATTCTTTTCCCTTTCAGTTTCTCTCTTCCTCTCTCCCTCCCTCCGTCCCAGCCCCTGCTGGCTGCTTTTGCAGTAAATCCCCGAAATGTTGCTGACGTCAGCAGCACCGATCTGGCCTTAGAGGAGCCGCTCTAGAGGAAGTCATCCGCAAGACGATGCTGAAAAGCAGAGCCATCTTGTCGGGTGTTCTGGAGAGACCGTTTTATTCCTTTGACAGATCTCATTCATTTTTGCGACTTAGTAGGCAGAGTGAAGGAAGCCCCAACTAAAAAAAAAATTTTTTTTTTCCCCGCCTAGGTTATTTGTAGGAGGTTTTAGTGAGTGTGAAACAAGCTGCTTGGTCAGGGAAGACGGCCCAGGCAGCTTGCAAAGCAGAATGTACTGGGGGCCTCGAGACTTCGTCTCACTGACCCCGGGAGATGGGCTGAGGGAGGGCACACCTCATTCTACGTTGGCTGTTTGTAAAAAGGGATGACGGTACACTGAAGCCCATTCTGGAGGCACGCAGAACTTGCTCTTTGCAGAAAATCGTTTTGCAAAGTCAACATCTACCTTGCGGAGGCATTTTCATGCACAGCTCCAGGTTTGTCTATAGTCAGATATATAAGATATACCTGACTATCTTCATGACCTGTACCCTGACTGCTGTCTCTGAGCAAGGAGGCAGGCGATTCATGAGCAGCATCGAGAGCTGGGTGAGGGAGGAAACGCCGGGTGTAGACGGTCAGGCCTCCGCGGGCTGGGTCTGCTTCCCTGGCAGGGTTCAGCAGCCGGGATGGGGACCCCAGGCAAAGGACAGCAATGAGGCGGAAGGCGGTGTGTCCAGGTAGCTCCAGGAAAGGACGGGGGGGAAACGGAGCGGAGTCTAAGAGCAAAAGTGGGTAGCTTTGAACCTGGCCTCTACACTGATCAGGGCAGGGCGGAGGAGAATTGGGGAGGCACAAGGGTGGGTGGGAGAGGGGACGGGGGTGACGGGGAAGAAGTTGAGGGAGAGGGCCGGAGACTCGGATGCTCAAGTCTGCAGTGGGTTCCTTGCTTGAGGACTTCTGAGGCGATGCCGAGGCTCGGGACGTGGCCCGGGAGGAGGCAGGGGCCGTGGGTCCTGTCGATGCTCCGCGAGCCCCCCGGAACGTTCTCCTGGCTCTGCACACCCATCCTCCGGAGCCTGGGTGCTTGTTCCCTCGCAGCGCGGACCCACGGCCGGTTTAGACGACTTCCCTTGGTTTCCCCGTGCTTCTTCTCGGGAGGTTCGGGGAGGTCTGTTCAGCCTAGGGTGTCTGTAGCTCGTGACCGGTCGTAGGCATGAACTCCCAGCCCCCTTACCCCAGGGGGCGATGGATCTGGGGGTGGAGGACCGTAATTTATGCTGCAGACTCCCTCCCCAGGGCTCAGGCAGGGGTGGGGTGGGGGTTCATCTGCAATTGCACCAGGGCTGGGCTTCTTTCCCTCATTTTTCCTCTTTCCCCCACTCCCCTGGAGGCTCTTCTAGAAGCACCGCTTAAATAAATTGCTGACAAGTCAATTTGTATCTCTGAGTCTGCTTCTGGGGAACCTGACTTAAGTCAGTGGTTGAGGTGGATGGCAGATGGTAAGTGGTGCTGAAATCAGGGAAACGGGAGGCGTGCGTATTGGGTAGGTTCTCTGTGGGGCCCTGAAAATCATTCAGGAGGGACGTCCCTGGCGGTCCAGTGGTTAAGACTTCGCCTTCCAATGCGAGGGATGTGGGGTTTGATTCCTGGTTGGGGAGGTAAGATCCCATGTGACTTGCAGCCCCAAATCCAAAACATAAAGGCAGAAGCAATGTTGTAACAAATTCAATAAAGATTTTAAACATTGAAAAAAAAAAAAAGAAAAATATGAAACCATTCAGGAGGAAAGTAGGACCTGGATGGTGGAAGGCTTCAGAAAGCAAGGAGGGAAGTCAGGTCTGCCACTGGTGGGCACGAAGAGGGGCCAGAGGCGCGTGGGTCTCAGAGGAACCGGGGCGTTGGCAGGAGTGGTGCAGTGTTGGTTTTCGGGGACAGCCTGGCCCCGAGACTGTGGGCGGCGGGGACTGAGCCACCTCCACCTGAAGGCCACTCTTCGAGAGCGCTGTCTTCAGGGGAGGCCCACGTGTCAGGGAAGAACATGGAGGAAGCAGGGGAGGTCTTCAGTTTTGTAGCAGCCGGTCCTGCAATATCTGTGGACAGGTTTGGAATGGGAGAGGAAGGGAAGGTTGGATCAGAGCAGAGGAAACGAGAGCAGAAGAGAGATCAAAGCTACTCGGCAGAAGAACAAAGCTACAGGGAGGCTTCGCCGGCTTTGCACGTCTCAAAAAAGCTGATCGCTTCAACTTCCTAAGTGTGGAGTTTGTACTGTTCCTGGCACAGAGTTGGCGTGCGCTGACTGAAAAAGTGAATGAAGGACACACCAAGGTTCTAAGTACCTCTTCCTTTTTCGTCACTGTGAAACATTAGCACACGTACTACTTCAATGGATCTTATGCTCTGATGAATATGGAGATTCGTGAGGTGCCTCTCGCTGCCTGTCACCGTCATGTGGTGGGATGCAATGAACTCCTAAGGTGAGAGAATTAGGAATAGCATGGGCTATGGACTTCAGTCACAGAATCTTTCTCTCTGATGGATCAACACAATGTTTTTGGTCCTCCTTTCTACTGTGAATCTGTAAAAAGAATCGGTTAGGTGAATACAGCTGCTCAGGACCTGTGTGTTTGTGACTGCTGATGCTAACGGGGGTTACTGAGGTTGGAGGACTGCTTGTGTAGGGCCTGTAGGGCTGGTGAAGAAGCAGGGACCCTGAGGCTATGTGAAGAGTCAGGAGATTTTGTCAGTAATTGCAGGGATTTAAGAAGGAGCTGGGGCTTCCCAGATGGCCCCATGGTAAGAAACCCATTACCAGTGCAGGAGACATAAGAGACGTGGGTTTGATCCCTGGCTCAGGATATATCCCCTGGAGTAGGAAATGGCAACCCAATCCAGTACTCTTGCCTAGAGAATCCCTTGGACAGAGGAGCCTGGCGGGCTACAGTCCATAGGGTTACAAAGAGTCAGACATGACTGAGGCAACTTAGCATGCATGCATCCAAAAAGGAGCTGCTGCTGCTAAGTCACTTTAGTCGTGTCCGACTCTGTGCGACCCCAGAGACGGCAGCCCATCAGGCTCCCCCGTTCCTGGGATTCTCCAGGCAAGAACACTGGAGTAGGTTGCCATTCTTTCTCCAATGCATGAAAGTGAAAAGTGAAAGTGAAGATGCTCAGTCGTGTCCGACTCTTAGTGACCCCATGGACCGCAGCCCACCAGGCTCCTCCATCCATGGGATTTTCCAGGCAAGAGTACTGGAGTGGGATGCCATTGCCTTCTCCAAAAAAGGAGCTAGATTGGAATTTTAGAAGGATCATCTGGCTCCAGCCTGGTGGGGAGGGGTCCCCTGCAGAAAGCTGCAGAAGAGGTAGCTGCTTTTGACGTGACACCTGGGAGAGGCAAACCGCTCTGAAGGAGTGGGTCCTGACAATAGGATTTAAAGCACTTGGCCCAGGATAAAGGCGATATTTTGGGAACTGCAGCTGCTTTTATTATTTTTAATCCTAAAGGGAGGGAAAAAACATCTACCCTTTTAAAAGTGCTGTGAGTCAGTTGTAGTGAGGTGGATGAACCTAGAGTCTGCCATGCGGAGTGAAGTCAGAGAAACATCGTCTGACACATCATCTATTAACACACACATATAGAATCTGGAAAAATGGTCCTGATGAACCTCTTTGCAGGGCAGGAATAGAGACGCAGATGTAGAGAAGGGGCCTGTGAACACTGCAGGGGAAGGGGAGGGCGGGACGAATGGAGAGAGTAGCACTGATGTGTGTACCCGCCGTGCGCGAAGCAGATTGCTCGAGGGGCGCTGCTGCCCAGCACAGGGAGCTCGGTGCCCTGGGGTGACCTGGGGGGTGGCGTGGGGGGCGGGGGGGTCGTGCACACTTATGACTGACTCATGTTGTTGTATGGCAGGAACTAGCCTTGGAAAGCCAATATCCTCCAGTTAAAAAAAACAAGTGCTCTAGCTAATTTAAATTGTGTGGGGAAAACTTAGGGCAGGAAACGAGTAACATGTGTACTCAAGAAGCATTTTGGAACCAAAGAACCCCAGGCAGGGCTGTGCACCTTGCAGCCTTGACCGTGGAGTCAAGAGACCTGAGTCCATCTCTGGGGTCCGTTGGGAGAACCAGCAGGTAGGCAGCCCTGGCTCTCAAACGATGAGCAGACCTGTGGGAGATGCCCAGGCTGGTCAGCTCAGCGTGTGCAGGAAATAGCTCTGGTTCTTGGCTCTTCGTGCTGTGAGGCTGAGTGAGCGTTCATTTCCCTGCAGAAATAAAGCCACCCTGCCTGCTACCAGAAGTAACCTATGATTCCCAGGAATTCTGGAACAGAGGCTCTGTTGAAAAGAGCTTCCTGGAAGCCAGGGAGAGAAAAATGGTCTATGAGAAGACCATTAATGAGCACCAGGATAATAGTATGTGACACTAATCAGCTCATCGAACACACGCTGGCTGAGACATCTTGCAGGCCAGGCTTTGGCAATGGCGCTGGGAGGGCAATGGAATAACACTGACCATCGTTCATGTCAGGAAGCCGTGCCTTGGTGCTCCTCCTTTCCGCTCTGATTCTTTCTAGTTCTTCCTCTTGTTGTTCAGCCCCTCAGTCGTGTCCGTTTCTTTGTGACCCCATGGACTGCAGCACGCCAGGCTTCCCTGTCCATCACGACCTCCCAGAGCTTGCTCAAACTCATGTCCATTGAGTCGGTGATGCCATGCAACCATCTCATCCTCTGTCATCCCCTTCTCCTCCTGCCTTCAATCTTTCCCGGCATCAGGGTCTTTTCCAGTGAGTTGGGTCTTCCCATCAGGTGGCCAAAGTATTGCACCTACAGCTTCAGCATCAGTCCTTCCAATGAGTCTTCAGGGTTGACTTCCTTTAGGATTGACTGGTTTGATCTCCTTGCTGTCCGAGGGACTCTCAAGAGTCTTCTCCAGCACCACAGTTCAAAAGCATCAATCGTTTGGCACTCAGCCTTCTTTATGGTCCAACTCTCACATCCGTACATGACGACTGGAGAAACCATAGCTTTGGCTGTTCGAACCTTTGTTGGCAAAGTGATGTCTCTGCATTTTAGTACACTGTCTAGGTTGGTCATAGCTTTTCTTTCAAGGAGCAACGTCTTTTAATTTCCTGGCTGCAGTCACCATCTGCAGTGGTTTTGGATTTTCTTTGGGGTTTTGATCTTCTTCCTCTGCTGTGTCTGACATGTTGCCCCCTCGAGCACCATCTTTTGTTCTCTTCTCATTCTGTGTCTCCCTCTGGACCATTGCATCCAGGTCTGTGGCTTCAATCCCACTTCTCTTCTCATCACTCTCAAACCTAGGCTTCCAGCTAGATTTTGCGCCTGAGTTCCAGTCTCTTTAGCCTAATGTCTACTGGATATGGTAACCTGGATATGCCACAGAAGCTGCAGACCGAGGCCTTCTGACTTTTCTGTGCCGGACAACACCACACTCTTAAAATCAGGTGCCCGGGTATTGTCCTCAACCCTGCCTCTCCACAATCTCTGTCAATCACTAGGACCCATAGATTTTACTTCCTTATCTCTGAGCCCTGCCTTCCATCCCTTCTGCTCCTGCCTGAGTTGAGGCCTCAATGCTAAGAGCCCCATTCTTCAGGCCTGTCTGCTGGTGAAGTTCCCTGACTTTGTGCCACTCCCTGGGCTTATAAATACAACCAGAGATTTGGGGACGATCAGGAGAAAGCAATAGAATGAGAAAGGCTAGAGATCTCTTCAAGAAAATTAGAGAGATACCAAGGGAACATTTCATGCAAAGATGGGTCCAATAAAGGACAGAAATGGTATGGACCTAACAGAAGCAGGAGATATTAAGAAGAGGTGGCAGGAATACACAGAAGAACTGTACAAAAAAGATCTTCATGACCAAGATAATCACGATGGTGTGATCACTCACCTAGAGCCAGACATCCTGGAATGTGAAGTCAAGTGGGCCTTAGGAAACATCACCACGAACAAAGCTAGTGGAGGTGATGAAATTCCAGTTGAACTATTTCAAATCCTAAAAGATGATGCTGTGAAAGTGATGCACTCTATATGCCAGCAAATTTGGAAAACTCAGCAGTGGCCACAGGACTGAAAAAGGTCAGTTTTCATTCCAATCCCCAAAAAAGGCAATGCCAAAGAATGCTCTAACTACCACACAATTGCACTCATCTCACACACTAGTCAGAGAAGGCAATGGCAACCCACTCCAGTACTCTTGCCTGGAAAATCCCATGGACGGAGGAGCCTGGTAGGCTGCAGTCCATGAGGTCGCTAAGACTCAAACACGACTGAGTGACTTCACTTTCACTTTTCACTTTCATACATTGGAGAAGGAAATGGCAACCCACTCCAGTGTTCTTGCCTGGAGAATCCCAGGGACAGGGGAGCCTGGTGGGCTGCCATCTATGGGGTCACACAGGGTCAGACATGACTGAAGCGACTTAGCAGCAGCAGCAGCACACACTAGTAAAGAAATGCTCAAAATTCTCCAAGCCAGGCTTCAGCAATACGTGAACTGTGAACTTCCAGATATTCAAGGTGGATTTAGAAAAGGCAGTGGAACCAGAGATAAAATCGCCAACATCCACTGGATCATCGAAAAAGCAAGAGAGTTCCAGAAAAGCATCTATTTCTGCTTTATTGACTACACCAAAGCATTTGACTATGTGGATCACAATAAACCGTGGAAAATTCTGAAAGACATGGGAATACCAGACCACTTTACCTGCCTCCTGAAAAATCTGTATGCAGGTCAAGAAGCAACAGTTAGAACTGGACGTGGAACAACAGACTGGTTCCAAATCGGGAAAGGAGTACGTCAAGTCTGTATATTTTCACCCTGCTTATTTAACTTATATGCAGAGTACATAATGAGAAATGCTGGGCTGGACAAAGCACGAGCTGGAATCAAGATTGCTGGGAGAAATATCAATAACCTCAGACATGCAGATGGCACCATCCTTATGGCAGAAAGTGAAGAACAACTAAAGAGGCTCTTGATGAAAGTGAAAGAGGAGAGTGAAAAAGTTGGCTTAAAACTCAACATTCAGAAAACTAAGATCAGGGCATCTGGTCCCATCACTTCATGGCAAATAGATGGGGAAACAATGGAAACAGTGGCAGACTTTATTTTTTTGAGCTCCAAAATCACTGCAGATGGTAACTGCAGCCATGAAAATGCTACAAAGATACTTGCTTCTTGGAAGAAAAACTATGAACAACCTAGACAGCATATTAAAAAGCAGAGACATCACTTTGCTGACAAAGGTCCATCCAGTCAAAGCTATGGCTTTCCAGTAGTCATGTATGGATGTGAGAGTTGGACCATAAAGAAAGCTAAATGCTGAAGAATTGATGCTTTTGAACTGTGGTGTTGGAGAAGACTCTTGAGAGTCCCTTGGACTGCAAGGAGATCCAACCAGTCCATCCTAAAGGAAATCAGTCCTGAATATTCATTGGAAGGACTGATGCTGAAATTGAAACTCCAGTACTTTGGCCACCTGATGCAAAAAACTGACTCATTGAAAAAGACCCTGATGCTGGGCGAGATTGAAGGCGGGAGGAGAAGGGGACGACAGAGGATGAGAGGGTTGGATGGCATCAGCAACTCAATGGACATGAGTTTGGGCAAGCTCAGGGAGTTGGTGATGGTCAGGGAAGCCTGGTGTGCTGCAGTCCCTGGGGTCGCAAAGAGTCGAATACGACTGAACTGAACTGAACTGACTGGGGAGAAAGCATTTGCTTACTAGCCCTGAGAAGAAAGTCAGTGGTCTTTGAGCCCCAGATGAGTTTGGCAACCTTTGTTTTCTTCTCAGGCTGGGAGTGCACTATGGGGGCAGGGGTCGGTCTTTGAGTCCTGAAACCTGAATGTATGCTGTTTGGTCCTAGTCAGAGGAGCTCCAGGAAGGCTGACTGGAGAGAAATTCTGCCTGCTTGGTACCAGAGAGGTGACTCACCAAGGGTGATTCATGGCATTCAACAGGATTTGTTTTTTTTTAACCCCCAAAACATTTTGCATGCATGAGTAGAAGAGAACCTTCTAGCCCTTAGTGAACAAGAAAGCTCAGAACTGAGCATTTGGAGCACGGTGAAGTGAATTACTTCTCTGTCTCCCTTATAGTCCTCCCTTGGCGATTGAACAAAGCATGAAGAGCTCTCCTTGGACTACTTGCTTTCTGAGAACTTGAAAAACTTGACTCAGAATGTGTGTCTGTGAGAATACAACCACCACCACCACCAGTCGTACCAAATTCAACGCACTCCACGGTTACACTTTCTTTTGGGCACGTGTGTGAACTTGATGTCATAAATGCTGGCGTAAGGCAGATTTATGGATGAATGGATGAATGAATTCAGGAATGAGCAAACTGTAACGTGGAGCCTTCCAGCTGTAGGCACGGTGCTAAACTTCACATTGAGATATAGAGAAAGTCTCAAGAGGAAGGGCATCTGTTTGTATTGGGGGCTGGGCAGTCAGGGAGGACTTCTTGGAGGTGGTGATGCATGAAGTGAGTTTTGCAGTGTGAGGAGCCTTTGGACAAATAAAGAGTGGGGGAGAGAAAGGGATCGAGAAGCAAGACCTGTTCCTCTGGGCTTGGCATGCAGGGGCCTGGGTGCTGCTGGATTTGACTGGGGGAAAGGTTGTGTGTAGGTGTGGTAGCCAGTGAGTCCAGGGAGAGAGGCAAGCACCAGGTCCTGGAAGGGAGTCTTCCTGCAAGCCACAGGGCCTGCATATTCTTCTGAAGCTACGTGGTGCCTGGAGAGGAGCTTGGGTGTGCGGTGGATGTGATTAGAGCCACAACCCGGAGAGCGCCCCCTGGAGGACTGGAGGCTGCTGCTGGGATTCAGGTGAGAGGAGGAAGGGACGGAGCTGAGTCAGGGTGGCAGCGGATTCTTCCCTCCTTCTGCCTCCCCTTTTAGACCTTCTTCCTCTTGTCTTGGCTCCTGTCTCTAAAAGATCCCAGAAATGTCACAACACCTTGGTCCCTTCCATCTGATAACACAGCCTGGAGTTTTCAAGGAGGACTAGAAGGAGAGGGCAGTGATTAGACCTGAAGCGAGACCCTTGTCTGGGGCAGGGTTTTGGAGACATGGCTTGGTTCTTTAGTGTGTCTAGGCTGAGCATCACTGCCTTCTTTTTTTTTTTTAATTTTTTATTGGAGTATAGTTGATTTACAGCATTGTGTTCATTTCTGCCGTACAGCAAAGTGAATCAGCTTTACATATACATGTATCAACTTTTTCTTTCAGCTTTTTTCTCCATGTGGGTCACTATGGAGCATTGAGCAGAGTTCCCTGTGCTCTAGAGTAGGTCTTCTTAGTTATCTCTTTTATATGTAGTGGCATCTGTGTGTCAGGCCTGTCTCCCAGTTTCTCCCGTCCCCCTTCTTACCCCTGGTAATTATAAGTGTGTTTTCTACATCTGTACCTCTATTTCTGTTTTGCAGATAAGTTCGTTTGTACCCTTTTTAAAGACTCCACATATAGGTGATATCATATGATGTTTGTCTTTCTCTGTCTGATTGACTTCACTCAGTACGACAATCTCTAGGTCCATCGATGCTGCTGCAAAGGGCATTATTTCATTCTTTCCTTATGACTGAGCCATATTCCATTGCCTGTATGTGTATCTTCTTATCTCCATTCCTCTGCTGATGAATATGTAGGTTGCGTCCGTGTTTTGACTATTGTAAATAGCACTGCAATGAACATTGGGATGCATGGATCTTTTCACATGATGGTTCTCTCCACATATATGTCCAGCAGTGGAATGGCTGGGTCTTATGGTAGTTCTATGCTTCGTTTTTTTTGGACTCTCCGCACTGTTCTCCACAGTGGCTGTACCCAACGTACATCCCCACAGCAGTGTAGGAGTATTTGCTCTTTGATTTTTTTGATGATGGCCATTGTGACTGGGGGGAGGTTACACCTCACTGTAGTTTTGATCTGCATTTCTCTCGTAACTAGACTTTAAAATCAAGACTGTTAGAGTGATCACCGCTGCGTTCTCATCAGGGCCAGCTGGATCATGTTTAAGGTGGAGCTGCCACGTGGGAACAGGAAAAGCCAGGTTTGGCTGCCAGGGTACCTGAGATTAGGGCAGCACACGCATCCTGTTGGCTCTTCTCAGAGGCAGGTCGCCGGCGGCTGTGACGGCTTCTCCTCCTGTCTCCTCCCCTCTGCCCGTATCTCCCTCTGGTGCAGCCAGGGAGGCCTTTCGGGGACTCGAGGCTCAGCTTTCCCCGGGGGCTCTTTGGAGGCTCTGAGCTGCCTGTGCTGGTGGCCTGGAGCAGAGCCAGACCTGGCGGGCTCGTGGTTGCAGAGGGGAAGCGGGTGTCCACTGCCTGCTGCCCGCGTGTTGCGGTCAGAGCTGCACTTTGCGTGGGTTGCCAGGCACAGTCCTGTTGCCGCGTGACAGGGGTACCTCCCAGGTGGCTGCATTTTTTTTAATCCCGGGGGTGCCATTTGGCCCAGGTGCTGTGGAAGGCTGCACTGGGGGCTAGGGGTCTGAGGCTGGATCCCTGCTTACCAGCTTGTGACAGGCTGGTCAGCGTCACCTCTCCTGGCCTCAGTTCCTCAGCTGTCCGTGGGGGATAGATCGTGACCCCTGCCCCGCACAGGTTTTGTGAAGGTGCAGTCAGTTCACGTGGGCATCAGATCTCTGTCTGCTCTCCCGTTAGATCTGAAAGCAAGGAGGCGTCTTATTCATTTATCCATCCCCAGTGCCAAGCGTGGGGCCCCGCAGACTCACGTGTTTGTCAATGACCTGTGAATGAGTTATGCAGTAAAGTGTATGGGGCAAGGGGAAGCCTGAATAAGACAAAATTACTAAGAACTTGTTCAAACAAGGAGATTCCCACATGTGCCCCCGCATCCTCCCACAGTTAGGTTAAAAAGACAGAATGAGCTACCGTTTGTGAGGAAACATTTTAGTATGAAGATTAACTGAAGGGACATTGTCTTCCAACATTTTCTGTCTCATCAAGTCTTGACGGCACTTTTGTTGCCAAATCCCTTTCTGTTGAAGTGGTGACGTATGATTGGCGATTACTTTATATGTTAAGTGTTAGTGGCTCAGTTGTGTCTGACTCTTTGTGGCCCCATGGACTGTAGCCCACCAGGCTCCTCTGTCTTTGGGATTCTCCAGGCCAGAATACCGGAGTGGGTTGCCAGTTCCTTCTCCAGGGCATCTTCCCGACCCAGGCATTGAACCCGGGTCTCCTGCATGGCAAGTGGAAGCTTTACCACCGAGCCACCAGGGAGGCATCCATTATTGACACATTTTAGATGAAAGTGCTTTTTCCAACTGGAATTTCTTTTAATTTTTTTTAACCTTCCAATTTTATTGAGCTATAATTGACATACAGAACGGTGTGGGTTTAAGGTACACAGCAAAATGATGTGACTTACATACATTATGAAGTGATTACCACAAGTTTAGTGAACATCCATCATCTCATGTAGATACAGCATTAAAGAAATAGAAAAAAAAAGTTTTTTTTTTTTTTTCCATTTGATGAGAACTCTTAGGATTTATTCTTTTGTGTGCAATATAGGGCAGTGACTCATTTTTTAATATTAATTTTGTTTTAGAATTATGTAAACTGTTTACATGTTTCAAAGTGAAGTCTCTGAAGTTTGTTTTTTTTTTTTTTAGTTTTCCCTGGAATTTCCTTTTTTCCTAGCTTTCTATACATACACTCCAGAGGAGAAGTGACTTTGAGGTCAGGTTATTCTAATTTTAATCCTGGCTCTGCCACTGTCTAGCCACCTGACCTGGACTCTGTTCTTTAAGCTGTCTGGGTCTCAGTTCCTTTGTCTGTGAAATGGGCATGCCTGATGACCGTGAGACCCCATGCAGGCCTCCAGCTGGAGGCCATATTACTGAGCAAGGGCCAGGATGCTCTCTGACACACGCTGTGGGCCCGCCTCCCGTGGACCGCTTCCAGCCAGGGGTCAAGGCAGCAGGGACCCTAATGGAGATCTCTTCTCAGGATGCAGGACCCTGAGCATGGCTCACTTGGGCTCAAGAGCTCCTTGTCAGCCGTGCTGAGCCTTCCTTAGGCCTCAGGTGGTCCAGAACTCCCTTGCCCACCCTCCTTCCCACTCTGCCTCAGCGGGATCGGACTCACAGTGTGTGTGCTGGCCCTCCTCGCCTCCTGACTGTGTTTCCCTTAATGAAATCCACACCCCTTTAATCCCCATTTGGCATCTGCTTCTGGGAGGACCTGGGTTCACGAAGGGTGAGAGTACCACGTGGTGAGGACCAAATGGGATGATGTAAACAGAGTGTTCATCGGAGCGACGGGCGCAGAGCAAGCGCGCAGGAAGGGGCAGGGGCTCCTATCACCTGCGCCGCCACCACCGCCGTCACCCACATCTGGCCAGCTCTGCTGCTTTGGTGGCTCCGGGCACAGAGAGCTCCAGGGGCAGGTCCCAGCTCACAAGGCAACTTATAGCGAGAGCAGCTGTGGGTTCTGAGCAGAACAGATGGGTTAATTACAACACCCTTTGTGGGTGTGTGTGTATATATATGGTCCGGGGCTTCCCAGGTGGCACTAGTGGTAAGGAACCCGCCTGCCGATGCTGCAGACATAAGAGATGCGGGTTTGAGCCCTGGGTTGGGAAGATCCCCTGGAGGAGGGCACGGCAACCCACTCCACTACTCTTTCCTGGAGAATCCCAAGGACAGAGGAGCCTGGTGGGCTACAGTGCATGGGGTCACAAAGAGTCAGATACGACTGAAGTGACTTAGCACACACACATATGTAGTCCATATGCAAGGCTATGGTTTCTCCAGTGGTCATGTATGGATGTGAGAGTTGGACTGTAAAGAAAGCTGAGTGCCGAAGAATTGAAGCTTTTGAACTGTGGTGTTGGAGAAGACTCTTGAGAGTCCCTTGGACTGCAAGAAGGTCCAACCAGTCCATCCTAAAGGAGATCAGTCCTGGGTGTTCATTGGAAGGACTGATGCTTAAGCTGAAACTCCAATACTTTGACCACCTGATGTGAAGAGCTGACTCATTGGAAAAGACCCTGATGCTGGGAGAGATTGGGGGCAGAAGGAAGGGGACGACAGAGGATGAGATGGTTGGATGGCATCACTGACTCGATGGACATGAGTTTGAACAAATTCTGGGAGATGGTGGTGGACAAGAAAGTCTGGTGTGCTGCAATTCATGGGTTGGACACGCAGAGTTGGACACGACTGAGTGACTGAACAACAGCAACAGTCTTTCCAACTCAAGATCTTTAGCTTAATCATATCTGCAAAGTTCCTTTTGCTACATAAAGTAATGTATTCATTGCTCCCAGGGATGAGAACAGGGGCATCTTTGGGGGCTATTATTTTACTGACCACACAACAAGCAGGGGAGAAATAGAGGAGGTGCTTCAAGAAGTGATATTGTTACCACCCAAATGCTGGCTTTCTCTGCCCATCAGTGCTGAATAAAAATTACTGATACAGAATTTGGAAGAAATAGAAAGATGATTTTAGTCCTCAGTTGGCAGAGGGGGAAACACAGCAGGCTAGTGCCTCAAGAACTGTGACCCCCTCCTGGGGGAACTGAGACATGGTATATAGCCTGGGTCATGGTTTCAGGGAGAATGACAAGGCTCAAAGTCATGAAGGTCTTACCTTCTTGTGTGTGTGCCAAGCTGCTTTAGTCGCGTCTGACTCTTTGCGACCCCATGGGCTGCAGCCACCAGGCTCCTCTGTCCACGATTCTCCAGGCAAGAACGATGGAGTGGGTTGCCATGCCCTCCTCCAGGGGATCCTCCAAACCAAGGGATCGAACTCACATCTTTTGTGGCTCCCGAATTGCAGGCAGATTCTTTACTGCTGAGCCACCAGGGAAGCCCCTTCTTCTTCTTGCTTTGTTTAAAAAATCATAGCTGGCGTCAGCTAATTGGGTTCGTTTGTCTCTGGTTTATTGTCCTGCGGCCTTTCTGAAACGCAAAAAACTACAAAGAGTGGTCTGCGAAGGGAGCACAGTGAAGGCACAGGATGAAATCAGCATGGAGTTAAATGGTGGTAGGCGCGGGATGTAGCTCAGCGCAAAGTTAGGTTAGCTTTGAGGAGAGCCAACTTAGTTATAGACTACAGATTAGGAACAAAGTAAAATCTAGGAGTGATGAGGCCTATTCTCTTTATATTCTTTGTCCTCAATAAAGGGAAAGAAAAGAAAGAAAATCTCATTTCTGAAAGCACAACTCATTCCTCTTTCTTCCTTTTCATTGCAACAGTATGGAACATCAGACTTACGGGCCAGGAGGTGGGTGAAAGTGGAAGCAAGGAGGTCACTGGTGAGGCGTTTGGGTTGGACCAAGCAGTGTGTGACAGTGGCCTGGGTGAGGCTGTGGCCACGGCGATGGTGAGAGGTGCCAGGCACTGAGATACAGTGAGGGGGACGAGTGAATGGAAGATGAGGGCAAAAAGGAAAGAAAGCGGCCCCGGACAAGGCTAGGCGTCTCTGTGGCAACAAGATGGTACAAATCTGAGTGTAATGTCTTTAGGGAAGGTTGCGTGTGTGCTAATTTGCTTCAGTCATGTCGCACTCTTTGCGACGCCATGGACTGCAGCCCACCAGGCCCCCCTGTCCAAGGGATTTCCCAGGCAAGAATACTGGAGTGGGTTGCCATTTCCTATGCCAGGGGATCTTCCTGACCCAGGGATCAAAGCAGCTTCTCTCGCATCTCCTGCCTTGGCAGGTGGATTCTTTACCGCTGGGCCACCTGAGAAGCCCCTCATTTAAGACCAGTGTTGCCTTATTGATTTTCTATCTATATGATCTGTATATCAGTGTAGGTTAGAGTACCCTACTATTAGAGTACTGTCAATTTCTCTTGTTACGTGCATTAATATTTGCTTTATATATTTAGATGCTCTTGTAGTGGGTACATGTATGTTCATGAGTGTAATATCCTCTTCTTGTATTGATTCGTTTATCATTATGTAATGCCCTTCCTTGCCTTTTCCTATGACTTTGTTTTAAAGTCTATTTTGTCTGATATGGGTATTGTTACCTCTACGTTCTTGTTCTTACCATTAGCATGACATTTTTTTCTTTCATTCCCTCACTTTCAGTCTGTCTGTCTTTAGTTCTGCAGTAAGTCTCTTGTAAGCAGCTTATAAATAGATCTTGTTTTCTTATCCAGTCAGTCACCCTATATCTTTCAATTGGAGCATTTAGTTCACGGACATTTATAGTAACGATGTGTATGTACTCATTGCCATTTTATTGCTTTCTTTCTGGTTGTTTTGATAGTTCTTTCTTGTTCTTTTAGCTCCCTTGCTTGTTTGATGATTTTCTTTCCTGGCATGCTTTTGTTCTTTTCTCTCTTGTTTTTGTGTATTTTAAGTTTTGCCTTGTGGTTACCATGGGATTCTTATATGTTGACCTGCAACTGTGTCTATTAGTTTTAAACAGGTAGTCCTCTAAGTTCAAACACATCCAAAAAAATCTACATGTTTACTTCTCTTTCACACTTTTTTTTTGTTTTTGATGTAATATTTTGCATTTTCATGTTTATCCCTCTGCTGATTATTGTAGCTATACTTGATTTTCCAGCATTTTTTGTCCTTTAATCTTCATACTAGCTTACTTAAGTGGTTGATCCTCACACTTTATTATGTACTTTTCTTTACTAATGAGATTTTTTTTCCCTTTATCTATAGATACCTCTTGTTGTAGTCTTTTCTTTTCTGCTTAGAGAAGACCCTTTAACCTTCTTTTTAGGGTTGATTTAGTATTGATGAACTCTTTCAGTTTTTGCTTATCTGAGAAGTTCTTTGTCTCTCCTTCAATTCTAATTGATAATCTTGCTGGGCAGAGTGTTCTAGGTTGCAGGCTTTTCCCTTCCTGCACTTTGAATATGCCACAACACTCCCTTCTTTCCTACAAAGTTTCTGCAGAAAAATCAGCTGATAGCCTTCTGGGGGATCTCTTGTATATGACTGCTTTTTTTTTTTTTTTCTTGCTGTCTTTAGAATTCTCTAAGTTTTGCTATTTTAATTATATCTTGGTGTCTGTCTGTTTGGGCTCATCTTGTTGGAGACCCTCTGTTCTTCCTGCAGTTGGATGTATGTTTCCTTCTTTAGATTTGGAAAGTTCTCAGTCAGAATTTCTTACAATGTGTTTTCAGCCCCCTTCTCCCTGTCTCTTCCCCTCCTGGGCCCTTTATAATGTGAACGTTGGTACACTTGACGTTATCCTAGGGATCTCTCACTCTGCTCTTGTTTTAGAGTGTGCTTTCCTTCCGGCGGTTCCGGGTGACTCCCGCTCTTCTGTCTTCCAGATCCCTCATGCGTTTCTCTGTGCCGCCCAGTCTGCTGCTAAGTCCTTCTCGCGTGTTTTTATTTCAGTTATTGTTTTCTTTGGTTCTGAGTGGTTCCTTTTCACATTTTGTCATTCCCTGTTAAAATTCTCACAGCGCTCATCTATTCTTTCCCCTAATTCAGTTAGTATTCTTATTACTCATGCTTTGAATTTTCCATTTAGTAAATCATTTATTTTGGTTTCAGTAATTATTTTTTCAGGGGTTTTTCTCTCCCTCTTCCAGCGGAGACAAGCTCCCCCTCTCACTTTCCTTATCTCTCTCTATCTTTATGAAATTAGGGAAGGTAGTTCTCTGTTGCTCCTTGTGTTGCAGCATTCCTGTTTGATCTGTGTCTGCCCAGTGGCTTGGGTGGAAGAGATGGATGTGATGAGAACACAAGTGACATCTTTCCTCGGGTTGTGCCTCCTACCAAGGCAGTAGCTGGGAGTGGAGACGGAGGGGCTGGGGCTGGAACAGGTGTGCCCTGGGGCTCCTGTGCCGAGTGCCCATCATCACTCTATGGTGGGCGGGGGGCAGGGTCAGCCTCCAGGTTCTTAAAGCAGAATCTCTGAGGGCTGAGCTTCCAAGCTAGCTCTGCTCGCTTCAAGTGTGCGCTCTCTCCCTCCTCGCACTGGCACCCTCACTCCGGGGGAGCCAGAGGGGCTGTCCCAGGCACTTGGTGAGGGGTGGGGTACAGCCTGTGGGGGTCCGGCTGCCCTCAGGGGTCTGGATGTGACCTGCGTCGGTGAGAGCTGTGGCTGCCTCTGCCCTGCTCAGGTGCTGCTTCATGTTTGAGCCGCCTCGGTGTCTCACAGCTGAGGTCCTTCTTGGTCGTAGCAGCTCCCATCCCACCGCGGAGCTGTGACGTGAGACAGGCGGGCTGGAATGTTCCCCCGGCTCAGGCTGGCACACACACTGAAGTAGCTGTGGTAGACCAGTTGGCCAGCTGGTCCCTCTCCGCCCTGCTTTGGGAAGGAGCCAGCCCCAGTGCGCTCCTATTGAGTGCAGTCCCAGCTTCCCACGGCTTCCTGTTAGTCCCACCAGCCCTCCAGGGGAGCTCATTTTTTTTTGTAGAACTCCAGGGGTAGAGCCCCCACTATGGGGTTTGAACCACTCACTTCTCAGGGAGAGTCTTCTCCCAGTTTAATCTCCGTTCTCCTCTGAGTCCCCTCCCAGGGGCACAGCTCATAGGGAAAGTGAGTTCCATGTCCTCCTATTCCTCCATCTTGATCTGAGAGGTGCTGTGTTTGAGTTTGGACCCTTCTCCCGTATAGGAAGCTCACCCTTCTTTTGTGACCATAGACCTCAAGAAAAGAACTTTTAAACTTGCCAGATGCTCATATCTTCTATACACTTGGTATCACCTAGCCCTCAGTGCTTGGACAAATCTGCTGGGTATCCTTTTCCTACTTATTTCCTGTCCAGATTGAACAGTACACTTCTTTTTAAAATATGGTGGTTTGTTGTCTATCTTGAAAGTGAAAGTCGCTTAGTCGTGTCCGACTCTTTGCAACCCCATGGACTATACAGTCCATAGAATTCTCCAGGCCAGAATACTGGAGTGGGTAGCTGTTTTCTTCACCAGGGGATCTTCCCAATTCAGGGATCACACCCAGATCGCCCGCGTTGCAGGTGGATTCTTTACCAGCTGAGCCACAAGGGAAGCCCAAGAACACTGGAGAGGGTAGCCTATCCGTCTCCAGCAGATCTTCCTCATACAGGAATCGAACTGGGGTCTCCTGCATTGCAGGCAGATTCTTTATCAACTGAGCTATCAGGGAAGCCCTAGTCTATCTCACACATTGCTTAACAAGAAAACTGAGGCAGGAGCTGAATGATAAATAACAGAGACATGGCTTTCAGATTTGGACCCTTGTAGAGAAATATACACATTTCAGACTCAGTTATTATTATTATTGAAAACTGGAACCCCTGGTGCTCAGCTTTTATCATTCAAGCAGACACCTAGCAACTGGTTGAATTCCCTCACTGCGGGCTTGGGGAACCCATGTTGAGCCCTCCCATTTGACAGCCGGCTTGAAAGACGTCTGCGCGGTGACATGGTGTGGGGTGTGTGTTTATAAACGAACTCTCTTCTCCCTCTCGCCCGCCCCGTTTCCCAGTGGCCGTTCCTGCAGCAGCGCCCCCGGCGTGCCCGCCCAAGGCCACCGCTAACGGGGCTCCGCCGGCGCCTCGCCTCGCCGTGTCCTCCCGAGCCGCGGTGGTAGCCAGGATGGAAGGCGCGGCCCAGGGGGGCCTGCAGACCGTCATGAAATGGAAGACAGTGGTTGCCATCTTCGTGGTCGTGGTGGTCTACCTCGTCACGGGTGGTCTCGTCTTCCGGGCGTTGGAGCAGCCCTTTGAGAGCAGCCAAAAGAACACTATCGCCTTGGAGAAGGCGGAATTCCTGCGGGATCATATCTGTGTGAGCCCCCAGGAGCTGGAGACGCTGATCCAGGTGAGCAGGGAGGGAGTCCGCCATCGCCTCGCCCGCGGGGGGAGAGGGCGGCCTGGACGTCTGTCTTTCTGGCTCACTGAGCCTTGCCTTTGGTCGAGATGCTTCTGGTGGTGAGGGGGGACCTCTCTGGGAGGTGACGTTTGAGTGGAGACCTGTGACAGGGTGCGGGAGAGGGGTGCCCCAGACCACACAGCAGCAGGCTGCATTCTGCATCACCTGCTCTGGGATGTGGTGCTCAGCGAGCAGGCTGAGGGCTTTGGATTGCCGAGTTCAAGGCCACTTATGTAGGCTGATTAACCGTTACATCTGTGTGAGATGTCGGGTAAGAGGGTGGCCTGGAAGTCAGAGAAAGAATTTTAAGCAAGTAGGGGTGTCTTAACCTGTCCCAGGTGAGTGAGAATGGAGCAGAGAAAAGGCCACCAGAAGTGGGGTGGGGAGGCCGCGAGAGACTTGGAGAGGCTTTGGTAGCTTTGTGAGGATGAAGCAGTAAGGACGTCTATGACAGCGATGAGCAAGACGCTGTTTCGCAAATCCACTGTGTGTCAGGCACCGTGCTGGGGCCTCTGTGTACTTTGGATAGGAAGGAAAAAAATATTCAAAAAAGAAACGGAGGTGGAGAACTTTGGCCTCCTGCCTGCCAGGCAGAGGATGCAGAGGTGGGGTGGCGTTGGCAGGGGCGAAGTGAGGCTGGAAGGGAGTGTGGGGAACAAGGAGTCATCTAAGGCGGTATGGTGGGGGGGGCGGGGGGAGAGAAACAGGAGGCTTGAGAAGCACCTCAGGCAGAGAGGACCGAGTCCCAGGAAGAGGACAGGGGGGCCGCTGAGAGCCCAGTTGGAGGGCTTCACCGCAGAGGTGACGGAGGGTGAAGCTTCTGAGCTGCGGTTTGGTTTCCAATCTGCACATCCTCCTGAACCATGAGGCGTGGTGGCTGGGGTTTGGTTTCTAACCTGCACACCCTCCTGAACCATGAGGCGTACTGGTGGAGGGTGGTGACCCAGAAGCAAGGGAGAGCCCCGTTTTTCTGGAGGTTCTCAAGTTTGGAAGGCAGAGGGGTGGAGGAGACAGCTTTCACAGTTCCTTTTGGCCCTGGTGTGACGCACATTAAGTTCTAATGGTAGGAGAATGCTGGAGTGTGTAGCCTATCCCTTCTCCAGCAGATCTTCCCAACCCAGGAATCGAACTGGGGTCTCCTGCATTGAAGACGGATTCTTTACCAACTGAGCTACCTGTGAACCCCAAGAGAAAAACGAATATCATGTATCAGTGCACGTGGGCTTCCCAGGCAGCTCAGTGATAAAGAATCCACTTGCCAATGCAGGAGTTGCAAGAGACATAGGTTTGATCCCTGGGTCGGAAGGATCCCCCGGAGGAGGAAATGGCAACCCACGCCAGTATTCTTGCCTGGGAAATCCCATGGACAGAGGACTCTGGCTGGCTACAGTCCATGGGGTCACGAAGAGTCGGACACAACTTAGCGACTGAGCATGAGCAGCATTTTAATGCATGTATGTAGAATCTATTAATAGAAAAACTGTACAGATGAAGCTAGTTCCAGGTTATGAATAGAGATGCAGACACAGCAGTGGGGGGCTGGCGGTGGGGGAGGAAGAGGAGGGGGGGCAGAGTGGGAGGTTAGGATTGACATGTATGTACTACTATGTGTAAAATCAATGTGGGAAGCTGCTCTATAACACAGGGAGCTCAACTCGGGGCTCTGTGATGCCCTAGAGGGGTGGGGTGGGGGGCAGGTGGGCGTATATATGCATATAATGGAGGCTGACACACCACTGGAAAGCAAGTATGATCCAATAACACATTCCAATGGTTTCCACACATCAGCTTGCTGTAGGAGTCACAAGTCTGGGCTGGCTTCTTTATTTATCTGTTTTCAGCTCCACTGACAGGTAGGGGAATTCTGGGGCCACTTATGATCTGACCCCTTTATTGTCATTATATTCTTTTTTTTGTTAGCATATAATCTTTTAAATGTTTCTCTAATCTGACTTGGTGGTGGTGGTTTAGTCCCTAAGTTGTGTCTGACTCTTGCTAACCCACATCTCCTATATTGGTAGGCTGATTCTTTACCACTGAGCCACCTCAGACTTGATTCTTAAGTTTAATAGAAATACATTTTCCTTCTGGGACTGCATATGACTTCATACTATGTCCTACAATTTTTATTAAAAAAAATAAAACCTTACAATTAAAAAAGATAAAAAAAAAAGAAGATAAGGGCAGTGTTTCCTACCACTCTTTCTTAGATGGACTTGTCTTTTTTTTTCTCCTTTCATGGGAACATACAAACAGTTTTGTGATGGTGAGAGTGTTGTGCTAATCTGTTTAGCACAGGTTTAAGGCTCAAATTGCTGTAAAGAGTGGAGGACGTAATTCTGGAGTAATTTTAAGTAAGGGATTATACATGTTGCATTGATGTCTAATGAGACCCTTTTTATTTAGTTGCCATACATGTAATAATCTAATAGGAGCCCTGGATTGAATCTGGACTCATGCCTGAATTTTCCTTCCTTAGACAGTGAGACATTGGGGAAAGGGATCATGTCTTATTATCTTTGCATCCACATGTAGCCTCTGCGTGGCTTTGCATCTAATTATTACCCAAGAGAGAGACGCTTTTGGAATGAGATATCAAACGAAATCTCTAACAGTGGTGATGCCACGAGGTATCTGAGCTTAATCATGCATTCCTTTATTAACTCAGTAGTTCCCTATTGTCTGCTCTTTGGTTTTTTCCTTCATGAAAGAATTCAGAGGCTAGAATGAAGGACAGGATGACAGAGGAAGTTCTGGTGTTGCTGTTAAGACCCATCCTTTGACTTCAAAAGTTCCTCTGTGAAATGAGGGGTGTGTGTGTGTGCCCATGAGATCATTTTTATAACAATTTAAAAATCTACCCTTTGTTAGGTATCCATTGTGAGTTAGGCACCGTCTATCCATCAATTCATTTAATCTCTCCAATAACATTCTAAATTGGTACTACTATACCCATTTCACAGGTAAAGAAACTGATGCTAAAAGAGGTTGAATACCTTTCCAACCATCAATGTGGCAGAGCTGAGATTCAAAGTGAGGTTTACCTGACTCTTCCTTGCCTCACCCAATGAGTCTTTAGCCCTTTAAGTAGTTCTTGCTTGATCATTAGCTTCAGTTCAGTCGCTCAGTCATGTCCGACTCTTTGTGACCCCATGAATCGCAGCACACCAGGCCTCCCTGTCCATCACCAACTCCCGGAGTTCACTCAAACTCATGTCCATCGAGTTGGTGATGCCATCCAGCCATCTCATTCTCTGTCGTCCCCTTCTCCTCCTGCCCCCAATCCCTCCCAGCATCAGGGTCTTTTCCAATGAGTCAACTCTTCGCATGAGGTGGCCAAAGTATTGGAGTTTTGGCCTCAGTATCATTAGCTTAATTCTCTCTTAAACATTTGCTTCATGTTTAATGCTTTCCAGAATTTTAGCAGAGTCAAAAAGCGTTGGATTTCCTTGCTCTCTAACAGAAAACATTTCTTTTTCCACCCCCATTTATATGCATAGACTGTCAGTCCTGGATATGGGACGCTTTAAGATCTCCATCTACTGTGGTGTAAGTGTTTATACCTGTGTTTATCTACAGTTTTTGAAAGCTAAGTAGTTAAAATACTGAACCTATGTCAATTAAGAATCACATTATTGGGGCTTCCCTGGTAGCTCCATGGTAAAGAATCTGCCTGCCAATGCAGGGGACACAGGTTCAGTCCCTGATCCGGGAAGATCCCACATGCTGTGGAGCAACTAAGCCCGTGTCCCACAGCTGTTGAGCTGGTGCTCGGGAACCCGGGACCACGATTCCTGAGCCCTTGCAAGACAACTGCTGAAGCCCGTGCTCCGCTGCAGGAGAAGCCACTGTAATCAGAAGCCCCTGCAGCCCAGTTAGGAGCCCTGGCCCGCCGCAGCTAGAGAAAAGCCCGCACAGCCGTGGAGACCCAGCACAGCCAATAATAATAACAATAAAGAATCAAATTGTTATGCGCTGTCCTCAGGTCACTGCTTCCTTCATAGGCTGTAGGTGGCAACACCTTTGGACCAGGGAGCATCCTCTCACTTTAGAGCATCCTCTGGGCAGCGCTCTCTGGAGTGCTCATAAGAAGCACGCTGTTTAGGAGGGCTTTCAGGATGCTGGGAAATAGTATTATTGTATCTCAGGGATACTTTTATCTAATAGGTAAAAGGTTAGATTGATGGCATTTATCTGATGGTGCCGGGACTCTTGGCTGAATTGAGTGAACCACTCATAGAGCTAATTTGGAAGATGTACTGCTGCTGCTGCTGCTGCTAAGTCGCTTCAGTCGTGTCTGATTCTGTGTGACCCCATGGATGGCAGCCCACGAGGCTCCCCCGTCCCTGGGATTCTCCAGGCAAGAACACTGGAGTGGGTTGCCATTTCCTTCTCCAATGCATGAAAGTGAAAAGTGAAAGTGAAGTCGCTGAGTCTTGTCTGACTCTTAGCGACCCCATGGACTGCGGCTCACCAGGCTCTTCTGTCCATGGGATTTTCCAGGCAGGAGTGCTGGAGTGGGGTGCTATTGCCTTCTCCGAATTTGGAAGGTGTAATTCATATTATTAATAATAACAAACACAGAGTAGTTTGAACAGTTTGAGTGGTAGTCGCTCAGTCCTGTCTGACTCTATGTTCCCCCATGGACTGTAGCCCTTCAGGCCCCTATCTCCATGGGCTTCTCCAGGCAAGAATCCTGGAGTGAAGATGCCAGTCATTGGGATCTTCCCAACCCAGGGATCGTACCCAGGTCTCCTGCATTTCAGGCAGATTCTTTACTGTCTGAGCCACTGGAATAGCCTAACCCCCATGAGATGCCTGGATAGCTTAAAAGAGCTATAGCTGGGGAGGGGTTTTTTGGGGATACCGGGGGACTGCAGAGGAGACAGATGGGTCACCATCCCTGACCTCGATGCTGTTATGGAGGAGACTATCTGATTAATAGATTCATCTGTGCATTCTTTACATTGCTACTGAACTTCCGTTATATCAGGTCACAGGCTAGATGCTGGGGATAGGAAACAGGAAAATAAAATGTGCCTCGAGCAAGTTACAAACCTCTCCATGATTCTGTTTCATTATCAATAAAGTGTGCCCCAAACCCCTCACCCTTAGGGCTTGAGAGGATTAAATTCTGTGATTCATGAGAAGGGCTTTGAACTGTGCTTGGCATGTGGTGAGTATTCCAAAAAAAAAAAAGGTAGATATTGCTGCTGCTGCTGTTTATAGTGTTATTCAAGGAGCTCAGAATTTTAAGCAGTGGTTCCTAATGGGGAGTAGGTTGCCTCTGGCGGGGAGGTGCATCTCTCAATGTCTGGAGACATTTTCTATGTCACCACTGGAGAGATGGTGCAGGAGGTTAGTGGGGAGAGGCCAGGGATGCTGCTAAAGACCCAGCCCACTCATCACAAGGAATCATCCAGTCTCACATGGCAGGAGACTGAGCAACCGTGGAGGAAGAGGCATGTCAGCCAGTAACTGGAGCTCACTGGAATGGAGGTATTTCCCCCCAGTTTTATTGAGATATAGTTAACGTATATCCCTGTATAACTTTAAGGTGTGCAGCATAATGGTTTGAGTATTTATTGCAAAGCGACGACTGTAAAAAGTTGAGCTGGCCTCCATCATCTCATATAGGTCCACAGAGAGAAACTTTTTTCCTTGTGGCGAGACCTCTTAGATTTCCTATCTTATAGCTCTCATCTATACCAAATTGCAGTGTTCACTGTAGCCATCAAACTGTACCTTCCCTTCTGAGGACTTACAACTGGAAATCTGTAGCTTTCCAGCACCTTCCCCCAACTCCCCTTCCCCCACCCCCATCTCTAATATTTTTCTCTATGAGTTTTTTTAAAAAAAATATTTCACACATAAGTGAAATCATGCAAACATTTGTCTTTTTCCATCTGATGTATTTAACTTAGCATAATGTCCTTAAGGTCCATCTGTGTTTGTGCAAAACGGCAGGATTTCCTCGTCTTTTGATAGTTGAATAATATTCCATGATATCTGCCTCTGTCTGTGTGGACTTCTGCATCCATTCGTCTGTCAGTGGCCACTTAGATTGTTTCCACGTCTCGTCGCTTGTAAACGATGCTAGGAGCGTGGGGGTGCAGACAGCTTTTCTGGTTTTTGTTTATGTTTCCTTTGGATGTATTCCCAGAAGCGGAATTGCTGGATCATATGGTAATTCTATTTTTGATTTCTGAGGAAGCTCATACTGTTTTCTGGGGCGGCTGTGCCAGTTTCCAAGCCCGAGAACGGTGCCCGAGATCCCCTCTTCTCCGCATTCCTGCCGGCATTGTCATCTCTTATGCTTTGGATGATGGCTGGCGTGGCGTTCCACGAAGCGTGTGGGCAGTGGGAGCCCGGGGAGGCCAGCAGAGGTCAGGAAGGACTTGGTGGTATTTGTCTCTTTTGGTCCCTATGGCGATCGTGTGAGGATTGTCTGTCGTGCCACTTCCAGAGGAGAACGCTGAGGCAGCCTGAGTGCAGCTGCGCGCTCAGGTGAGCTGGAGGATCCCAGGTTTACTCCTGGTAGTCTGACCCGTGTGCCCTTCTCTCATACCCAGTGTGTTGGAGCAGAGACCTGGAATGTGGGAAGGATCCGTTCAGAACTTGCCCCGAGGCATCCCGCCAGCCTGGGGGCCCCTGGAGGGGGCTGCAGGTGGTCCACGTGCCTGGAGTGGGGAGGTGTGGGAGAGCTGATGGGGGACGGGGCTGGACCTGAGAGGTGGTCGGAGAGGCTAGCCAAGGAGTTCAGGCTTCCTGCTACAGGCAGTGGGGACTCGCTGAAAGATTCAAGAAAGTTGTGACGTGATGGACATTTTCTGTTGGAGAGGTAGCCATGATGTCGGGTTGGAGGAAGGAGAAGCTGGAGGAAGGAGGAGTCGTTTGGAAGAATACTGGGCCCTCACAGGTGGGCCGTGCCGAGATGGCAGTGGATGAGGCTGTATTTAAGAGAGTCTGACAAGGCTGACTTGAAAACGACTCATTTCTCATTCAGCAAAGGTCTAGAGGGCCTGCCCTGGGCCCGCATCCCTGCCTCTCCAAGCGGAGGCCACGCGGATCGCATGGCGCGGCAGGCAGCACCCACACTCGAGTCACTCTCCCGTGTTAAGGCTTTCTTTCCGCTCACGGGCTGTGTGACCTGGGTGAGAGATGGCATCACCGCAGCCCTAGGTTTTCTTTCTGTAGAATGAAGATGGTGAAGATAGAGTCCGCCTGTTAGGGAGCTCTGAGGATTAAACAGAAAAGCTCAGCCACTCTGAGCTACGGTGACTGCTACTATTTATTTCTTAGGGAAGACAGGAAAAAAAGAAGTTTAGAAAGCCCCTCAACCATGTGCATCTGGGGGTTTTCTGTTCAAGGAAAAGAGAAGCAAGCTCTTGAAACGCCCTGTGGGGCTTCAGATCCTAAATTTCCTAACTGACCAATGTCGATTTGCTTCGCCTGTTCACGTGTCAAGTCTGTGTAGCACAGACGACTCTCCTGAGTGCTGGGCTGGGCTGCTGAGTCCATTTGCTGAGTCGCTGTGGCCGGAGCCCAGGGAAGCCGCCTAGCAGCTTTGTGTGTCCTCTCAGGGACTTACCCCACCCCCAAGATCATCACTTTTACCAGCAACTTTGGTGGGGTCGCTTGGCCTCAGGTGATTCAGTAGACACCAAGCTGGCTTTGTGGCCTTGGTTCCCCCTGACTGTTCCCCTGTAGGGCTTGGGACACGCGTGGGAGAACCTCAGGGATGGGAGACGGAGGCAGCCCCGGGGAGCGGGTCACCGGGACAGTGGGCTGACCGGTGACCACAAAGTCACTGGTCCTGAGTGAGAGCTGCGGTCCTTCGGGCCTGACGGCTGTTCATCCCTCAGGGAGAAACGTCCACCTTCTCGTTTGTTCCCCGGGGCAAGGCCGTTAACCCAAGCTGGGCCTCAGCAGCTCAGTCTGCAGAGCACACACAAGACCCGTCCATCTGTGGACTCTTGCCCCTGAGACCCGGTGAGAGAGTCTGCAGACGACAGCATCGGGAGGTTTCCTGCGGAGCTGTGGTCACCACAAAAAATAGCTACTATTTATTGGTGGTTTCCCTTCCTCTAGGCTTGTTCTAACTACTTTAATCCTTAAACCCTTGCAACAGACCTTCAGGTAGGATCTATCATCATCATTTAATTTCCTGGATGAGCAACAAAATTCTGAGAAGTTAAGCAACTTGCCCAAGGCCACCCAGCAAATAAGTGGTTAAACTGGGATTTGAGCCTTGGAATGCCGGACTCCAGAGACCAGACATCTAACCACTGTGCTAGACTGCTCACTTGTGTCAACGGTCTGCATCCTCCATACTGTGTCTGCGCTTTTTCTTAAACCTTTTGCCGCAAGGAAAAGACTGGAGGGAGAAGGAGACGTTTTTAGCTGACGTGGTACTGCGGTCCAGTTGCTGAGTCATGTTGACTCTTTGCAGCCCCATGAACCACAGCACTGTCCTGCGCTGCCTCCCAGAGTTTGCTCAGATTCTTGTCTATCAAGTTGGTGATGCCATCCAACCGTCTCATCCTCTATCGTCCCTTTCTCCTCCTGCCCTCAATCTTTCCCAGCATCAGGGTCTTTTCCAATGAGTCAGCTCTTCTCATCAGG
Source organism: Bubalus kerabau (assembly GCF_029407905.1). Classification (NCBI taxonomy): domain Eukaryota; kingdom Metazoa; phylum Chordata; class Mammalia; order Artiodactyla; family Bovidae; genus Bubalus; species Bubalus kerabau. Next base: position 105,122,474 of record NC_073633.1, on the reverse strand, counting down.
TGGCCAAAGTATTGGAGCTTCAGCATCAGCATCAGTCCTTCCAATGAACACCCAGGACTGATTTCCTTTAGGAGGGACTGGTTGGATCTCCTTGCAAGTCCAAGGGACTCTCAAGAGTCTTCTCCAACACCACAGTTCAAAAGCCTCAGTTTTTCAGCACTCAGCCTTCTTTATGGTCCAACTCTCACCTCTGTACACGACTATTGGAAAAACTATAGCTTTGACTATATGGGCCTTTGTTGGCAAAATGACGTCTTTGCTTTTTAAAACACTGTCTGGGTTTGTCCTGACTTTCCTTTCAAGCAGCAAGCATTTTTTAATTTCATGACTGTGGTCACTGTCTACAATGGCTCTGGAGCCCAAGAAAAGAATATCTGTCACTGGCTTCCACTTTTGCCCTTTTATTTGCCATGAGGTGATGGGACCAGTTGCCATGATCTTAGTTTTTTGAATCTTGAGTTTCAGGCCAGCTTGTTCACTCTCCTCTTTCACCCTCATCAAGAGACTCTTCATTCCTCTTCTGCCATTAGAGTGGTATCATCTGTATGTTTGAGGTTGCTGATATTTCTCCTGGCAATCTTGATTCCAGCTTGTGCTTCATCCAACCCAGCAGTTCGAATGATGTGCTCTGTGTAGAAGTTAAATAAGGAGGGTAATATACAGCCTTCTCCTACACCTTTCTCAGGTTTGAACCAGTCAGTCACAGGACTGTAGCACTCCACATGTGGCCTGTTGTGTGTTCAAAGAAGGAGGTATCAAGGAAGGAAAAGACCTTGAGCCCCTTACCCATTAAACCTAGAACTACTTTTCCTATTACAGGGCTGGGGCCGCCCCTCCTCATTTGGAGTATTGGGAGGAGGGGGTGAGGTAACCCACATAGGTGCTCAGCAGAGCTCCCAGCACAGAGTTGGCATTTAGGAAACAGTATTTCCTCCCCCCCGTTCCAGCTGTCGTCTCCAAGACCAAGTGCAGGGAACGGAACTGCGGATGATAAGCGCACCTGGATGGCTTGCCTTGCTTTGGCAGGTGAATAAGACACATCGAGCAGGTCTTTGAAGTCGTCGTTCCCACCAGCTCGGTTGGAGAATCACTTCACTGCAGGAGCATCTTACCCTCTGTGCTCTCACACACCACCAGTGCTTACTTCCCTGCCTCCAGCAGAGTTGTTTTGGAAGCTTCCCCTCGTGACTTGTCGGGAAGAAAGCAGTGGAATATTCATCCTCTGGAGCCATCAAGGCACAGAATTGTGGGCCGACTTCCCTGCCCAACAGGGGAGGGAGCTCCGGCCTGCATGGGTGAGGGTCTGCAGTGGTCGCTTTTCAGGCCATGAATTCATAGACATTTGAAGACTTCGAGTGTCTTCAGTGTATCTGATGTGGTCACGGGGCTGTGGTTTCTCCTGGAAATGGCCCTGCTGAAGGGAGCGGTGTTTCACGGGAGCGGGTTTAGTGTTGGATGACTCAGACAGTAAAGAATCTGCTTGCAGTGCAAGAGACCTGGGTTCGATCCCTGGGTCGGGAAGATCTCCTGGAGAAGGGAATGACAACCCATTCCAGAATTCTTGCCTGGAGAATCCCAGGGACAGAGGAGCCTGGCGGGCTACAGTCTATGGGTCACAAAGAGTCAGACATGACTGAGGGGCTAACTGAGGTGCTCACAGGGAGGACTTAGGACTTTCCTGGTCGTGGCACAAGCAAGAAAGATCCCTCTCTCTCTGGAGAGCATCCTGACGGCAACTTGTGTGAATCCCACCCCCAGTGGGCGGGTTACCTCACTGTCCAGAAGGCTGGCTTCTGTCCCCAGCACACTTCAGTCCCCGTCTTGTCGAGTTGCTTCACCCACAGAACCCTCAGGGCCTTCTCTGCATGCTGGTTCTTTGTCTGAAGAAAGACTGCAGCTTCCCACGGCCTGCCGTGGGCTGGCTCTGGAATTCCCGGGAAGTGGGAACCTCGGGGGTGGGGTCCCTCCTCGTCCTGCTGGGGGTCCCCCTCCTGGACTGGTTCAGTGCCTTTTTCTGTTGGTGAGCAGGATCCTTGCCACTGGGTTTCACTTTGTGGTCGCGGAGGGTTTTTTATTCTTTGGTAATAAATGCCTAGAGCCTTGGCTTGTTTCCTCAGTGCTGAGACCTCAGGCTCGTTTTGGTGGCTACTGTTTGACACCATTGGTGGGGCCCTGACTATGCGCAGGCTCGGGGCCAGGCTGTTCCTAACCTCGTATTTTCACTCCTCATTATCCCGAGGGGTAGCTACTGTTACCGCCCAGATTTACTGACGCTACAGGCCCTGGGTAAGTCCTCTCAACCAGCTAGTGGCAAAAGTGGGTATGGAATCCAGATTTTCTGACTCCAGAGCCCACGCTTTCTCTCTCTCTTTTAATTTTATTTATTTTTTTAATTGGCGGAAACTTGCTTTACAATGTTGTTTTGGATTCTGCTGTACAACAATGAGAATCAGTCATCACTGTATACACACACACATCTCTCTTCCCTCCTGAGCCTCCCATCATCCTGCCCCTCTGGGTTGTTGCTGAGCAGCAGGCTGGGCTCCCTGGCTTATTTAGCAACCCCCCACTAACTGGTTTACACATGGTAGTGTACGGATGTCAATGCTACTGTCTCAGTTTCTCCCACCCTCACCTTCCCCAACAACTGTGTCTCCAGATCCATTCTCTGCTAGGTTCATCAGCACCATTTTTCTAGGTTCCATATACATGTGCTAATATATAATGCTTGTTTTTCTCTTACTGACTCACTTCACTCTGTATAAGAGGCTCTAGGTTCATCCACCTCCCTACAACTGACTCAAATTTGTTCCTTTTAATGGCTGAGTAATAATATTCCATTTGTATAAATGCACTACAACCTCTTTATCCATTCATCTGTTGATGGACATCTAGGTTGCTGCCATATCCTGGCTGTTGTAAATATTGTTGCAGTGAACATTCAGTTCAGTTCAGTTGCTCAGTCGTGTCCAACTCTTTGTGACCCCATGGACTGCATGCAGCATGCCAGGCCTCCCTGTCCATCATGAACTCCTGAAGTTTACTCAAACTCATGTCCATCGAGTTGGTGATGCCATCCAGCCATCTCATCCTCTGTCATCCCCCTTCTCCTCCTGCCTTCAATCTTTCCCAGCATCAGGGTTTTTTCCAGTGAGTCAGTTCTTTGCATTAGGTGGCCAAAGTATTGGAGTTTCAGCTTCAGCATCAGTCCTTCCAATGAACACCCAAGACTGATTTCCTTTAGGATTGACTGGTTGGATATCCTTGCAGTCCAAGGGACTCTCAAGAGTCTTCTCCAACACCACAGTTCAAAAGCATCAAATCTTGGGTGCTCAGCTTTCTTTATAGTCCAACTCTCACATCCATACATGACTACTGGAAAAACCGTAGCTTTTACTAGACAGACCTTTGTTGGCAAAATAATGTCTCTGCTTTTTAATATGCTGTCTGTGTTGGTCATAGTTTTTCTTCCAAGGAGTAAGCATCTTTTAATTTCATGGCTGCAGTCACCATCTGCAGTGATTTTGGAGCCCAAGAAAATAAAGTCTCTTATTGTTTCCACTGTTTCCCCATCTATTTGCCATGAAGTGATGGGACCACTAATTTTCTGAATGTTGAGTTTTAAGCCAGCTTTTAAACTCTCCTCTTTCTCTTTCATCAAGAGGCTCTTTAGTTCTTCTTCGCTTTCTGCCCTAAAGGTGGTGTCATCTGTATATCTGAGGTTATTGGTATTTCTCCTGGCAATCTTGATTCCAGCTCATGCTTGGGGTACATGTATCTTTTAGAATTGTGGTTTTCTTACATTATATACTCAGTAATGGAATTGCTGGGTCATATGGTTGATTTATTCCTAGTTTTTTAAAAAGTAATCTCCATGCTGTTCTCCAGAGTGGCTGCATCAGTTTACATTCCTACCCGCAGTGCAGAAGGTTCCCTTTTCTCCATGTCCTCTCCAGCATTTATTGTTTGTTGACTTTTTGAAGATGGCCATTCTGACTAGTGTGAGGTGATACCTGACTGTAGTTCTGATTTGCATTTTTCTAATGGTGAGTGATGTTGAGCATATTTTCATGGGTTTATTGGCCATCTATATGTCTTCTTTGAAGAAGTGCCTGCTTAGGTCTTCTGCCCATTTTTTGATTGGGTTGTTTGTTTTTCTGATATTGAGCTACGGGAGCTGCTTATATATTGTGTAGATTAACCGTTTGTCAGTTGCTTCATTTGCAATTATTTTCTTCCATTCTAGGGGTTGTCTTTTTATCTTTTTTATGGCTTCCTTTGGTGTTTGAAAACTTTTAAGCTTTATTAGGTCCCATTTGTATATTTTTGTTTTTATTCCCATTAATCTAGGAGGTGGATCAGAGAAAATCTAGCTGCGATTTATGTCAAAGAGTGAGCTGCCTATGTGTTCCTCTAAGAGTGTTATAGTTTCTGCTCTTACATTTAGGTCTTTAATACATTTTGAGTTCCTTTTTGTGTATGGTGTTAGGAAGGGTTCTAATTTCATTCTAGTACATGTAGCTGTCTAATTTTCCCAGCACCACTGATTGAAGAGCCTCTCTTTTCTCCACGGTATATTCTTGCCTCCTTTGTCAAAGATAAGGTCCCCATAGGTGAGCCCATGCTCTATCCTTGACTTGACACAATGGTGTTGAAGAATGTGTAATTGTATCAGGAGAAATTCCTCCTGACTAAAGGAAAACCCACTTAAACCACAGGATCGGAGAGCTCCTTCCTGAGAGTCAGGGCTTACCTTCCGACCCAGAGCTCCCTCCCAACATACAGAGAGCATCTGTGCCAGGGCCAGGGGCTGGGCTGTGGGCTCTGGTCTAGAGACTCATTTCTCTGGTCGAGGAGGAGTTAATCTGTGGTGTGAGCAGCTGCAGGAGAGACTGGGCAGGATGCTGTGGTCCTGGGCATGGACCTTGGACGTTGTCATGGTGACTGAAGCTGCTATTCTGCAGACAAAAGGCCAGAGATCTTGAGCTGTCAGACTTTCTCCCCACAAGCAGGAACTGTTGGTTAATCTGAATGACCCGTGAGCACTCCCCAAGGCTGTGACATTTATCATTCTCTTCTGCCCCAAATCACTCACTCACTCATTCATTCATTAATTCAACAAATCTTTTGATTGCCTGCTGTACGCCAGACTCTATGCTAAGTACTGGGGACATGACAGTGAATAAAAGACAGACATGATCCCCGATGTCTTGGAGCTTATAACTAGGATGGTCAAACATCTCAGCTTTTGTAGCCCTGGAATAATTGTGAATAGCACCCCTTTTCCTTTCAAAAGTTTCTCTGTTTCAAAGATAAATTACATGGTCACCCTGCTGATTGGTAATGGGAGAGGCCAACCTTATGCCAATTGTCACATAGATAGGTATAAATAAAAACAGATAGAAATCGACTCTGAATATTCACTGGAAGGACTGATGCTGAAGCTGAAACTCCAATACTTAGTCCACCTGATGTGAAGAGCCGACTCATTGGAAAAGACCCTGATGCTGGGAAAGATTGAAGGCAGGAGGAGAAGGGGGACAACAGAGGATGAGATGGCTGGATGGCATCACTGACTCAGTGGACAAGAATTTGAACAAACTCCAAGAGACAGTGAAGGACCGGGAAGCCTGGTGTGCTGCAGTCCATTAGGTTGCAAAGAGTCGGACAGGATGGAGTGACTGAACAACAGCAACAAAAACCAGATGTAGGCTGCAAAAGCAAAGTAGCTGGAGCTGGGAGGCACGTGAGCAGAACTGACTCAGCAGACGGGAAGCGGGAGCTGAAGGTTGGGCCCCGTGGTGGAAGGAGGCCAGCATGTCTGGGAACTTGGGAGGAGGGGAGTGTTGTGGCCAGAGTTCTGTTGGCAACGGGAGACGGACACTGTGGACAGGTAGCGGTGAAACCCCACAGGGCCTGATGTTGGATTTTATTGTGAGAGCCCTGACTGTTTCAGGCAGCAGGTGACATGACCCAATCAATCAATCCACTGCCATTTTGGCCCCTCTCATAAAACTGGAGCATAGTGGCTGTAGTAATGAGCTGGATTTTAGTCATCCAGTCATCCATTCATCAGCTAAACATTTACGGAGTGCCACCTATGGCACTTTGCTAAGTGTTCTACTCTGGATTTCTTAACTGTTTTATCCTCAGAGGTGACAAAACTTAGGTCCAGGAAGAACCCTTCATGAACCCCCAGCCCCTGTCCATGGTGGTAGTCCCCTGCTTGGCCTGGAAGCATCAGATACTCACATTTGCCTCTGTGCTAGACTATGGGTCTTCCCTGGTGGCTCAGACAGTAAAGAATCTGTCTGCAGTGCAGGAGACCTGGGTTCAATCCCTTAGTCAGGAAGAAATCCTGCAGAAGGGGCTGGCTACCCACTTCAGTATCCTTGCCTGGAGAATCCCACGGACAGAAGAGCCTGGCAGGCTAAAGTCCCTGGGATCACGAAGAGTCGGACACGACTGAGTGACCAACTCTTATAGACTCTATTGGCTCTTTACCATTTTCCCACCGGTCTCTTTTCCAGGTTTGTGAGCTTTTTGAGGTTGGGGCTATGTCTTTTATCCATATATCCCTTATGCCTGGCACAGTGGCTGGTCCATGGCAGATGCTTGCAGTTGAATGAGTGGTGCTTATGTATCTGTTTTGGAGACCAAGAGCCCTTCGTTTAGGACCTTTCCAGAAGTGAATTGGAAAACGAATTTCTTTCTGTGTGCTCGGAGACTTTTCCTTCCGGTCAGGTCGTCCAGAGTACATGTCTGTGTTCTTTATGCATAAGCAGACTCTTTGGTGTTGAAAGCCCCAGAGTTTTACATACTTAGGAGCATGATAATTTTAGAGAAAGAATTACTCCTGAGACAGGCACTCAGCGGCCTGTGGAAATCCTTGCTGTGAGCCGAGTTCACAGCAGGATCAGCCTTCTTCTTCCATGACCTGGGCCCTCCCTTCTTCCAAGTGGCCATTTTTTTTTTTTTTTTAATTGGAGGGTAATTACTTTACGGTGTTGTGTTCATTTCTGCTGTCCAGCAGCATGAATCAGCTGTGTGCATCCATGCATCTCCTCCCTGTTGAGCCTCCTTCCCACACCATCCTACCCCTCGGGGTCATTACCCAAGCAGCCTTTTGTGCAGGAAGTCTGGACCACAGCCAAGGCAGCAGGTGACCTCTGGTGAATGCAGGATCAGGTTCTTTGTGCCCAAAGATGCAGCTTGGGTGAGCTGAAGCCACTCTCCCGGCCATTGCCCAGAAGTCAGAAGGCACTGCCCTTTCTCCAGCCAGGCGGCCATGCGGAAGATTGTTCACCGTGTGGAAGAAGGGTCTGCAGCCTCCGGCCTGTCTCTGCAGGCTCCCACTTCATTACTATTATTGTTTATATCCCTGGGGTTGTTGATTCCATCACGGTTTAGTGAAGAAGATCTAAAGCTTTTAAGCCAGAAATTAAAGAGCTAATGGCAATTGGCATGACGCTAGGAATTTGCAAATGTGAAGTCAGTGTTCTAAAAACACTCTCATAAAAATAAAACAAAACCCAGAAATGATTGCTGTAGTACCCACTTTTATCTACAGATGTGCATGTGTTTGTTCCTTGTTTAAAGTGAAGCAAAAATCTCACTTAACAAGATCAAAAAAAATTTGTAATTTAAAACAATTTTAGTGGCATATAGTTAAGTTCCTCTGCCTTTTCTAAACCTAGCTTGTACATCTGGAAGTTCCTGGTTCAAGTACAGCTGAAGCTTGGCTTGAAGGATTTTGAGCATTGCTTTTCTAGCATGTGAAATAAGTGCAATTGTACGGTAGTTTGAACATTTTTTGGCATTGTTCTCCTTTGGGATTGGAATGAAACTGACCTTTTCTAGTCCTGTGGCCACTGATGAGTTTTCCAAATATGCTGGCATATTGAGTGTGGCACTTTAACTGCATCATCTTTTAGGATTTGAAATAGCTCAGCTGGAATTCCATCACCTCCACTAGCTTTGTTTGTAGTGATGCTTCCTAAGGCCCACTTGACTTCACACTCAACATCTACTTCTGCTTCACTGACCAGGCTAAAGCCTTTGACTGTGTGAATCAGAACAAACTGTGGGAAATTCTGAAAGAGATGGGAATACCAGACCACTTTACTCGTCTCCCGAGAAACCTGTATGCAGGTCAAGAGGAATAGTTAGAACCTCACACAGAACAACTGACAGGTTCAAATTTGGGAAAGGAGTACGACAAGACTGTATATTGTCACCCTGCTTGTTTAACTTCTATGCAGAGTACATCATACGAAATGCGGGGCTGGATGAACCATGAGCTGGAATCAAGATTGCCGGGAGAAATATCAACAACCTCAGATATACAGAGAAGTGATGCATAAGTGATGCAATGTATGTATCAGTGTAAGTGTAAGTGATAAGTGATACACACAGTGACACCGCTCTAACGGCACAAAGCGAGGAGGAATGAAAGAGCTTCTTGATGAGGGAGAAAGAGGATGGTGGCAAAGCTGGCTTAAAACTCAACATTCAAAAAACCAAAATCATGGCCTCCAGTCCCATCACTTCATGGCAGATAGATGGGGGAAAAGTAGAGGCAGGGACAGATTTTATTTTCTGGGGCTCCATAATCACTGTAGGCAGTGACTGCAGCCATGACGTTCAAAGACACTTGCTTCTTGGAAGGAAAGCTCTGACCAACCTAGACAACATATTAGAAAGCAGAGACATTGCTTTGCCGACAAAGATCCATACAGTCAAAGCTATGGTTTTTCCAGCAGTGTGTGAAATGGATGTGAGAGTTGGACCCTGAGGACAATGAGTGCTGAAGAATTGATGCTTTTGAACTGTGGTGTTGGAGAAGACTCTTGTGAGTCCCTTGGACAACAAGGAAATCCAACCAGTCCATCCTAAAGGAAATCAGTCTTGAATATTCACTGGAAGGACTGAGGCTGAAGCTGAAACTCCAGTACTTTGGCCACCTGATGCAAACAGCTGACTCATTGGAAAAGACCCTGATGCTGGGAAAGACTGAAGGCAAAAGGAGAAGAGGGTGGCAGAGGATCACATGATTAGATAGCATCAGATAGACTCAGAGGACATGAATTTGTAGGTACTGTGTTAGACTCTGATGATTAGAAAAATAAAATAAAGATGATGCAAGATGCCTACTCCCTGTTCTTCAGAAGCTTCTAGCCCAGAATTCATTGTCTCACTAGCTCACTTATACAGTATTACTGTGGCCACATACTGCTCTAAAGTTTACTTGTTATTTAGTCTTTACAATGATCGTTTGAGGTAGGGGTAAGCAACTGAGGAGCAGACAAGTTAGATAATTTGCCCAAGCTTAAGAGGCAGGTAGAACTGGGCTCTGGACACAGGCAGTCTGACTCCAAACCCCCTGCCTTTTCACCAGGATGGTCTGCCCCTGTTGGGGAAACTGAGGTGGCTTGAGGCCGGTTGTTAAGAGTCCAGTGTAATTGGTGCTGGAAGGTAAGAAAGTGCTCAGGCCCCTATTCACAGAGCAGGAGTCTCCAACTCAGCCTGGGGAAGCCCCAGAAGGACCTCATTCTCCTGTGAGAAGACCACGGAAAGGAATCATTATCTGTTGGTCATGCTCTCAAGGGACATGGCCTTGCATCTGCATGTAAGGGTGTTGGGCTGAGTCAACAGATTCTATTTAAGAACCACAGTACACAATGTATCGTTTAAGTCTGAAGTTGAGGGTTGCTTATCCATCTTCAAGGAGAACATGCCTTTTCCCTCCCTTCTTGGTAGAAATGAGCAGAAGAGATGCAAAGCTGGTTGATGAGCGCTAGCCTTACTGGAGAAGGTGGGTTTAGCCTTTTGTCTTGTGAAAAAGGAGGATCAGAAGTACAAATTCTCCATACTTCTCCATGCTGCCTTTTTTCAGGTGGAAGAAGTTGATGTCTCAGATAAGCTTTAGCAAAGAGCTTTGCGAGGTGGGCAGAGAGTTGTCTGTGGGAGACAGGAGAAGGCCAGAGTCAAAGGTGGACTTGCAACCAGGCCCAGCTCTGTTGCCTGCTAACTACTACAAAGTGGGTGCATTTCTTTATTTCCATCGCTTCACTTATAAACAATGGGAATGATAATAGGATTTGTTATTACAGGGTTTTTGTTCGGGTTGAATAAGCTAAGGAGGCATATTGTAGATCCTGGCTCCTATGAATGTTTTCATGAACGTTCTTGAGCTTTCTTCAGAGCCTCTGGGGCTGTTTCTGTTCCCGGTCTGCCCACACATCAAGCCGCTCATCCGAGAGAGGTGCTGGTAAGCACTGATTCATTTTCTAAGGGACACAGGAAATGAAATATTAATTGGGGATTAATATGGAGCACTCAAGAGTAAGAAAGAGTACAGGCAGAAAACTGTTGACTTAGAAAGTAGTCACAGCCTGGAAGTTGCGAGTTATGTTTTATTTGGTGGGAATTTTTAGGACTTCAAGCCCAGGAGTCTCAAGTAACTCCGAGAGAACTGTTCCAAAGAGGTGGGAGAGGAGTCATGTTACATAGAAGTTTGCAGCAAGGGGCAGGTAGTCTGAACACTGAAAGATTATTGCTAATTTAGGAAAACCAGGTATCTCATAGAGAAGACTGAGCACTGAAGAATCGATGCTTTTGAACTGTGGTGTTGGAGAAGACTCTTGAGAGTCCTTTGGACTGCAAGGAGATGCAACCAGTCCATCCTAAAGGAAATGAACCCTGAATGTTCATTGGAAGGTATGATGCTGAAGCTGAAGCTCAAATACTTTGGCCACCTGATGCAAAGAGCTGATTCACTGGGAAAGACTCTGATGCTGGGCGAGATTGAAGGTGGGAAGAGAAGGGGACGACAGAGGATGAGATGGTTGGATGGCATCACAGACTCGATGGACATGAGTTTGAGTAAACTCCAGGAGTTGGTGATGGACAGGGAAGCCTGATGTGCTGCAGTCCATGGGGTTGCAAAGAGTTGGACATGACTGAGTGACTGAACAAAAACAAGACATCTCAAGTTAAGGAATTTAGATACAAGAGTCTGGGGGTCCTGAAATCATTCCTTTCGTGTGCATCTCAGCTCTCTGGGGCCAGCATCCTGGGATCTGATCATTCACATCCTTAGTTCCTTGCTCACCTTAGGGAGTGATGGCAGCTTGTGGCAGCTCGATGGCTACCTGATAGCAAGCATGGTTCTCCCTGGGTTCAGAAAGTCACCTGTGGAGGGCTGGAATTGAGGAAGACTGTGACATCCTTGTTTATTGATATGGCAGGAAGCGCTCCATTCACAAAGCTACAATGAGCGCAAGATAGCAGAAACATCCCTTTTTCATGACGTGATTAATCATCTGTTAAATCTCAAGTTCTCTCCAGTGCAGTGGTGATGGAAGGAATAATCCTCTTGGATTTCGCTCACACAGCAATGAATCAGAATTCCAGGAGCTGCTTTTCTAGCCCAGTGGGGGAAAAAAAAAAAAAAAAAATATATATATATATATATATATATATATATTTCCCCAGAAATTGGGTAGAATCATCTTTGATAGGAATAATCTCAAATGCAGAGAGAGTGGGGCATGCTTCAGACATTCTCCTTAGGACCAGAGTGATTTTTCAACGTCACTTGGCAAATTTGTTTCTCAGTCTGGAGAGGCTGAGTCCAAACTGAGATGAAAGAGTGACAGTTAGTTCGTCTGAAAGTGTATTGATCTTTTCAGAGCAGACACATGTATCTCTGCCTCCTTAGGGTACTGGATGCTTTCAGATTTCTCTTATTTCATCCTTGCATGTAGTCAGAGAGAGAAAACTAATTCTGTGTGGTAAGGCACAGTTTGAAAGGTAGAAGGGCTCCTCCCAATGTATCTTGGTCCCACATGACTGTTTGACTAGGTGAGTCATAAATATATTCCCAGGTGCTAAGGAACCGAGTTATAGAACTTTCCCCCCCAGAGAAATGGCTAGTAGTGGTAGCGAGAAAAGCTCGCTTGCTCAGACCGTAGCTCTGGATGGGCTGTTCAGCTCACGTTGGGTTTGTCTCTCTTGTTCTTCAAACAGATTCTCTGCTCCTGCTGTCCAGTCTGCAGGTGGCCCTCTCTGTACATTTATCACCAGGCTGTAAATAAAGCGCTGATGAAAGCCTGCTGCCTGGATCCCCTGGGGACTCGAGGAAAGGCTAATATTTGAGCATAACTGGATACTCAGGGCAGCAGGAAAGTAAACAGCACCCTCGTATCCCCCATGGCACTGAAGGCGCTCGCGCTGCCTTTTTATGCCTGGTTCCTGGGTGGGAAGATCCCCAGGAGGAGGCATGGCTACCCACTCCAGCATTCTTGCCTGGAGAATCCCATGGACCGAGTAGCCTGGTGGGCTTCAGTCCGTGGGGTTGCAGAGAGTCAGACACGACTGAGTGACAGGGCATGCAGCACACGCAGGTCTTGGGGAAGGTTTGTTGTTGGGAGACGCTGAGGCGGTGAGTCTTTTAGGGTGGCTGGTCTGCTCGGCCAGCACAGGTCCGTCTGCTGCACTGGCCGTCTGCCTGGGTGGGAGGTGGGGACCGTGTCCTTCAGTCTCCCTCTCCCATGACCTCTTGTAGACCTTTGGGGTGTTTCCTCCTGGAGCGCGGGGGCAGCCTGCTCTCTAGAGGCAGGGAACTGGGCTAAGAGGATCTGCGATAGGGAGAAAGAGGCCCGCAGAGGATGGAGGGAAGCTGCCTTCCTGGCATTTAGGGTGATAATCCTCCGGGTGCTAAGGCGGGGCATCCACTTGCTGGCTTGGGTAGGCAGGAGATGTGTGATCATGGGCAAGGTCCTCGTTCCTGTGTCTCCTGTGTCCCTGGGGGATGCCTATGTCACAGGTCACCATGAGGGTTCACTGAATTAATCTATGCACTGGTAAGTACTTAGATTCCTGTTATTATTAACGTCATTGGGTATGGGATGACAGGGCAGGCTGTCTGAAGTCATACATCCATCAAAGAGTTCTGACAGCAGCCCTGGAAGACAGGGTCCCTTATTTAAAAACCTGTAATAGATGTATGTGGCCGCACTGGGTCTTAGTCTCAGCATGCGGGGTCTTTCGTTGCAGCATGCAAAGTCTTGGTTGCAGCACGTGTGTGCTAGTTCCCTGACCAGGAATTGAACCCAGGCCCCCCGGCACTGGGAGCACAGAGTCCTAGCCACTGGCCCACCAGGGAAGCCCCTCCTTCATTTTAAAGACCAGAAAACCGAGGCTCGGGGAAGCCGAATACCTTGCAGGGGCTAGATGTGTGCACTTTACCTGTAAACTTTCCCCGTTGCAAGAGGAATATATGAAGTGCTTATACTCTTTTTCTGCGCTGAGGACTTCTTGGAATCAAGAGGTGCCTCGCTGGGAAGTGGCTCCCCACTGTTGTCTGAAGGACGTGTATGGTGTGGTTCTGCCCTGGGATGTGAAGCAGCCTTTCCATTCACTTCTGCTGCTGAAATATTGATATGTGAAATGCTTCTGAAGCAGGAGAAATAAAAAACCTACCATGGCAAACAGATTAATTTCGTACTTCCCCTTCTCACCTGGGGCCCCTCCGCCGCAGATGTGCGAGGTGATGCTGTACCCTGTTGTGGGGCTTGGAGTCATTAGGGGCACTTCTGAGCTGTGATGACTGTGGGTACCCACCGCCTTTCTCGGTCTCCCAGGGCTTGTGGCTTTCCTTCTCTCCACTAATGGTGAAAGCGCGCCTGCTCTGAGGACATTTATGAAACCACTTCCCCCCGCCCATCTTGCCTCGACCCCTGGCTGAATATCTCCTTCCTAAATCTCTTTGCTGACTGTGCCCTCCTGACATGCAGAACGCAAAGGCCTGGAGCCACCCTGTGCCCTCGGACGAAGTCCTTTCCTTTGTCCCCGAGCTGTAAGCATCAGTAAGAAGACTGCATGTCCTGCAGTCTGGCTGACTCATGACCTGAGCCGCTCTGCCTCTGCGCGTGTGGACATTAAATCAAACCGTGCCCGCGGTGGTTGGCGTTGGTGCAGATGCCTCTGGTCGGCCGCCTTCCTCAGTCTCAGACAAGCCGAGTGATGGCTGCTCCACGTCTGTCTGTCTTCCTCCCGGTGCCACGTGAGGAAACAGAGAAACAGATGATCTCACGGGGTGCACAGATCACAGGAGAAAAGCCACAGACAGTTAGTGGTCCCCTGAGGGCCGTGGTTCATCCTGGAGCAGCACTAAAGCTCACCATGGTATCGCGAACTGCCTGAAACTCTGATTTACGCAGCCCGGCCTTGCCCCGAGGGACGCCGGCTCGGGGAGCCTGGTGGCGCGCCTCCGGGGGCTCCTCACGCCCCCTCCTTCCCGTCAGCCTCAGACCTGCCTCATCTGTGAGAGGCTGCAGTCTCCCTGTTCCCCCTTTCTGGGGGTCCTGATGCAGGAGAGGTGGGGGGTGGAGGGGGCAGGAAGGGAGGAGAGTCCTTTACTCACTTGTTTTCCAGTTTCGTTGAGATTAAATTGACATTTTAATGTGGTGGAAGTTGAAAGTTTACCATGTATTTATTTGATACACGAATTTATTGCAAAATGATGACCATGGCATTAGCTAACGTCTCTGTTACACACTCTATATATGTGTGTAATACACTATATTATGTGTGTAATACATTACACACTATGTATGTAATATACACTATATAGTGTATATATACACTACTATACATATGAATATTCTGTAATAACGTCTATGGGAAAAGAATCTGAAAAAGAATGGAGATATGGAGATGTGTGTGTATGTGTGTGTGTGTATGGACTTTCCAGGTAGCTCAGTGGTAAAGAATCTGCCTGTTGATGCAGGAGATCCAGGAGAGGTGGGTTCGATCCCTGTCGGGAAGATCCCCTAGAGAAGGAAAGGGCAACCCACTCCAGTACTCTTGCCTGAAAAATCCCATGGACAGAGGAGCCTGTTGGGCTTGAAGTGCAGTGAAGTTGCTCAGTTGTGTGTGACTCTTTGAGACCCCATGGACTGTAGCCTGCTGCGCTCCTCCGTCCATGGGATTTTCCAGGCAAGAGTACTGGAGTGGGTTGCCATTTCCTTCTCCAGAGGATCTTCCTGACCCAGGGGTCGAACCCAGGTCTCCCACACCATAGGCAGACGCTTTACCGTCTGAGCCACCAGGGAAGTCATGAGTTGGGCATGACTGAGCACTCATGTCTGCACGCAATGCTATACATATATCTGATTCACTTTGCTGTGACTCAAGACTCTCCATTCTTTTTCAGATTCTTTCCCCATATAGGTTATTACAGAATATTGAGCAGTGTTCCTGTGCTGTCCACTAGGTCCTTATTGATTATTTTATATATACAGTAGTGTGTATATGTTAATCCCAAGCTCCTAATTTATCACCTCTCCCCAGGTTTCCCCTTTGGTAACCTTAAGTTTGATTCCCAAATCTGTGAGTATGTTTCTGTTTTGTAAATAAGTTAGAAACAGATTCTTTTAGATCCGTACGTGTTCACATTCAGTCGGGTCCGACTCTTTGTGACCCCATGGACTGTTGCCCACCAGGCTTCTCTGTCCACGGGATTTTCCAGGCAAGAATACTGGAGCGGGTTGCCACTTCCTACTCCAGGGGATCTTCCCGACCCAGGGATTGAACCCGTGTCTCTTACATTTCCCGACTGGCAGACGGATCCTTGCCAGCGGCACCGTTTTGCCTCTTTGACGTCAGCACACTAACCAATGCCATCACCTTCTCACTCACCTGCTTTTTAGACACAGAACAATCATTGTATTTCTTGGTGTTGGGTTGCTTTCTTATGTTTGTCTGTATTACAAAGAAATAAGTTGCTTTCCCTTCACACTGCTGGGAATACCATGTGCCTACATTTATTACTATAGTTTGTTCACTCATTTCCTATTGACTGAAGCATTCATCTATGAATCCCTTGCTGGGTGGGTATTGGAAATTCTAACTTACAGGCTATAAAGGAAATTCAAAAAGGGGTAGAATTAAATTTTAAAGTGATGCCTTCTAATTTATAGTATGCTCTCCTTGAAACTCTCACATCCCATCTAGTATAATTATCTCCTTGTGATTTTCAGAAGACCTCTCTGAACTTGGTTGTGGGTGAACTTGTGAACACATGACGCTCCTTGAGCCTGAGATTGTGGCTTTAAATGATGCTGATGGGAGTTGAACCTCGAACCTATAACTGATCTTTCAAGCCAGACTGTGGCTCAGTTTTGTCATTTCATCAGCAACGTGCTTGGACATTTCTAATGAGCTGGCTTATCTTCGCTTTTGTAGCCTGCATGGAGAGGGAAAAAAAACTTAAAAGCAACTGCTTTTCATTTTAATAGCCTTTACTTGAGTTCAAACAACTAAGATTATTAGAAAATACTTTAGAAATCTAAAAAAGTTAGAATTATGAATTCAATCAGTAATATGGAGTTTAAAATGATGCCATTGATTCAAGTGATAGCAGTCCATTTATACTGGTTTTCCCTGTAGGTATATAACCTACAGATTGTGGATTCCTTTTAATCCTGGTTGTTTGCTGGAGTCTTTCTGATCTAAAAGATCTAGACAGTATCACACCTCATTCCTGGGCTGGGGGATCCTCTCGTCTTACCAAGAGCTTGGTGACTTGTGAGAGACCTTCTTTTTCTCCTGCTTGCTTCTGGTTGTAAATCATATTCTAGCCCCCTGTACCCTTATATTTAAACTCACTTCCCCAAGGCATCTGCTTGTAGAGCCCACTTTACTGAAGACTTGGGGGCACAAGAGAGGGATTTACATCTGAGATCTGAAGCAAGTTAAACTTGGGTACCAGATGGACCTGCTTTATTTAAACAATTATTTGCCTGTTTCTGGCTGTGCTGGTCCTTGTTGCCACGAGGGCTTTCTCTAGCAGAGCAAGGGCTACTCTGTTATGGTTTGTGGGCTTCTCACCGCAGTGGCTTCTCTTGTTGCAGAGAAGCTCTTGGCGAGTGGGGCTCAGCAGTCGCAGCCTGTGGCTCAGTATCTGTGGTGCACAGGCTTAGCTTCTTGCTGGCACGTGGGGCCCTTTCAGATCAGGGATTGAACCGTGTCTCCTGTGTTGCCAGGCGGATGCTCTACCACTGAGCTGCCAGGAAAGCCTGGACCTGCTTGTTAGAAGTCTTGGGCGTTGCAGTAACTGAGCTCAATTGACACTTGTCTGTTTTGCTCTCCTCTTTTCCTTTTTTATTCCCCCAGTGCTTTCCCTCTCTTTTCTCTCTTCCCTCCCTCAGGCTCTAAAATCCACTTTTCCCAGTTTTTATGTATTCTTTAAATTTTTAGTGCTGAGCCGTGGAGCTCTCATCCACTGCAGCAGTCCGGTAAAGTCTGATGCTCTGTTGACATGTTCAAGGAAGCAGTCTAGTTAGAAATGACTGCTTGGGCCTTCCTTGGTGGTCCAGTGGTTAGGACTCCTCGCTGGCAGTGCAAGGGTCATGGGTTCGATCCTCGGTCGGTAAACCAAGACCCCACAAGCCACGCAGTGTAGCCAAAAAAGAAGAAAGAAATGACCACTTGGGAGGTCTCTTCTGTCTAAATTCTTGGACAGTGACAAGCCTTCTCCCTCCTCTGTGTCTGGAGGAGAGCACAGGGTCGGTTAGTGTGATTGTGTTCGGGGTACCGTATGCAGAAGAAAGGGCAAAACCAGGGCTTTGGATCAGTCTAGGCTTGAATTCTGAACCCTCTTCTTCCTGGCTGTGTGACCGCAGACGGGGTACTTGACATTCCTGAGCCTGTTTCCGTATCTTGAAAGAGAGAGGTAATATGACGTGCTCACAAGTGTAGAAAGAATAGAATAGAATAACACACCGGTTGTGGAAGGGATTAAAGGCAAGAATGCTTCTAGAGGACCTGCCTCAATGCAATGTTAACTCAACACTCAACCAATGTTAATTTCCTTTCCTTTCAAGTGATAGATACTTTCCTTGAGGGTTACATATGTAAACATTAAATATTTATCAATTGCATAATTCAGAGAAAAGAAACTTGAAAAGGAATCTTATGTTGGATTTTTTTTTTTTTTTGATGAAGCCAATAATTACCCTTGCTTGTCTTTGCTGCAAATCTGTCTATATGCGGCACTGGGTCTGTTTTGGATGTCAGCGTGCCGTCCTTAGCGCAGTGAGGATGGATTGAACCCAAACTCTTTTCACAGCTGCATAGAAGTTGTAAATATTAGGTATTGATGCTGTGATCTGAGGCCACTCAAGTGACTGGGCTCTAGAGCTGTCTCTGAGGTGGGCCCATCAGAGCTGAATCGATGATGAAGAGATAAACAAAGCTTAAGGCCTGTGTTGGTCTGATGGCACTCACAGGAGAGTGAAAATGGGTATTTTACCAGCAGAAAGAACTCAGCCTCTGTCTTCTGTCTGAAGCAGAGGATTGCAGAGCCACCAGTGAAGAAGTGACCTTTGCAGATTAGGCTGAT
Source organism: Bubalus kerabau (assembly GCF_029407905.1). Classification (NCBI taxonomy): domain Eukaryota; kingdom Metazoa; phylum Chordata; class Mammalia; order Artiodactyla; family Bovidae; genus Bubalus; species Bubalus kerabau. Next base: position 105,104,065 of record NC_073633.1, on the reverse strand, counting down.
TTAAACCACGGGCAAAGACACGTTCCATGCAGCTGGATTTTCAGTTCTGGGCTGCCAGGTTTATGTTAGAAACAGTGGCTAGTGTAATATTTCATGTTCTTAGAGGCAGGAAAGAGTAAAGACTTGAACAAAAGAGGTTTTTTCCTTTTGTCAATTGTCTAGTGAAGTGTGAAGTGAAAGTCACTCAGTCGTGTCCGACTCTTTGTGATCCCATGGAATAGTCCATGGGATTCTCCAGGCCAGAATACTGGAGTGGGTAGCCTTTCCCTTCTCCAGGGGATCTTTCCAACCCAGGGATCGAACAATTTTCCAAATGCAGTCAGCAGCCTGTTTATGTACCACTGTGAGCTAAGAATGGTTTTGCATATTTAAAGGGCTATAAAAAGATAGGAAAACTACACAGCAGAAACCACATGTGGCCCGCAAAACCTAGAATATTTACTGTCTGGCTTTTTCTGGAAATGGGTTGATCCCTGGTCTGAAGAGTTGGAAATATCTCAGATCAGTGAAGGCAAAATGTAACTAACAATGGTTGGCTTTTTCAGTTGTCATCTAATTTGTGGCAACCACTGTCTGCCCGTTTTAACAAAGCTTGCTGCTGCTAAGCTGCTGCTAAGTCACTTCAGTCGTGTCCAACTCTGTGCGACCCCATAGACGGCAGCCCACCAGGCTCCTCCGTCCCTGGGATCCTCCAGGCAAGAACACTGGAGTGGGTTGCCATTTCGTTCTCCAACGCATGAAAGTGAAAAGCTCAGTGAAGAAAAGAAAAGTGAAGTCGCTCAGTCGTGTCCGACCCTCAGTGACCCCATGGACTGCAGCCTACCAGGCTCCTCCATCCATGGGATTTTCCAGGCAAGAGTAGTGGAGTGGGGTGCCACTGCCTTCTCCGTTAACAAAGCTTAATGGCCATTATTTAGGATGAATATACTCACATCTCAATGTTAATTGTGTCTGGCAGTATCCACGTGCGGTTATTACAGTTTTTGGCAGAGAGTGGAGTATCTTCCTTTCTAGAAGTAGCTCATGTTTCTGTCACCTCCCTCTGCAGCCCCCAGCTGTCCCTTCTTCACCACGGCTCACCTGCTTAAAATCTCCTCCTCCCCTCTCCCTTGGCTTGAAAGAGGTTGACAGGGCCCACTTGGGAAGAGCTGCGGAGGGATTGTCCACCTTGTTCTGTGCACACTGATACTCTGGAAGGATCTTCAGCAGCGGATGTGTGATCAAAGACCCGTGACGTGTATGTGATGAAGAGGTATAAGTCCTGGGCCTAGGCCGTCCATGGGGGTGGAACCTGAACAAACAACCTCCTGGAAGAATTGGGGCCCAGATTAGACCCTAAAGGAGGGGCACCTTTGTGGAAGAGCAAAGCAGAGGTTCAGGAGTACGAGGGGATGTCTCCTAGAGTGTCCTGCCCAGGGCTGAAGGCTTTTCCAGTCATGTGAGCTGGGGTTGGCACGTCAGTGTGGCCAAGTCATTGGGAATTTTAAGGTGTATGAAATGACAAATCCAGTAGCCAGTGAGGAGTCACTGTCATTTATTTTAAAAAGGAGGTATGTGTGTGTGCGTGTGTGTGTGTGTGTTAGGGGGACACAGTTGGCAGCTCTTTGTTAAGCCTTGCTCCAGTGCTGGGCACCCGGTTAAGCGTGTTACATCGATCATCTAACTTCATCCTCACAATAACTCTGTGGGGGGAGGAGTTATCACCTCCAGTTTGCAGATGAGGAAACCTAGGCTGAGAGGGGTGAACATAACTTGCCCGAGGTTCTGAGGTCCCAGCTCCCAACTCCCAAAACCAGCTCAGGGGAAACCAGTCCAACACAACAGGCAAGAGCAGAAAGGAACTGAAATCCCATCTTCCAAGAACGGCCGCTTTGGGGGCCAGTCCTCACAGACCGCCTTCCATGGATACTCAAGACCTGTGCGTTCTGCGTAACCTGTGCGTGTGTGCTGAGTCGCTTCACTCGTGTCCTTTGCAGCCTTTGTGGTCCTATGGGCCGCAGCCCACCGGGCTCCTCTGTCTGTGGGATTCTCCAGGCAAGAATACTGGAGTGGGTTGCCACGCCTTTCTCCGGGGGATCTTCCCGACTAGGGACTGAACCCGTGTCTCTCATGTCTCCTGCACTGGCAGATGGGTTCTTTACCACTGAGCCACCTGGGAATCCTACACCTGCAAATTTTACATAAATGACAATATAGTATATATCAGGTTCCCCTCCCATTTAAAACTAATTTTTTACTTTTAATAAGTGAGTGTATAGTGTTATAAAAAATTCTAAGTAGATTTGAAGATCTAATTGGCTTTACTCAATGATTTATGAATTGGGCAGATCTCATCTAGCATCTGGAGGCATGGTCCCAGGGTCTGTACAAAATGGACGGTTTTTATAGGACAGAGAACTATTATGAAAAAAATGTCACATTTAGTGAAATAACTCAGACAGAGAAAGATAAATAGCACATGTCATTTATGTGTGTGTGCTAAGTAGCTTCAGTCGTGTCCGACTCTTTGTGACCCTATGGACTGTAGCCCGCCAGGCTCCTCTGTCCGTGGGATTCTTCAGGCAAGAAGACTGAAGTGGGTTGCTCTTTCTTTCTTCAGGAGGTCTTCCCGACCAGGAATTGAATTTGCGTCTCCTGTGTCTCCCGCGTTGGCAGGCAGGTTCTTTACCACTAGCACCACCTGGAAAGCCTGATATCATTTATATGTGGCATCTAAAGATAATACAAAAGAGTCTATATATAAGGCAGAAATAGAGTCACAGACACAGAAAGCAAAGTTGTGGTTACCGAAGGGACAAATGAGGAGCATGGGGTTAACTGATGCAGACTACTTTGCATAAAATAGATGAGCAGAGGGATTTAGCACATGGAGCTGTATTCTTGTAAGGACCTATAATGGAATATAATAAAAAAAAAGAGACTGAATCACCTTGCTGTACACCTGAAACTAACATAGTATTGTGGCTCAACAACACTTCACCGAAAGAGAATAAGTATTAAAAAGATCACGTTTCTGGAGCAGGCTGAAGCTGCAGTCGAGTCAGGTGTTCAGCGCAGGTTTGGTGCTGTGCGGTCCGGCGCACGTGGTGCGGTTCCGGGCTGCGCTTTCCTCTCTAACTGTAGTATTTCACTCTGTGACTGTACTTTTGTCTGCATAACCTGTCGTCTAGAGATCACTGCAGGTTCTTGAGCAAGGGAATCTTGATAAACTTCTTAACTGAGTCTCACGCTCTCTCACTTTCCTTGCAGCACGCTCTTGACGCTGACAACGCGGGAGTGAGCCCAGTAGGAAACTCTTCCAACAGCAGCAGTCACTGGGACCTCGGAAGCGCCTTTTTCTTTGCTGGGACTGTCATCACCACCATAGGTATCCAAGTGTTTGCGAGCGTCTTTTCCCCGCAGGCCCTCCTGAAAAATGGCACTAAAATCAACAGTTTGTCCTCATAGAATACGAGACTGCTGGGGCCTCAGAGGAGGCTTCCCAAACACTGTCAAATTATCACAGTACTTGTGTGGTGGCTCTCAATAAAAGCCAAAGTAGAATGAACTGTTTCAGTTTTCAAAATGAAAGTCTAGGGGACCTTTAGTTTAAATGGACCTCATGGGAAGGTTAAAGTGAAAAAAAATCAATCTCTGAATTGGTCAGTTGAACTCAGATTGCTCAGCTGAGTTGAAATTCCTTTTTTAAAAGTGTACTTATTCAAGTTATTCATGAAGGCACCAAACTGTTCTACAAAGTTTGTTATGAAAAACAGTAGTCTCTGGCCTTCTCTCTTTTTTTAACCTCCCCTGGATACATTGCTTTCATCCCTTTTCCTTGCTTATTTTGATATTCATCTCCATGCCTTTAAATATCACAATTGTGCTGCACTTGCCGAATTTGATTTTAGTGATGATTTCTTGACTTCCCATTGAGGAAGATGAGGAATTAGTTCCCTTTCCTCATCCCTGCTCACCGTAGAAGGGCTGTCTTCCCGTCCTCCTTCCTTCCCTGTGGTTTAATTAGATCAAAAGTGAATGTTTGCATTACTTTGCTGGGTAAATGCTCTTCACAGCTGATCATAAGGTGAGCTCTGATTACTTACTTCCTGCACCAATTTTTGTTCTCATTGTATTTCTGTGTGTCTTTTATCTGATCCTCGGGGAGTCTTGTATTTTTGTCCTAGGTGTTAATTGGTTTGCCATAGGGGTTAACGTCATAATTATAATCGCATATAATAACCTTAGGGTTCAAATCTTTAAGCAGTATTTATTAGCCCTCTGTTATGGGTGATGACATCTCTTTCTCCACCACACAGTTTCAGTTGAGGCCTTCCTATCAGTGTTTACTTTTACATCATTAAATATGCTTAAGCTTCTGTCAGACGACTTGCCCACTTTAAATAATAACTCTTGGATCTCAGCGGTCATATATAATGCAGTCAGGGAACTTACTCAGCATCTCAACTCCTTTTCCTCTTCCGCTGTCAATTATTACTCACTGTATCATTCTGTGACATCAGGGTGTATATTTCACATTCTGTTCTGCTGCCTGGGTACTCCCATTGTGTTAGTCATAGTTCTGCGCTTGAATATTGTCAGTGTTCATCTCTAGCCACGGTTTACACCGTGGTTTTGCCATTGCTTTTGTCAATCTTCACTTGCTTGGCTGAACCTTAAGAATGGCTCCTGGGAGCAATATTCCCTGGGTGTTTGTATTGTCGGATGGTAGCCTTACACTTGCCTGGAAAATCCCATGGACGGAGGAGCCTGGTGAGCTGCAGTCCATGGGATCGCTAAGAGTCAGACACGACTGAGCGACTTCACTTTTCCTTTCATGATTGGAGAAGAAAATGGCACCCCACTCCAGTACTCTTGCCTGGAAAGTCTCATGGATGGAGGAGCCTGGTAGGCTGCAGTCCATGGCGTTGCTAAGAGTCTGATATGACTGAGCGACTTCACTTTGACTTTTCACTTTAATACATTGGAGAAGGAAATGGCAACCCACTCCAGTGTTCTTGCCTGGAGAATCCCAGGGATGGGGAGCCTAGTGGGCTGCCGTCTATGGGGTCGCACAGAGTCGGACACGACTGAAGCGACTTAGCAGCAGCAGCCTTACACTTGAAGGGCAGTTTGGCTGGAAATGAAATCTGTGACTCGAATTGTTTTTTAAGGATCGTGTTGGTTACTCTGTTTCCCCCTCTGCTTATGCACTGGTGGAGAAACCTAACGCCAGGCAATTTCCCCCCTTTTATCAGTATAACTGACTTGATCTTTCTGCTCAGCTACTCAAAACATTATTTCTTTATCATTCGTCTGATAAAGCTACTAGGTTTTGTCCCTTTTATTTCAGGAAAGCTGTCTCGATTGTCATTTTGAAACATTTTCTCCGCTGTATGGTCTGGGCTCTGTTCTTTAGGGATTCCAATTGTACATCTATCATTACTTCTTTCCATGTCTTCTATACTAGTATCTTCCCTGAACTCCTTTTTAACCCTTAAAATTGGCTTTCAATTTCTTTTTTTAAATTATTTATTTTAATTGGAGGCTAATTACAATATTGTGATGGTCTTTGCCATTTATTGACATGAATCAGCCATGGGTGCACGTGTGTCCCCCATCCTGAACCCCCTTCTCACCTCCCTCCCCACCCCCTCAGGACGAGCCCCTCAGGGTCATCCCAGTGCACCTGCTTTGAGTGGCCAGCTTCATGCATTGAACTTGCACTGGTCATCTGTCTCACATATGATAATATACAAGTTTCAATGCTATTCTCTCAAATCATCCCACCCTCGCCTTCTCTCGCAGAGTCCAATAGACTGTTCTATACATCTGTGTCTCCTTCGCTGTCCTGCATATAGGCTTATTGTCTTTCTAAATTCCGCATATATGTGTTAATATACTGTATTATATATTATACAATATATTGTTTTTCTTTCTGACTTACTTGCACTTTCTATAATAGGCTCCAGTTTCATCCATCTCATCAGAACTGACTCAAATGCATTCTTTTTAATGGCCGAGTAATATTCCATTGTGTATATGTACCACAGCTTTCTTATCCATTCATCTGCTGATGCACATCTAGGTTGCTTCCATGTCCTGGCTATTGTAAACAGTCCTGCGATGAACATTGGGGTACACGTGTCTCCTTCAATTCTGGTTTCCTCACTGTGTATGCCCAGCAGTCGGATTGCTGGATTGTATGGCAGTTCTATTTCCAGTTTTTTAAGGAATCTCCACACTGTTCTCCATAGTGGCTGTACTAGTTTGCATTCCCACCAACAGTTTAAGAGGGTTCCCTTTTCTCCACACCCTCTCCAGCATTTATTGTTTGTAGACTTTTGGATCGCAGCCATTCTGACTGGGGTGAGATGGTACCTCATTGTGGTTTTGATTTGCATTTCTGTGATAATGAGTGATGTTGAGCATCTTTTCATGTGTTTGATAGCCATCTGTATGTCTTCTTTGGAGAAATGTCCATTAAGTTCTTTGGCCCACTTTTTGATTGGGTCATTTATTTTTTTGGAATTGAGCTGCATGAGCTGCTTGTATATTTTGGAGACTAATTTCTTGCAGTTGTTTAATTTGCTACTATCTCTCCCGTTCTGAAGGCTGCCTTTTCACCTTGCTTATAGTGTCCTTCACTGTGCAAAAGTTTTAAGTTTAACTAGGCCCCCTTTGTTCACTTTTTATTTCCGTTACTCTGGGAGCTGGGTCGTGTCACTTGCTTGATTCCGTCCTCTCTTCTTTGTGTGTGTGTGCGTGTTTTCACAGTGCTTACCTCCTCCATGTGCGTCTTCCAATTTTATTTTCATTACTGTGATCATTAGGGGACTTTTTTCTTTGCTATTTTTTCCCTGGATTCCATTAGCTTAGCTCACATCTCATCTACACTTGTTACCTCGTCATCTTCTCCCTGATTTCCTGCATCTTTGTGGTTTCTCTGATGATTCTGAGAGGCAATTACTTCACCCTTGCTTACGGTTTTGTCTGGTTGGGGCAGCATCTTTCTGCCGAGTGTCTTTCATTCACTGGTAAGTTTTGCTGCTCTTTCACTTTTTTTTTTTTTTTTTAAATGGAAGCTTTATCTTCATGCCGAGCATTTCTTTTGATGCCAAACACACTGGATATCCCTGGACTAGCTCTCTGCTGAACTTTCCCCGGGGGCTGGAAGAGGAGAGCAGGGAGAAGCCGGTAACCTTTCTGGCCGCACGTGCCAAGACGCCCCTCTTTCCTGCTGCCAGTGAGGCGGAGCGCCCCCTGCAGACCCGGCCCGTCTGTGTCCCTCTCTGCATAGCTCTGCCTCTTCTGTTTTTCTGGACCAGGTCAAGCTCAGGAAGGCTTCTGCGGCTCTTCCTGTTCACACTGTATTTCACACTTGGTGCAAACAGGGATGTATCTTTTGAAGTTCAAGGTGAGACCCTCAGTTTCATAATTGGATTTTTACTGACACTTTCTGAGATTTGCCATCAATGGGCCCTTTAATCATTCTCTGTACTTCTCGATATTTTTTCCCATGTTGCCTCTGCAATCTCAGCTTCTTTGGGTAACCCTGACCTATATGGTGGAATCCGTAGATTGCATCCCTTTCCCAACTCTGCTGAAAAAGAGTTTGAGAGTTATTGGCCCTCGTTTAGTAGTGAAGTCACATTGCAATAAAAATTCTCATTCAGAAGAATGGGAGACACACAGCTATCACCAGTTCACAGCAGCGATGGCCAAACAGAGGGAGATTCTTCTGCACTCAGGGGGAAGATTCTTGCATTAACATTTGTTTATATTCTGTGGGAGGAAATCTCTCTCCTAGTTCAAATCTCTCAAATCCCATAACTCTCTGAGGCCTTCTGTGAGGTTTTTCCTTCCCCCTACTTTTCATAGCCACACATTGGGTGGGTGTTGGAGGATATGCCTTTTTGGGGGGAATGCATCTTTGGTGATTGTCTTCCTATTGGTGCAAGTTTCAGAAGCTCTGGGTTGTTTTAGAGGCATGGGTTTTTGTCTATGGTTATAGACCTCATCTTCAGAACCTGTATGATTTTTACCTTGTTGCATTCAAGAAAGTTATGTGCAACAAGGAAACCTGGAGTGAGCGAGAATTGTCATCCCTTTTAGAAAGTCTCATAACATAATTTCTGGCACACTAGGTTTGTACTCACAAATCTGCAAGTGTATTAAGATCAACTATTCCAAGCAGTAGAGGCATAAATTATGCCAGGAAGTCTGGGGCCCAGAAGCCTTTCAGACACTCCGGACCGGATCAGATCATGTTTGTCCTCAATCCCATAGCATCCAACAAAGGATGCAAGATGACATGGCACCATTTGATGTAAGGGCAAAAAGTGCCATCCAGCTCAGCAGCCCCTGAGGGCATCGCTGCAGCAGACCAGAGAAGACCAATGTCAGGTTCAACTGTGTGCAGCGGTCTGGATATTAGATGGGGAAAGGGGTCGTGTGTCATTGGGGGATTTATGGTGAAGTAAGTCAGAAGGAGAAAGACAAACACCATATAATGTCACTTATATGTGGAATCAAATATATGGCAGAAATGAACCTACAAAACAGAAACAGACTCAGGCAGAGAAAGACTTGTGGTTGCCAAGAGGGAGGGGATGGGGAGGGAGTTTGGGATTGGTAGATACAAGCTATTATATACAGAATGCGTGAGCAACAAGGTCCTGTGTAGCACAGGGAGCTCTATTTAATATCCTCTGGTAAACCATAATGGAAAAGAATATTTAAAAATGTGTGTATATATGTGTGTATTGGCTGTACAGCAGGAATTAGCAGCTTATAAGTGACTATAGCACAAGCAAAGCAAAGGGAAGTTGCTCAGTCGTGCCCGACTCTTGGCGACCCCATGGACGGCAGCCCACCAGGCTCCTCCATCCATGGGATTCTCCAGGCAAGAGTACTGGAGTGGGGTGCCATTTGCTTCTCCAGGGGATCTCCCCAACCCAGGAATGGAACCCAGGTCTCCCACATTGTAGGCAGACATTTTTACTGTCTGAGCTACCAGGGGAGACTCAGAAGTAACTATACTTAAATTTAAAAATTAAAATTAAATTAGAAGCATAAAAAAAGAAAGAAATTCAGTAACGTGCATGTGCATGGCCACAGTCCTGAGTTCAGAGACAGACAGGATTCCTGGATTAGGCCAGTAAGCGAGTGGATTCCTGCAGGGGCTTTTGCGTGAGTTTTGAAGGAAATGACTTCTTTTTCTTACTGGAGGTAAATTGGGAAAAAGGTAAGCCAGGACCCTGCTGTCCATTTCCTTCCGTTGAGGGGTTTTTCTGCCTAGGGTTCAGCTGATAGTGAAGAAGCCGAGTAACAGAAGAGGAGCCGTAAGTGAGGTCCCGCTTGCCCCCTTTGAGCTGGGGTGAAGCTGCCCATAGAGAGTTAATACGTGTTAAACATCCTGCGCTGGGCTCTATTGTGCTTTGGGTTCTCTCTCACCTAATGAAAAACCCTAACAAATGCACACTCATGGCTCAGAGATCACAGAGGGCCGCTAAGTGTCCTCTGCCCTCAGAGCCCGGGCCGGACCCTGCTGGCCACTGCGGCCGCCGCCGCCTCCTCCTCCTGTGGGCTCCTTGCTCTTGGTTTCAAGGCTTAGATGGAGCTTCCTAGTGGATAAGCCCCTAGGTTTCCACGTGCTGGTGTCCTGGCAACCTGGGATGCTGTTGCCTCCATAGTGGGAGGATGGATACTGTGTCACACCTGGGGCAAAGGACAGGGACCTTCCCAAAGTCTGAGGGAAGATGGAGCTGGAACAGGAAACTGCTACACAAGAAGCAGGAGACAAAAACCAACAAAACTGAGAGCAGCCCGAACCCCAAGTCAGGGTCGCGGCTCCGTGTTCGTGCAGGGATTGAGTCCTTTTCTAGTCAATGGAAAAAATGCTTTTTTTTTCCTCTCTCTCACTCTGTCTTAATTGAAAAATAATGTGTTGTGAGTTGAACACCATTTAGCTGGCTAAATTTTGACTGCGGGGTGCAAAGTTTTAGAAAGTCACGCCATGAGAAATTTCTAAAGAAAACAGGAATACAGTGTTAGAAAGAATAGTAAGGTGAGGAGATGATGATTTCTCATAATTATTTAGTGGCAAATTCATTCATTACAAGTGGTAGCAAGGCTTATAAGAACACTAAGAGCCTGCTAATTTTTCTTCTTTCTGAGACATTTTCCATCATTTAGAACTCAGGCAGTAGGGCAGTTGGAGCCGAGGAGCTCTTTTATTACTTGTGAAACACGCACATATTAGTGTGCTTGCTTGAGTTCACATAATGTGCTGCGTAATTCTGTAAACACTGCCCCACATTACTAAGGCTCTTTGGAAAAGCATCATCTTTGATGGGTCTTTTGGATCTACTACCAATCCTGTAATCACATGATGTTGCAGGCTTCAGTGCTTTTTACTTCTGTGACAGTGTGATATCACAATGAAAATCCTTGTTCTTGAAGGGCGAGCTTCATCTCTGCTTGTTTTCTTGGCAAGATCCCCCAGGGGATGTGGTGTCAAAGGGCCTGAACCTTTGAAAGGCTTGCCAAATCACTCTCCAGAGACTCTCCTCAGCCACGTGAGGTGATGTGCTATTCAGACACAAAAAATGTGCTCATTATGGAGAATGCATATACAGAGATCTTAGGAATAATAGTCTTTTCCTGAAAAGCAGTGATACTACTCAGTAACAGAGGTCCCTTTTATCTGAAGATATCAAAGCACTTTTTTTTGGACAAGATTTTCTTGTGCTCAGCTATACAGGAAGATCTACAAATGTGTGGCACAAGGGGAACACATTCAAGCATTTCTCCAAACCAGGAGTCACGCCAGGAGAAGACTAGACTGCTGTCCTATTTGAGGTCACCCTGCACCCTGTCCACTTTCTCAGGAACTGATTCTCATTTGCTGACTGTGCGGGTGGGTCTCCAGGGTATATTTTTCCTCAGCTGGAGGAAGCTATCTGCAGATTCTTCCCACAAAACATCATTTGTGGAAGGGCAGACAATGATTTGAGTTCTCACCAACAGCTCTAGAATCCAGTTAGATTTCCTCTTTGAAGCTTTTTTTGTCCTTGCCACTCGGCATTTGGAATCTGATTTCCTTGACCATAGATGGTATCCATGCCCCTTGCAGGGAAAGCACACAGCCCTAACCACTGGACCACCAGGAAATTTCCCACTTGAGGCATTTTTAGATTAGGTCACTTGACTCTACCCGCATCCTAGAGAGCCCCTCCTCAGGTCCCAGATGGTAACCAGTAACCGTGTCCCTCTCCTGGAACTCAGTTAAGAGTTGTCGGACTTCCCTGGTGGTACAGTGGATAACAATCCAGCTGCCAGTGTGACGGCAGCCATGAAGTTAAAAGACGCTTGCTCCTTGGAAGAAAAGTTATGACCAACTCAGAAAGCACATTAAAAAGCAGAGACATTAGTTTGCCAACAAAGGTCTGTCTAGTCAAGACTATGGTTTTTCCAGTGGTCATGTATGGATGTGAGAGCTGGACTATAAAGAAAGCTGAGTGCTGAAGAACTGATGCTTTTGAACTGTGGTGTTGGAGAAGACTCTTGAGAGTCCCTTGGACTGCAAGGAGATCCAACAAGGCCATCCTAAAGGAAATCAGTCCTGAATATTCATTAGAAGGACTGATGCTGAAGCTGAAACTCCAATATTTTGGCTACCTGATGGGAAGAACTGACTCATTTGAAAAGACCCTGATGCTGGGAAAGATTGAAGGCAGGAGGAGAAGGGGACAACAGAGCCTGAGATGGTTGGATGGCATCACCAACTCAGTGGACATGAGTTTGGTTAAAGTCCGGGAGTTGGTGATGGACAGGGAGGCCTGGCGTGCTGTGGTCCATGGGGTCACAAGGAATTGGACGCAGGCTGGTGACTGAACAGCAGCAGTAGGTGCCAGGAACTATGCTCCACGTACATCATCTCACTTAGTTTCACATTAACTCTCATTTGCCTCATTTTACTAACGAGAGGACTGAGACCCAGAGACGTTAGGTGGCTTGTCTAATATCTCAAGGTTAGTAATCCACAGAGCCCCACTTTATCCACCAGGACCAGCTGCATAAGGCACGAAGCCCAGTGTCAAGTGAAAATGAAGTCTCTTGTTAAAAAACAAAAAAATGATTAAGAGCCTCAAAAGGACAACGGCAGAGCATTAAACCAAGAGCGAGGCCCTTTTAAGTGGGGGATGCTGCATGACTGCCACACACCCATGAACTCACAGCCTGGCTTGAGAACGTTTGCTCTAACCCAAACCCCAGAGCTGAACAGCACACGGTTCGGCCAAGATTTGACTTCGGCAGGTAAATAGCAAACAGGAGGGTTCCATCTGTGCTGCTCAGGCCCGCGTCCTGTGTAAACATCAGCTTTGTCTTCAGAAAGGGCTCGGGCTCTTTTCTAGCTGGGGCGTGACTGGTGCTGAGCGCTGCCGTGGGCTTTCTCATTCACAACAGAGTGTTCTTGCTGGGCTGGTCTCCTCCTGCCAAACGTCACCAGAAGCCAGCTGGTGGAGGATCCCCGGAGCCTTCTGCTTTAGGAAGTCCACTTGTAATGCTCTGGGCTCCGTCTGCCTGGCCTGCAGCTTCTCACCCCCCAGCCTTCGCTGCCCCAAGGACCTACACCCCAAGTCCCATCATGGGAACCCTGTGCCATCCAGCCAGTCCAGCCTGGGGCACAGGCGTTGTGTTAGTTGTCTCGGTGCTGTGGGAGAACGGTGGAGTTTCTGGGGAGAAAATAGGAAGCAGCTATCTCTTTTCTCCTGGGACTTAGTTTTGCTGGAGACTCAAAGTGATTCCTTCCTGTAGAAAACCCAGGCAAGGTGATAATTGTGGATCCTTACTGAATGCTTCCTCTGGGCCTCCTGTTTCACTGTGGATTTAATCTCCAAAGGGTCCTCAGGCTTCACATGTAGCTCTTGAAGCTGTAAGGTAGGTGCTATTAATAGCCCCCTCATTCAGACAAGGAAAGTGAGCCGGAAGGGTAGATTGCCCAAGACCTGAGAGTTAGCAAGTGGAAGGATCAGAATAGAAGTTTAATTCCCTGAGTTCTCAGGCCTCGTGACACCTTACTTCAAACTTCTATGAAGCCTGTAGGAAGAACGGGCAGGGAAGTCTCGAGGGCCCAGTACAAACAGAGGCAAAAATCCGGGAATGTGTCCTTCCTGTTGCCTCAGAGCAAAATTCCAAAAAGTACCTTATGCAATTTTCTTAAGAGTAACAGGGCTGAGTGTCAAACTGGAGAACAGCCTCTCCATGTAGTTCATCAGAGGCAGGGGACACAGACAGACAGACAGACACACGCACAAGATACAACAGAACTCAAAAATGGCAATTACTTTACATCCAAAGTGAAGTGATGGCCTTAAACAGGCTTATTAGAGGCTTGAAAGTGAAAGTCGCTCAGTCGTGTCTGACTCTTTGTGACCCCATGGACTATATAAGTCCATGGAACTCTCCAGGCCAGAATACTGGAGTGGGTAGCTGTTCCCTTCTCAAGGAGATCTTCCCAACCCAGGAATCGAACTCAGGTCTCCCTCATTGCAGGCGGATTCTTTACCAGCTGAGCCACCAGGGAAGCCAAAGAATACTGAAGTGGGTAGCCTATCCCTTCTCCAGGGGGTCTTCCTGACCCAGGAATCAAACTGGGGTCTCCTGCATTGCAGGAAGATTCTTAACCAACTGAGCTATCAGGGAAGCCTCTCAGTCAGTTCAGTCACTCAGTCGTGTCCGACTCTTTGCGACCCCATGGACTGCAGCACGCCAGGCCTCCCTGTCCACCACTAACTCCCGGAGTTTACTCAAATTCATGTCCACTGAGTTGGTGATGCCATCAAACCATCTCATCCTCTGTCATCCCCTTCTCCTCCCGCCTTCAATCTTTCCCAGCATCAGGGTCTTTTCCAATGAGTCAGTTCTTCGCATCAGGTGGCCAAAGTATCCCCTATTCAAGGCTCATTTGAGTATTACTTCTTGAGTGCCTGAGAACTTTGCTCTAATTTTAGTGTCCTAGCCTTCGAAACCCAGAATAAGGAGCCCACTGTAATAAGATCCAGACTACTGCTTACACTTTGCGTTGGAAGCATACGGCCAACTGGTTTCCCCCACATTTTCCTTGAACCCCTCCAGAACCAGGTGTGGCGATGTTAAGTGAGTCTGAGAATAACCAGGTGAAGGTGGTGGTATTAGATTGGCGCCTCCTCTTCCTGCTTCGCTCTCAGGCTCTCTAGATGATGGGAATGTCCCCTGAGCACAGTCCTGACCCAAGCGGCGGAGCAGATCCTCTCTAAAAGCTGGTGGAAAGCATGCAGCACTTGTTAAGGTTAATAAGATGTCAGCTCTGCAGATTCAAGGCCTCAGTGTGTCTCCCTGTGCCTGCAGTGTGCTTCTTTCTGAGATATTCAAACTAAAAGATAATCGGCTTCCTTGACAGTAATCAGGCAATTGGGAGACAGTAAATTTATGGCCAGAGTCATAAATGTTTCCATAAATTACCAGAATATTTCCAGGTGTCACCATAATCCTACAGGAATTGGAGCTGTATAGGCGCCTTTATTCCTTTTTAACAGGGCTGTGTGAATGTAAATCAGATTATTCTAGAGGGAAATGCTGACAGAATGATTTTGTCCAAGTTCCTGAAAACAGCCGAAAAAAGTTCTGAGAGCCCTTTTTTATTTCCCACAATTAAATAAAAATCATGGTGAGTCAAAAAAAAGCAAGATTAGAAGGCTTGCCTGAACAGTCATTTAAAAAATAGAAGCTATATAATTTAGATGATTTGTGATAAGAGGTTTGAATGATTCTGACTTGGAAAACTGAACAGGAAAATAACCGGGTGATTCAGCACCCAGAGGCAGGAAGCAAGAGTGAATCCTCCAGGCCCACAGGAGGCTGTGTGACAGACCAGCTGTCAGCATTATCGTTCCTGTGTCAAATCCCCAGCGTGCTAATAACCATGAGCCCAATAACTCACTTACTGCATGGGTTAGAGATAGGCTCCCCTTCTGCTGCCCTGTGAGAGAATGTTAAGTTAGGTGACTAGCTAGACACTAGTTAGTGTAATCTTGCAACACTCACTGGCATGACTACAGAGTAATTTAGAGTCTCATCTCGGTAAAATGTGTGTTAATGCTATACGCCTTTTTCTTCCAGCACCACCGTCTTCAGTCCTGTCAGAGAGAGTAAGCCAAATATTCACTAGTTACGTACCTAGCTGCAGAACTCTCGAGAATGCGGATGTGGCTGTTTTTGAAGCACTGTTTGAAACAAGCGAATAGATCTGGCTGTTAGAGGATTGTTTTGTGTTTACACATCCATTCCACCCCCAAACCTTTAGTTCACACCTGCATCCAAGAATCCTTGGATTCTTGGTGCAAGAAGTGGGCGGGTCAGGGTGGGCACTACTCAGGTGGAGTGGAGTTCCCAGGAAAGAGAAAGAGAGACCCAGGCAGAGCTCAGCATCCTGGTCCACGTGAGAAGGAGCACTCGGCCTCTCCTCCTCCACTCCTGACTCTTTTCGGGCTTCTCAGGGAAGGGCTGTATGATCCAGGGGTCCTTTCTGAATTCGTCCTAGACCACCCATCCTCCTTAATGTGGAACACCCATCACCCGAAGAAGGCAAATGCAGGAGACAGCCACAGTCTGACCCATGGAGGGGATGGCCACAGGACGAGGCTGGATAGGAGAAGCTCTTCCCAAATCTAAAAAAGTAGTGGTAAACCCTCCTCAGGTGCCCAGTGTCCCTAAACCAGACACGCTGAAGATGTCTGATGTTTCTAAAATGGGTGGTACCATCTTCTACCAGAAATGCAATTCTAGATGACCACAGATCTCCTAAAATGTCATCTAATGAAATACATGTCATCTTATCAGATCGTGGAAACCTGGACCCTCTTGAAACTGTATACAGGGAGAGGAAGAAGAGACACAATGGAACGATGTTCTCAATTTTGTAGGGCCTTTAGAATGGAGCTTTCCTAAAACTCCTGAGGTTCAGGGTGGGGATGAAGGAGCCCTCTAGGAAGTCAGGTTCTTTGGTTCCGTGCTCTAATTTCTCTGCCTCTTCACCACTCTCCCTCTCTCTTTTTAATATTTCTCACCAGGGTATGGGAATATTGCTCCAAGCACTGAAGGAGGCAAAATCTTTTGTATTTTATATGCCATCTTTGGAATTCCACTCTTTGGTTTCTTATTGGCTGGAATTGGAGACCAACTTGGAACCATCTTTGGGAAAAGCATTGCAAGAGTGGAGAAGGTCTTTCGAGTGAGTACTGCGTCTGTTTAAACCCTAACCTCTGTGATCCAGTTGGCTTTAGCCTGACAGGATCCAGAAGAAATCACCAGGGTCTCATTCTGTCATCCTCACTTTCAGTGGGGTAGTTCAATGTTGTGGTCAGATTTTTTTATTTCGACCCGTGGTATTCACAGGTACGGTTCCTAATTCCTGTCTCTTGTCAGTCTCCCTGGAATCACAACACAAGAGGGTTAAATGTGGATTTTCCAACACATATTTTGGAGGCATGTGGCATACGCAGCTTCTTATTAAAGAAGGAAGATGTGTTTTTTAGTGTACTGGCAATAAAGTGGTGCTCAGGCGCTCAGTTGTGTCTGACTTTTTGTGACCCCATGGACTGTAGCCGGCCAGGCTCCTCTGTCCATGGGATTCTCCAGGCAAGAATACTGGAGTGGGTTGCCATTTCCTCCTCCGGGGGATCTTCCTGAACCAGGGATCAAACCCGTGTCTCCTGGGCCTCTTGCATTTGCAGGTAGATTCTTTACCGCTGCGCCACCTGGGAAGCCTGGCAATAAAGTCGAGAATTATAAACCCATCCATTTTGTTGTTGGAGCTCCTTCTCTCTGTTTTATTTCCAAGCCCAGCGTCTTAGGCTGATCCTGGCTTCTAAGACCTCTTCCAGGCGCCTGCAATTCCCAGACGTTGCTTTGTATCTGTCTCCTCATGGCCCCTTCCTCTCTCTCCTCCCACAGCTGAGCGCTCCCTCAGCAGTAGTCCGCTCACATACTAACTCATACTAAGGTGTTGATGATTGCTATTGCCTTAGAGAGTTTTTCTTTTTGAGAATACTCACCTTGAAACAAGGGACAAAAATCTGAGTGCAAGGGATTTGTTTACTAGAGGTGGTACTCCTGGTATCAGTGACAGGCATGTGGAGTGATTGGACTGGGGTTTCCAATGCTCTTTAGCTCATACCTGATCATAAAATTTAACAGAACACTTGTTTTGTTTAGGAGTAAGATCATTTCTGCTCTCTTTCTCATCTCTTTACCTAATTCTCAAATCTATCAAACTTCCTTCAGGGAATTATTTCTTATGATGGCTTTGTTTTTAAAAATGACAATTTGAGCTCTTTATCAGAATCTGGAAATGATGGGCAGGAATAGGTCAGTGATCAGTTCTAAGGCTGCGCTTGTTTTCCCCTCTGAGACAGGAAATCATGACATAAACTTCTCTTTAGAAGAATGTAAGGGAGTGCGCCCCTTGATCAGTTTCATAAGTTCTTATTGAGTTGAGTGGAGGAACGAGGCTCTAGAGCTGGTTTGGAGATGTCTTCTGCAAGCTCGGGGACTTTGGATGAGCTGCCTCAGTTTGCATGTGTGCTTGCTAACTCACTTCAGTGGTGTCTGACTCTTTGCCACCCCATGGACTGCAGTCCGCCAGGCTGCTCTGTCCCTGTGGATTCTCCAGGCAAGAATACTGGAGTGGATTGCCATGCCCTCCTCCAGGGGATCTTCCTGACCCAGGGATCAAACTCATGTCTCCTGCACTGCAGGCGGATTCTTTACCACTGAGCCACCGCGGAAGCCCCTGCCTCAGTTTACTCATCTGCAAAATGGGGTGGAATTCGAATTTACTTTGTAAGATCTTGGTGATGGTGAAATGGAATAATGTATGGAAAAGAGCTCGGCACAGGGCCGGACACAAAGTTCAGTGCTGCTGAGTGTCTGTCTCCCGAAGGGGGCACTTGTTGGCAAGTAGGCCACCCATTAGAATTTCATGAGTGGCTTGGTGACATGGAGGTCTTCCTGGAACTTTCCACAACCTTTGGTCTGAATTGCTGGCTGGCCAGCCAGCCTCATTAGAGTGTGCACCTGGGCTCCGTGGTCACCATGGAAACCATCAGATGCTCTAGTCTCCCTGCACCAGACATGGCAACCTTGTTTCCAAGGGCTGTTTTGAACTTCTCAGAGGTAGCCTGTTAGCCATGGCCTCATGGTTTCTGAGTTAGAGAAAAATGAATCTGGTGGCTTGAACACTCAGAAGAACAGAATTCAAGTGGAGAAATGTCTGATCTGGTGTTTTTATTTTTATATCGCTTCTTTAGATCTGAGTTTATTTGTGGAAAGGAAAGATCAGACTACAAGCTTTCGAAATTCCCCCTTAGCAAAAATAAAATTTGGAAACTGTATTCTAAATGAAGGAAGAGGTTGCAATCATTTTGACGGCATCTGCTCCTGAATTTGGGGACTTAGTTCCCCTAATGAATTGCTTACTGCAAGTAGAGAGGATGGTTTTCCTTCCCCTTAAAGCTGCATCTCAAATGGATCATTACCAGGACTCTGGGACAGGGCCTTCAGAATTTCACATTTCATTTTATGCTGATGGCCTGCTCACTTCCTTGCGGTGCCATCAAAGATCGGGAGTCTTTCCGGAAGGAGCCAGCGGTATATTACTGAATTGGCAGCACACGACGTGTGCCTTTGCAGAACATTGGAAGGTGCTGTGGATGGGTGTCTGAGTTCCAGGAGGACTACGAGCAGACTTCCTCAATCTACAAACAAGTGATTCTGCCTCAGTTCGCTTGCTGTGTGCAGTTTTGGTAGAAAGTCTCAAAGCTCTTGGCTATTCATTTGAACTACATCTAAAAGGCCATTTACTCTCGAAAGGTGGGAGTGCTGGTTGCTCAGTCGTGTCTGACTCTTTGCGACCCCATGGATTGCAGCCCGCCAGGCTCTTCGGTCCGTGGGATTTCCCAGGCAGTACTACTGGAGTGGGTAGCCATTGTTTCTCCAGGGGATCTTCCCTACCCAGGGATTGAACCTGGGTCTCCTGCCACTGCACGTGAATTCTTTGCCATCTGAGCCACCAGGGAAGCCTTATTTTGAGAACTAGAAATTGTATAAAGCAACAAAGCTTAGGGGTGTGAATTTGTGGTTCCCACGAGGGTGATTTTCACTTCTCAGTAATGCGGTCTTCTCCTTCCCCTGGTATGTGGGAACAGATGATTTTCAGTGGAGTCAAGGTAAGATACACAATCTAGGTGCTGAGATTCTGAGGTGACATGGTTGGATTCTTCTATCCCATTCCAGGTCTGAGCCTCCTTTTAAAGAACTGTTGAGAGTTATTGTATTAATATTATGTAGAAATGCCAAAAGTATTCTTAAATATCTGACTGTTGGGGGTTTTATGGGGTGAATAAATGAAAACTCTTTTTTTTCCCCCTCTGGAGTTATGAACTAATTGAGAAATAGATACAGAAGTCAGATGGAGATTACAAGGCCAGCTTTCGTGCTAATAAGCTCATCAGAGAATGTAGTTTTAGCTTTGATGCCAGAAGGACTTACTAACCATTTTCACCCTGATTTAGGAGGATTTCCATGCTCTGTTAGTTTTATATTGCTGTATAACTGATTAGGGCAAATGTAGATACTTAAGGCCAGAGAAGGCAATGACACCCCACTCTAGTACTCTTGCCTGGAAAATCCCATGGATGGAGGAGCCTGGAAGGCTGCAGTCCATGGGGTCACTGAGGGTCGGACACGACTGAGCGACTTCACTTTCACTTTTCACTTTCATGCATTGGAGAAGGAAATGGCAACCCACTCCAGTGTTCTTGCTGGAGAATCCCAGGGACAGGGGAGCCTGGTGGGCTGCCGTCTATGGGGTTGCACAGAGTCGGACATGACTGAAGCGATTTAGCAGCAGCAGCAGCAGACACTTAAGGCAGCACTGGTTTATTACATCATTGTTGTGTAGGTAAGACATCAGGGAGGGCTTGGCAAAGGTTCGTGACCAGGATATCAAAGGCTAAAAAGTCAGAGTGTCGACCAGGCTGAGTTCTGGATCTGGGGAAGAGTTTGCTTACACACTCATTCAAATCTTGGCAAAGAATAAGTTCCCTGTGGTTGTAGGACTGAGACTCCGGTTTCCTTGCTGGTCATAGGGTGGGGGCCATTCTCACCTCCAAGGTGGCATACATTCCTTGGCACAGGGCCCCTCATCTTCGAAGACAGCATGGGATCCCTCTTCTATCTCAATGACTTCCCCTCTGCACTCTCCTGTCAGCTGGAGAAAGCACTGTGGATTAAGAGCTCATGTGATTAGATGTTTGTGTGTGTTAGTTGCTCAGTTATGTCCTCCTCTTTGTAACCCCATGCACCTGCCAGGCTTGCCAGGCTTCTCTGTCCATGGAATTCTTCAGGCAAGAATACTGGAGTGGGTCACCATTCCCTTTCCCAGGGACTCTTTTCAACCCAGGGATCAAACCCCGGTCCTTGTGCACTGCAGGCAGATTCTTTACCATCTGAGCCACCAGAGAAGCCCACAGTTAGATGAGAGATGAGATATCTCACCTTATCTCTTAAGATCAACTGTGCCGTGTAAGGTAAGAGTCATGGGAGTGATCGCTCACCGTGGTCCGGGTTCTGGGGGTCAGGGTGCTGTATCTTTGGCCATTTTAGAGACCCTGCCCCCCCACACCATCTTGGTCTTTGGTAGCAGAGGCCTCCTTGGTGAGGGCAGGGTCTGCTCTCCTTGCTACACCAGAGAGAGCGAAACAGAGTGCAGTTCCCTTAAAGAAAGTCTTCACACAAAAGAAACCTTTGAAGAAGGTTTCAAACAAGAGAGAAAAGGGGCCGAGCCAAGCCAAGGGAGCTCAGTCCCTTCTGCTGAGTCCGCCAGGCAAGGGAACTCGGTCCCCACTGCCGAGCCCGCCAAGCTTGCCGGTGAGGGGACCCCATGCCCTCTGCCGAGCCCGCCCGGTGAGGGGACCCGGTGCCTCTTGACAAGCCCGCCTGGTGAGGGGACTCGGTCCCTTCTGCCAAGCCAGCAGGGCGAGGGGACCCGGTTCCCCATGCCGAGTCCACTGGGTGAGCTCCTGCCCAGCTGTGCTTGGCGTGAGGAGGCGCAGGAGTGTTACTCTGGCTGGCGTTCTTCTATGAGGAACGTGAGGCCAGGAAAATGGGCCTTGCCCCTCTGCTGATTTATAGAGGGTTAAGAATTTGACACATCTTACATAGGGAGAATCCTGGAGCGAGGTTGCTTCAGGTGTCAGGCCTCCTTTTCCCAGCAACATGCTAAGGATTCTGGTGCGAGTTTCAGAGTGTGGATTTTTTTACCCACATGGAATTCTCTGACACCAGCTCGGTGTCTTACAATTCAACTCAAGTCTGGCACTGTCTGCCTGGAATTGGCATCAGGTCCCACAGGCTAGGGGCTCAGTCCCACAGGCCTGCTCTCTGCGTTCGATGGAGCAAGTCCAGCTTGTTTCTGCTCTTCTGATGAGTGGAGGTTCATGAATCAGAGGTTCCCCCCGACCCCTTCCTTCCTTGGGTTCAGTTAGTTTGTTACAGTGGCTTAGAGAACTCAGGAGGCCGCTTACTGACTGGACTACTGCTTTATCACCAGGAGCATTTCAGGGTGTGGATCAAAAGTGAGACACAGAGCTACACGGTGCAAGGTCCAAAACCAGTGTGCTTCCCCAGGGGCTCTGGGGCCTGGCCTGCTGGCACATGGAGGGTTCTGGTTTACCAACCTGGAAGCCTTCTGTGTCTCCTCCATTTTGAATTTTTATGGCGGTTTCATCCCATGGGTGTGACTCATTGAGTCGTTGGCCATTGGCGATTGATTCAATTTCCAGCCCCTCTCCCAGCCCCACTGGAAACTAGGGGTTGGGGGTGCAGTGAGGGTGTGGCTGAAAGTGTGGCCCTCTGTTCCTGGTTTTTTTCTGGTTTCCCCGGTAACCAACTCCCATCCTTAGATGACCCCAAAGCCACTTCTATAACGTAACAAAAGAAGCTTTATGGGTCTCAGGAAATTCCAGGGGTATTAGGAGCCCTGTGCCAGGAAAGTGAAAGTGAGGTCGTTCAGTCGTGTCCGACTCTTTGCGACCCCATAGACTGTGGCCTACTGGGCTCCTCCATCCGTCCATGGGATTTTCCAGGCAAGAGTACTGGAGCGGGTTGCCATTTCCTTCTCCAGGGGGATCTTCCTGACCCAGGGATCGAACCTGGGCCTCCCGAATTGTAGGCAGATGCTTTTACCATCTGAGCCACCAGGGAAGTCCATAAGACCATGACCAAACACATCTTTCTTATTCTGAGTCACAGTGTTACACACGTATACCCAGGCTTGCTCTCTTCCTGCTCTAGTTTCCTTGGCACATCAGCTTTTCATCCACAGACTTATTACCACGTGGTTTGCAAGATGGCTGCCTCAGGACCAGATAGCATGTTTTTACTCAATCACATTAAAAAATTTATTTTTTGAGGTATAGTTGATATTGTTGTTGTCGTTTAGTCGCTAAGTTGTGTCTGACTCTTTGCGACCCCATGGACTGTAGCCTGCCAGGCTCCTCTGTCCAGGGGGTTTTCCAGGCAAGAATACTGGAGTGGGTTGTCATTTCCCTCTCCAGGGGACCTTCCTGACCCAGGGATCGAACCCATGTCTCCTGCATAACAGGCAGATTTTTTACCACTGAGCCATCTGGGAAGCCCCTTGACTCTGTCAGAGGAGGTTAGTTTACATACGATGGTCACAAACACCAGCAGCTTACTCTTAGCCCCTCCAAGGCTGCTGCTGCCTGGGCATTTCTCCAGACATGAGGGTTTTTTTAGGGGAACAGACATGACATTGCTCTTCAGAGCTTTGGCCTCCAGTCACAACCCACTGGCTCTAACAAGTCACCCTGCCCCACCCACGTGGAAGACGGCCTGGAATGCACTGTTTGATCGCCAGGAAGGCGAGGGGGTGTGTAAATTGATGAGCCATGCCATGTGCAGATTCCCTCGGATTACCTGTTGGCTCTGTAGGATGACAGGCATCCCTGGGATTTACATGCAGGTGGCCTTGCTCTTTGGGGACCACATCTCTAGTGATGCTCGTATTGCATCCAACAAAGATGGAGCCCATGATTTGTTAAGTGACTTGCCTAAAACCACAAAGAGTGGAGTGAATGAGCCTGGGCTTGGGACAATTTGTAAATATTTATATAACATAAGGAAAGCATGGCAGCTCAGTGGTAAAGAATCTGCCTGCCAATGCAGGAGACATGGGTTCCATCTCTGGGTTGGAAAGATCCCCTGGAGAAGGAAATGGCAACCCACTCTAGTTTTCTTGCCTGGAGAATCCCACGGACAGAGGAGCCTGGTGGGCTACAGTCCATGGAGTTGCAAGAGTCGGCCACGACTTAGCAACTAAACAACAACATATAGAGCAAAAGTAATTCTTCCCAGGTGTCCAGCAGGAAATCTGAGCAGTCAGCAAGGAAGGATAATTGCTTGGGATTGAGCAGGGCTGACCTTGGTTCCAAAGGAGCTTTTGGAAGTGGGCGGCCTCTCCCTTCCCAGCTGTGGGCGGGCTCTTGCTGGGCTGGGCTGACTGTCGCTTGATTGGACGCTGTAGGAAACTTGGTCAGATTTTGGACTGGATCTCATTTTCCTGCTCTGAGTTGGACTTTGGCCTCTGGTAAAGAGCAGCAGCCTCTTTTCATCTGGTTGATCCACAGGCTTTCCGATAGTGCCTCTAAAACCAAGGGACACTTTTCTTCTTTGGCCTTTCCCTCCCAAGAAAACAGCAGAAATGTTTATTTGCCTTTGGAACCAAAGGAGCTTGGCTGTAGCTGACAAATAACATGCTACCCTAGGCTTATCAATGCGGTGATAACTTGGGGACTTTAGAACCTGCCAAATGCTTAAGACAGGGTGATGACAGTCTCGGTCTGGTAATGATGTTCAATTCGTGGGGGAATTAGTCACTTTGGGTTGGAGAAAGGGGCTGGTGGTGAAAGCCAGGAGCTCCAGGGACCTCTGCCGTGTGCCTGGCATGAATCAAGGAAGGGTTTTGAAGAGCACCTTTGGCAGGGGGGCTTCTGTTTCTCACAGGCTGTCTTTGAGCTAGTCCCCACAGCAGTGGGGTGAGCAAAATAATTATTATTTCAAGAAGATAAAAGCTCTTGTTTGGGGAACTGTATGTTATTCTCAGCTCTGTGGCTTCAACTGTGATTTCCAGCTCTTAGCATTACTGGTGAAGGTCACTGGGGTGCTAGTCATGCACACCAGCATCTTGCCTGGGGATATAGTCAGGGGAGCGGGGGAGGGCCAGATGGTGGGCTGAGAGTGCCTGATGGTGTGTGGGTGTTTGTGTGTGTGAACGTGTGTGTGCCTGTGACAGGCCTGTACTAGTGCATGCCGTTGTACGTAGCACAGTCCTGAGGAACAACCCAGTGGGACTAATGTTACACGGATGCCATGCTGTGCTGTGCTTAGTCGCTCAGTCGTGTCCGACTCTGCGACCCCATGGACTGCAGCCCACCAGGCTCCTCTGTCCATGGGATTCTCCAGGCTAGAGTACTGGAGCGGGTTGCTATTCCCTCCTCCAGGGGATCTTCCCAACTTAGGGATCGAACCCAGGTCTCCCACATTGCAGGCAGATTCTTTACCATCTGAGCCACCTGTTCCGTGGATTTTGATCAGAGAGAAGACCCTGGTTTTAATGTGAGCAGTTTGCTTTCTTACTTTTCCTAAGGGGCTGGAAGGGGATGGGAGGTAAATGTTTCTGAGATTTGTTTATTTACGGCTGCCCTAGGTCTCCGTTGCTGCCTTTCTCTAGCTGTGGCGGGCGGGGCTGCTCTCAGCTGCGGTGCCTGGGCTTCTCATTGCGGTGGCTTCTCCTGCTGCAGAGCAGGGGCTCCAGAGCGTGTGTGGCTCACGGGCTTAGCTGCTCTGCGGCATGTGGGATCCTTCTGGGCTTGGGATCAAGCCAGGGTCTCCTGCATTGACAGGTAGACTCTTCACCACGGAGCCACCGGGGGAAACGCTGGTAACTGATTTTAAATGCAGAGAAGGCATATATTTTTAAAGCTTTCTTGATTAGGTTCAGAACAGCTGAAATCATTTAAGAATATTGTCCGTAATGTTCACTTGGCAGAAACTATATAAGTGACATCCACCGAACAGACTACACAGCATCTCTTAATGACAGCCGTGGCACAGTCTGTCCAAAGAAAGAGTGAAAGTCGCTCAGTTGGGTCCGACTCTTTGCAACCCCATGGACTGTACAGTCTATGGACTTCTCCAGGTCAGAATGCTGAAGGGGGTAGCCGTTCCCTTCTCCAGGGGATCTTCCCAATCCAGGGACTGAACCCAGGTCTCCTGCATTGCAGGTGGATACTCTACCGGCTGAGCTACCAGGGAAGCCCTTGTCCATGATGGTCGGATGGTCCTTCTTTCCTCCCTTCCTCTGATGCAGTCTTGCCTGGCCTCGGCTCTGTGGACGTTTTGGGCTGGAGATTGTCTTGAGACCTGTCCTGTGCATTGTGGGATGTTTAGCAGCTCCCCTGGCCTCACTAAATGCCATTATCATCAGTATCTCCCGTATGAGAGCCAATAACGTATCCAGACATTATTACACGTCTCCTCGAGGGCAAAACTGTCCCAGCTAAGAAACTTGACTCTGCTGGGATTTAAGGGATCAATTGTGCCACAGGTCCCAAGGGGCGCATCCGGCCCCCTGGATGAATCTTCCTCACAAGCTCTTCACGGCCAGTGCTGTTCCTGCTCAGAGTTCTCTTCTCTCAGATGGGGCCTTAGAGAGGGCTTTAGAAACTTATACTCTGGAAATGAGATTGTTGTCTGTGTGCTGATCATGTCTGACTCTTTGAGACCCCAAGTTCTCCAGGCAAGAATACTGAAGTGGGTTGCCATGCCCTCCTCCAGGGAATCTTCTCGACCCAGGGATTGAACCCAGGTCTCCTGCTTGGCAGGTGGATTCTTTACCACTGGCACCACCTGGGAAGCCCAGGAATAAGATCATTCTAGCTATTAAGGGAACATGCCTGGAGTCTTGATTCTGATGATATACCCAAAGATAGTTGGTTCCACTATTCTTCAGCAGGCAAACCATCTCAGCACTATCTCTAGCTAGCCCATCGGGGATTAATCTAATGTATGATTTTTCCTCTTTCTTGTCAATCTTTTATAACTGGCCAATGTCCCTTAGGTGTCTCCTGTTGCCATCTGAGATGAATATTTTAATGGCCCTTAAAATGCATCTTCACAGTTTCCTAAAACAGCAAGACTATCAAATTGCCTAAAATATAACTACTTAAAATACTGCCTGGATAATGTTTACCTTTTAAACATTTTTAAGGTAGCTTTAACAGAGTCTCTTTTTGTCTTTCTGGCAAACTTTGATCACAGGAAGCTTCTGGGAATCTGACTGCTACTTTGGGACGGGCATTCATTTACAAACTTCTGTATGCAGGGATCTTTGTAGGGAGACTTGTCATTTGTCCAGTGGGATTTGGTTGAGGTAGGCTGAGTATTGTGGGACTCAGTATGGAAGTCTGGAAATAAGGTGCGCATGTGTTTTGAGGATTTACTGTATGCTGGACACTGGGTTGTGGGCTTTACCTAGAGTATGCTCTCAAGGTCTCAAAGTAAGCTCTATGGTTTCTCCAGTAGTCATGTATGGATGTGAGAGTTGGACCATAAGGAAAGCTGAGCACTGAAGAATTGATGCTTTTGAACTGTGGTGTTGGAGAAGACTCTTGAGAGTCCCTTGGACTCCAAGGATATCAAACTAGTCAATCCTAAAGGAAATCAGTCCTGAATATTCATTGGAAGGATAGACGCTGAAGCTCCAATACTTTGGCCACCTGATGCAAAGAACTGACTCACTGGAAAAGACCCTGATGCTGGGAAAGGTTGAAGGCAGGAGGAGAAGGAGACAACAGAGGATGAGATGGTTGAGTGGCATCACTGACGTGATGGACATGAGTTTGAGCAGGCTCCAGGAGTTGGTGATGGACAGGGAATTCTGGCATGCTGCAGTCCATGGGGTGGC
Source organism: Bubalus kerabau (assembly GCF_029407905.1). Lineage (NCBI taxonomy): Eukaryota > Metazoa > Chordata > Mammalia > Artiodactyla > Bovidae > Bubalus > Bubalus kerabau. The sequence goes on along the minus strand of NC_073633.1, from coordinate 105,076,995 downwards.
AAAGAGTCAGACATGAGTGAGTGACTGAACTGAACTGAAGCTTTCAAGGGATAATTCTTACCTTCTTAATTGTGAGATTGGAAAGCTTTAACTGGTTCTGTGAGCTCTCCAAGATCACTCAGTCCATAAGTGACTGCAGAGATTCCAAACCAAATCTCCCATCCCAATGAGCACACGTAGACTTCGCTTTCCCACCATCCTTCCTTCCCTCTTTCTCTTGTAAGGCAGGATAGTGTCTGATGGTTCAGAAGAGTCTTTCATGAAAGCTTTAGTAAGACCTGGGGACAGACAAAGATGGCTAGTTGAGAAAAAACCTAATATTGGCCCTGTCTTTATCTGCAATCAAAGGGCTTTGGTTTTCCAGCTTTATCTCATCTGTGGACACTTTGAATTGGCCTGTTGCCTCAGATTCTTCTCTCTGCACTGGCTCTAGCTCCTGAATCTGGCTCTTTGTTGTCAGACATCTCTTGCTTGGTGTTCTCTTCTGCAGATTAATCTAGGGCTGAAGCCCCCTTGCTCGTGTCTGCTGTGTGATTAATGTGAAGGTGAACTTGTAGAAGAGGGCCTTGTACTGTCCTGGCGGCTGACTGGTCTGGGCCCACCTCTGCAAGCGGAGTTGCCAGGCAGACTGCATTCTCCACTCTTCCATTCATTTCTGTCCTGTGTGCAACCCACTCGATGTTGACAGTAAGAGGAACACACAGCTCTAAGCCCAGCTTCTTGGCAGATGGTCTTGTCTTCCTAAGGCAACTCTCCTTTTTCTGGATTCATCAGATTGCCTCAGTGGTTTTGAGAAGCTGGGCTTTGAGGGCATTAATGTCAAGATTTTAATTCCCACGGGGGATTTAACTCAGTCTTAAACTCATGGAAGGGCTTCCCTGATGGCTCAGTGGTAAAGAATCTGCCTGCAAATGCAGGAGACGCAGGAGACATGGATTCGATCCCTGGTTTGGGAAAGCTCCCTGGAGAGGGAAATGGCAGCCCACTCGAGTATTCTTGCCTGGAGAATCCCATGGACAGAGGAGCCTGGTGGGCTACAGTCCATGAGGTCGCTAAAGAGTCAGACATGACTTAGTGACTAAATAACAAGGACAAACTCCAGGAAAGTGGTGGGAGAAGCTCTTCCTAAACCACCCTCCAGTCGAGGAAAGTCTCTGGAATGTTTGTATGGATATTCCTTACCCGCTGGGTCACGCCCATGAAAGAGATGGTTGCTTCCTAGAATCCCAGGGATTTGGGGAAGAAAACATTTTATTATTTGTTTATTTTCTTGACCAAGTCATGCAGCACGTGGGATCCTCGTTCCCTGACCAGGCATCGAACCTGGGCCCCCCCGCATTGGACCCATGGAGTCTTAACCTCTGGGCCACCAGGAAAGTCCCACAAAAACATTTTATATCTTTGCATTTTGAAAGTACTGACAGTCCAGTAGTGCCTTAGTGTGTATGGTAACTGGTTTTTAAAACTTCCAGGCACTTCTGAGTTATGAATTTAATCCAAGAATTTTATTAATACTCATAGTTTATTAGTATCATAAAACCAGCCTAATAGGTGGATGATTGCCCATATTCACCCTTCATCACCAATTTTCACAGGGTGCTTTGGGTCTTTGGAGGACACTCATATAATAGAATAATAATCCTTTACCCTTTTATAGAATTCTCCTCTTTTTTAATATTACATTTATCAATATTAAAAAACACACCTTTTTTTCTTTTACACTTAGCCTCATGCTAGTTCTGGGAACCAAGCAAGTAATAAAGCACTCTAGAGTAGCTTCTGACAAGTTGTTTTTCAGTCACCAAGTCACGTCTGACTCTTTGCAACCCCGTGGACTGCAGCACGCCAGGCTTCTCTGTCCCTCACTACCTCCCGGAGTTTGCCCAAGTTCATGTCCATTGAATCGGTGATGCCATCCAACCATCTCATCCTCTGTTTCCCTCTTCTCCTTCTGCCTTCAATCTTTCACAGCATCAGGGTCTCTGACAAATTAGGCTTCTAAAAATTGAGGGATGCCATGGGTGACCTGAGTCTGCGCAGTGCAGAGCGGGGTGTGTGGTCTGTGACTGGTATGTCAGTGGTCGTTGATAAATTCTAAGCCACTTTTGAACTTCTTGTTTTAGGAGAGGGAGAGTGTTTAGGATACGTCATTACTGAGAGGTGTGCCGGTGCTCTGAACCTTAACCCCAGACAGGCTGCTCCCTTGGGGGTGACAGCATGGGAGCCATGGTGTGGTCGCCCTGCTAAGCAGGCTCTGGTGGCTTTGAGTAAGAAAGGGCTGCCTGAATTGATGGAGCCCAGGAAATGTACATTCTTGTTAGAGGAAGTACACTTTATTTTGGGGGAGAAAATACTTTGAATTTTATTGATATTTTCTGAGAAGAGCTGTGTTTATGCATCGTAGCATTTTGACTTAATGATTTTGCGCTGTATTTTGAAAGTTTACTGCTGAGTTTAGTCTCTTGTTAAGACAGAGCTGTGGTTCTCACCCTGTGGATGCGGTTCCCTGAATCTTTCCTTGCATCAAGCATTGTTGGTAGACAGAATACTGCTGTGCTCAGTTGCTCAGTCGTGTCCAACTCTTTGAGAATCCATGGGCTGTAGTGCACCAGGCTCCTCTGTCCATGGAGACTCTCCAGGCAAGAATGCTGGAGTGGGTTGCCATGCCCTTCTCCAGGGGATCTTTCCAACCCAGGGATTGAAACCAGGTCTCCGGCATTGCAGGCGGATTCTTTACCAGCTGAGCCACCAGGGAAGCCCAAGAATACTGGTGTGGGTAGCCTATCCCTTCTCCAGGGGATCTTCCCGACCCAAGGACTGAGCCCTGGTCTCCTGCTTAGCAGGCAGATTCTTTACCATCACCAGGAAATCGGGTAATCATCAGTAATCCACTCAAGTTCATTTAAAAATATGATTCCTGGATTCATAGTTCCTTTTTTTCTTTATATGTTTTCATAATCAGTGGCACCTCAGTTCAGTTCAGTTCAGTCACTCATTCTTGTCCGACTCTTTGTGACCCCATGAATCACAGCACGCCAGGCCTCCCTGTCCATCACCAACTCCTGGAGTTCACCCAAACTCATGTCCATCGAGTTGGTGATGCCATCCAGCCATCTCATCAATGGCACCTAATGTCCTATTCATGTGTGGGAATTGAGGATTTTTTCTTTTAATGTTTACAAGGGATTTCCATCATAAGAAAAGCTGACTATAAAAGTAGAGAGCAAGCCTGTCTTTTCAGATCAGCATATTTCCGTAGAATTAACAGTTTTGTCCTGGCCATAGTCACTGTTTCAGAGAAGGTCTTTTTTCATTTAAGGTGACCCCAAGAGTATGTTGGATTCTTTAGAGCCTCCTTTAACTTTTTCTTTATGCCTGTTTTGTTCTAGTGGGGTAAAAATATACATAACATAAAATTTGCCATTTTAATCATTTTTTAAAATTAATTAAAAAAAATTTATTGGCCACACCACACGACATTAGGGGGATCTTAGTTCCCCGACCAGGGATTGAACCCGTGCCCCGTGCTGGGGAAGCTCACAGTCTTAACTGCTGGGCTGCAGTGGAAGTCCCCCATTTCAACCATTTTTAACGGACACTGCAGTGGCATTAAGTGCGCCGGCTCTGTTGTGCCATCCTCGTCACCATCTGCCTCCACTGTAACTGAAACTCTGCCCACTGAACAGTAGCTCCTCCTTCTCCCCAGCCCCCAGCAGTCTCTACTGCACTTTCTTTCTCTATGAATTTGGCTGCTCTAGAAACTCCCAAGGGACTCGCACAGTACTTGTCCTTTCCTGACCGGTTTATTTCCCTTAACACGATGTCCGTAAGGATTCGCGCATGTTGCGGCAGGTGTCAGCCTTACCTTCCTTTTTAGGCGGAATGCGTTCCCCGGTAGATATGGACCACGTTCTGCTTATCCAGTCATCCGTCTGTTGGTGGGCTCTTGGGTTGCTTGGCCTTTCAACAATTGGGAATAATGCCACTTTGGCCGTGGATGCGCAAGTGTCTGTTCGAGGCCCTGTTTTTAATTCCTTTGGGGGTACAGCCAGGGATGGGATGGCGGACCATGTGGGGATTCTGTTTTATTTTGTGAGGAGCTGCACTCTGTCCCCTTCCCACCAGCTGCTGCACATCTTCACCAGCCCTTGCTCTTTCCTTTTTCTTTAACTTTTATAGGCCACAGAGACTGACGTGCTGGCTGTCCCCTTCAGTCGTGGGGGACAGAGTGGACAGGCTGGGCCCCGCCCACCTCCTTTCCACCTGCCCCCCAGCCTCCCCTCCGGCAAAGTCTCCATCCCCGGGCATGTCCCCACCCTGCTCCCCTGGCCCTGGCTGCCTGCCTGGACCTCTGTGGGCCACTGACGCCTGGTTTCCGCCTGGCCCTGCTGCTCTGAAAGCCTTGCCTTCGCCTCATAGGGATTCAGTCACCAGCTGCCCACTGTGCCCGCTCCTTCATACCTCTCCCCAGGTCAGCTGCCTAATCAGTAATCAAATAAGGCCTCCTGTGTTCTCCGCATGGTGGGGGTATATGACAGTAAAGACGAACAGTCCCTTCTCCCAAGGAGGAAACAGACGTGATGAAGACCAGTGTCCATCATGAGGCCAGGGCCGGGCAGATGGCCTCAGAAGTCATTCAGCCTCAGGGCATAAGCCTTGAGCTGTCACTTACCAGCCATGTGACTCCGGGCAGTGCCTCAGGTTTCTTGTTTGAAAAATGGAGATTAAAAACAGGAGCTACTGCTTTGGGCACTTAGTTGATGCATGAGAGCAATGCCTGGCATCTGCATAGCACCTAGTAGATGTTACTTACTGTTTAGCTTCGGGAGCTCAGGGTGGGGCCTTGTGAATTCCAACTTGTGTATTTGACATCACATGTCTTCAGTGATGCACCTGTCTTATGTAGCTAATGGATTATTCTCTTTAATTAAAACATAAAGGCTTTGAAGCTAAGGGATACTCTGCCTTTCTTTTACTTTTCTTCTTTTTCTGCGAGATCCTTGCTTCCTAACCAGGGATTGAACCCAGGTGCCCTGCAGTGGAAGTGCAAAGTTCTAACTGCTGGACTGCCAGAGAGTTCTCCTCTGCCTTCCTTTCTCTGTCTGCCTCTGGCACCTGCTGAGTACTAAGTGCTTTGCCTGCATAGTCACTCAGTCGTGTCCAGCTCTTTGTGAGCCCGTGGACTGTGGCCCGCCAGACTCCTCTGTCCATGGGATTCTCCAGACAAGAAGGTAGCTATTTCTTTCTCCAGGGCATCTTCCTGACCCGGGGATTGAGCCCAGGTCTCCTGCATTGCAGGTGGATTCGGAGCGGGTTGCCATTTCTTTCTCCAGGGTATCTTTCCAAACCCAGGGATCAAACCTTCGTCTCTTGCATCTTCTGCATTGGCAGGCAGATTCTTTACCACTGAGCCACCTGGGAAGTGCTTCCAAGGCATTCAATAAGTACATATTGATGGTGAATTGGAAAGAGAAACAAACAGATTCCTTTCCACACACCCAACATGTGCAGGCTCTGCAGTGGCCCCAGGGAACCTGACTGAAGAAGGGACTCTTACTAAGGCAGCCTTTGGCACTACCCTTTGAGGGGATGGACGTGGAGGTGGGTGGGGCTGGGGAAATGAAGCGGACGAGCAGTAACATACAAAGGGACTCTGATGGACAGGAGGAGTTGGGCCTGGGATGGAGCTCCAGCATCAGTTATTACCTTTGGAGGAAAAGATGCACTGGGCATGAATCAGCAAAGGGAGAATCCGGAAGGTCTGAGTGAGCTCCTGCCGTTTGTCTGAGCGAGGGGAGAGGCTGTGCCGTTCATTAGTCACAGCTGCTTAGGCAGATGTGTCCGTGGTGTTCCACTACGGAACACGGAGACACGCGGGTGAAAAGAAAGTGAAAGGAGGAAAATGAATCTATGTTAGCTACACGTTGGCTGCCTCTTCACTTGCATGTGCTCTTACTAGACCTAGACACACAGGGCTGTACATATTTTTATAAAGCAGCAAGGAGTTCCAAGACTTTCCTCCCCAAAGATACCTGGCTCCTCAAATGTCAGCTGGGGACCCCCGTGGAAGATGGATTTTGCTGTGCTGCTGTTCATAGACTGCGTTCTTGCCACCAGGGCTCCCCTTAGACTGAGCAATGTCCTTTGGGTTAGTTTTTTTCCAGTCCTTGGCAGAAGTGATTTTACTGTAAACAACATCAACACCATTTCTACCTGCGCCTGGGGAATAGTTGAAGGGCTTGTGTTAGATTGTTATTATTCATATTTGGCTGTCTCCACATCCACATTCCGCACCCACCTCGCTTCTGTCTCACGGTTAAATACAGATGAACGTGATCGGCATCTCGTATCAGTTACCGGGATCTTCCCTTGCAATTCGATCAACGCTTTACACTTTAGTTTGAACACGTAGAAACGGGAATCTAGAGCTTGCAGTTAAGAAAAAAAAGCAAAGGAATTTATGCATGATTTTTAAGGATAGCACAGGATAGCACAGAAGCTTCTGTGTGATTTTTTTTTTTCAAAATGAATTTTATCAAGGACGGTAACAGAGTTGGCACCAAAACTAACAAGAAAGCAAACATCAACATTTGAAACGAAACGCATGCCATCTAAGTGCCATATGGCGTGCTGGCCGTGTTAGCACCATTTTCTTTTTGGCTTTCATCCTTTTCCTGACATCGCTGTCTTGCCTCTGTTGCTCTTTAAAAAAAGTCTCAGTCGTCCTTAGCCCTTTGATTCTGTATGTCCGGTGGGTGTCTTTCTCTCCTGCCTTCCCTTTGGAGGCCTGTCAACTGTTCCTCCAGGGAAGAAGGGGAAGAAGACCTGTCCAGATGGCTGGATAAACATGTGACACCTGCTTCTAGGAGCCTCTCCGGGGGGTAGTTGGAGGGTTAGATGAGACCTCTCTCTGCCTGAAAAATGGGCATGCTGCTTTCTGTCTCTTTTCTAGTGTTTTAAAAAGTGATCACGTCTTTAGCTTTAATAGTATTTTGAGAAATATCTTGAATTCAGGTTCTCTCCCATTATTAGGGAAACAGCAACAGGAAAAGAACTCACCAACCAGACTGTGAGGAAAGTTCCTCTTGGTCAAATTGTTTTAAACAATGAGTGGAAGAGGTGTGGGAGATTAAGGAACGAAATTCTGGTTCCAAACTAAGAGTCGTGGAGATGAAGTGTACAGCGGGGGGAATACAGTCAGGAACACTGGAACGTCTCCATGCAGCGACAGATGGTAACTAGATGTGGCGTGGCGATCCCTTTGTAATATACAGAGATAGCGAACCACTGGACTGTGCACCCGGAACTAATGTAAGTGTTGTAGGTCAACTACGCTTCAAAAATTCATTAAAAAAAATTAGCTTTTCACAATTAAAAGTAAGATCCTTGATGATAGTGTTTGGGGAGAAATCTCTGCATCCACAGGGGAAATTCCAAAGGCCTGTGTGTTTGGCCCAAAGGGCAGCCCTCTTCCATCTCCAGATTTCTGCATGTTTGTGCACACGCTCAGTCGCTCAGTGGCATCAGACTGTGCGACCCCACAGACTGTAGCCCACCAGGCTCCTCTGTCCAACGAATTTTCCAGGCAAGAATACTGGAGTGGGTTGCCATTTCCTACTCTAGAGATCTTCCCAAACCCAGGGGTTGAACCCCATTTTCTGTGTCCCCAGCATTGGTAGGTGGATTCTTTACCACTGAGCCACCTGGGAAGCCTCCTACACAGTTCAGTAAACCCAATACTGAATCAGACCTCTCCTTCTTCAAAGTGCTAGGCAATATTCTTACTGCCTTTATTTCACCTGAAATTGCCCAACACCTCCTTTTAGAACAACGATTTATTACTATTCCTTTACTACATGCAAACGAATTTCACAGGTAGTACAACTTAACCTACACACCATTTTCTAACTGCAAGATGAAGGAAAAATAAAAGCAAGGTAATTTATAATAAAGGAATCATATTTTTGTAATAGGTGCTTGGTCATGAATCCCTGGGAGACACAAGGACATGGTTAGACCTTGCATCTATTAATACATGTCAGATGCAGAGGCCGGGCCAGGTGTGTTACATCAGTGACGAAGCTGCCATGGGGACTTTCTTGCCAGGGCTGTGGTTTTCCAAGATAGAGAGCAGTTGTTGGCAAAGTTCCAAACTTGTCAAAATTCAGCCTTCTTGCTGAATTTTAAGTTGGAGTCATAGTCTTAGGAAATTCAGCCTGTATCAAAACTGTGCAAAAAGAACTGTGTGTGTGTGTTTACCTGGAAGGGAGTTATGTTCTCAGCTCATGAATATTCCTCACTGGGTTATTCATATTAAATTTGAGATAATCCTTTGACTTATGACACTAACTCCCCACCCATTATGTGCCAGGAGGGCCCCATCCAGTGGTAACAACCACAAACATCCTCACAGATTTACCAGTCACTTTCTGCTGCTGCTGCTGCTGCTAAGTCACTTCAGTCGTGTCCGACTCTGTCGACCCTGTAGACGGCAGCCCACCAGGCTCCGCCGTCCCTGGGATTCTCCAGGCAAGAACACTGGAGTGGGTTGCAATTGCCTTCTCCAATGCAGGAAAGTGAAAAGTGGAAGAAGTCGCTCAGTAGTGTCCGACTCTTAGCGACCCCATGGACTACAGCCCACCAGGCTCCTCCATCCATGGGATTTTCCAGGCAAGAGTACTGGAGTGGGGTGCCATTGCCTTCTCCGAGTCACCTCCTAGGGTGTTATAAACCAAATGGGGTTATAAAAAAAAATTCAGGAAGCGCCTGTATAACTTTCAGGAATATAAAGAGTTGCTTTTGCCTTTTCTCCAGGTACTAAGAAATAGGGAGCGAGTGTAGAAAAACACACCAAGCAGGGCCCCCTGGATGCAGGGTTAGGGGGACAACGTGCAGGAAGATGGCAGTTCGGGGAGACAGGGGAAGGTGAAAGGAACGCGGATGGCAGGAAGCAGGGCTCGGTAACGGAGCGGGCGGAGGTGGCCTACAGGAGGTCATATCCGGACAGCGTTCAGAGGGGTAAGACGGAGTTCTGCCCAGCATGAAAGGGGAAGAAGATCCCAGCGAATGGGACAGCCTGGAAAATGACACAGGAAGTGGGGAGGTGCAGGGTTTGGGCACCGATACATGATCAGCCCCTTGGAGGGTAAGATACAGGAAGATGCGGAGTGTAGACCCGCTCAGGGGGCGGCGTGTGCCTCAGAGAGACGCAGAGTGTAGACCCGACTGAGGGGGCGGCGTGTGCATCAGAAAGACTCCGAGTGTAGACCCGACTCAGGGGGCGGCGTGTGCCTCAGAGAGACGCAGACTGTAGACCCGACTGAGGGGGCGGCGTGTGCATCAGAAAGAAGCCGAGTGTAGACCCGACTCAGGGGGCAGCATGTGCCTCAGAGAGACGGGGAGTGTAGACCCAACTCAGGGGGCGGCATGTGTGTGCCAGGAGCGGGGCTCCCCAGCAGCTGTGCTCAGGAAGGGGCTTGCCGCATCCCAGGACGAGCAGGCGGTGCTGTGGGTGGCCTGGAGGCTGGCACCACACTTCCTATAACTATCCATCCCAGGAGAGGATAGAGCCTCTTCTATGCCACAGTTGAAACTAGCTGGAATTTTTAACAAGACTCTTTTTTTTTGAAGATTTAGGAATGTCAGAGGGATATTACCTAAAGCAGTTAAATCACATCTGATTGTAGTTCTGCCTGATCTTCAGAGTCTAGGATTCCAGCAGGGAACCCATTCCAGGCCACGTCCCTGACCTGCCTCCAAGCAGCTGAAGCCAGTTTATCCTGACCTCCAGGAGTGGCAGTTTAGCTGAATCAAGAGACACCAAAAATGGCTACTTTAAACAAAAAATAAAAATAAAAACAAATTTAAAGCTATTGTGTAGCTACCGAATTCTTAAGATGGACGGAGACCTAGACTTGGGAGGTACCCAGGCAAGAGCCATGACCCAATCATGCCATAGAACTAAACCTGTAAGATGCCACAACTGTGTCTGCCGGGCAGACAGCACCAAGCCCTGCTGCCCCCTGATTCTGGGCCCCCGATGCTGCTACAACTGCCTTTGTGACCATCCCTGGAAATGGGATATAATACCACCATTGGGGCCACCAGTCCCAGAATGGAGTCCGCATGGTCCTTGCCTCTTTCTGTAACACCAGGGGTGTGCTGACTGCTGCCATCCTGCCCCTCTCTCCCCTGGAAGCGCCTTTCTGGTCCTATTCAACTCCACCTTGATTTGTGGCAAGGTTCTCGCTCCTCATCTCTACTCCACGCAGTGTCTCGGTCCCTCAGTCTTCTTTGAAGAGACTCAGGAGGATCCAGGACTCTTGGGAGGTGGGCTGTGCACAGGTGGTGAAGCAGGTGGTCCCGCCGCAGGGGAGAGCTCTGCATCAGACCCCTGCCTCCCTGCCTCTGGTCCTGCACTCTGAGGGTTCTGCCTGGCAGAACCTAGGGAGACTCAGTCCCTCTCAGCTTCCTTCCTCTCCAGGCTGAGTGGGCGTTCTACCCTCTATCTGGGTCCATCCCTAGCTAAGTCTTATCCAGTCTCTGGGAGATGAAGAAATGGTTACATGCCTCTGAGAATCTTCACCCCTCATTTAAGAATGGTCTTTGGGATTCCAGAGAGAGAAAGGGGGGCACAGAAAACAACCTTCAGATGAACACTTCAGGACCCGCTCTGCCACACCTGCTCTCTGCTGCCTGGCTCAGGGTCTGGCTTCCGTCTCTCTGGCTGGATGAGCTGGGGTTACATGCGTCTGTCCTTGCAGTAGGGAGACCAGGGAAGTGAGTCGCTGGCATTCTTCAGCTTCTGTGCTGGGAAGAGGTCTCTGTCTTTCACTAGACCAAAGAAGGGGGCTCAGATGATGGGCAGACAAAAAGGAATGACCGGTACCCTCTAACGTGGTCATGTCCTAGGATCTGATTCCATCACGACGTGAGAGTATCGTGGTTAGTTGGCCTTCAATAGCGTCACGATGGTCTTGACCAGCACACTCCCAGTGGGGTGTCACCAGGGTGGGTCCAGTTCCATTTTCTAGTCTTTTCTCAACATGAGGAGAACATCAGAAGGCCTGGATGTCTTTTTTTTTAAACATTGTCTTTGGGGGTCTCCGTTTCTGGTTCTCTCTGGAGAATTATTCACGTAAGAGCATGCACATCTCTGTTCAACACTTGGCAGGATTGAAGTCATCTAAAACTGTATGAGAAGGAGAATATGTTTCTAAAGAAATTGTCGTCTGCAGAGACGCAGCCCCTGCCTAAGCGTGGGCCACTGTGTATTACTTTTTCTTACGGAGCATGTGATGTTCACGCCTGCTATCATCTGCAAGGCTAAACAGCCTCGTTGTGTCATGAAAGATGAAGGAATTAATATACTTTTGTCATTACAGTAAGCTCCATTAAAGGGTTTGTATATAACTTAATTCTCTTACAAGGAAAAGCTATGCAAATGAACTAATAACAGGGACACTTATTGTGTGTGTTCACTTATAATACAAATAGGATTCCGACTGGTCATGTCTAATCAAATCCACATTCTAATGGAATCCATTCTAATCAAATTAAAGAACAATGCTGCTTTTTAATAATCGTGGAAGAATGGTCGATGCATAAGTAGAGATGAGTTATGGACTTATTTGCCCACAGTGTGTGCACACCTGGGAGGCCCGTGAGGCATTTGTGTAAATTTTGATACAAAGAGGACAAGTCTATCAGGGAGTCAGGATGCCCACCTTGCATGACTGCCATGAGGTTATCAATGAAAACTTCATTAGGAGCGGGAACCAACCAAAGTATGTCAAGTCTGAGTTCATTAGCACCTCCTCAGCCTCCTTCAGGGATGCTTCTCTCCAGCACCAGTCTGCCGCCTTGACTCATTTGCAGTAACCCCCTTTACTACCATGGTGGTTTTAGTCGCTCAGTCATGTCCGATTCTTTGCAGCCCCATGGACTCCTCCCCATGGAGCCTGCCAGGCTCCTCTGTCCATGGGATTCTCCAGGCAAGAATACTGGCGTAGGTTGCCATTTTCTTTTCCAGGGGAACTTCCTGACTCAGGATCAAACCTGGGTCTCCTGCATTGCAGGCAGATTCTTTACTGACGAAGTCACAAGGGAAGCCCCATTACTACCACGGGTGAATAGTTTTTTTAAATTTTGATCAGAGTATAGAAGGAAATGGCAACCTACTCCAGTGTTCCTGCCTGGAGACTCCCATGGACAGAGGAGCCTGGCAGGCTGCAGTCCATGGGGTCGCAAGAGTTGGACACGACTTAGTGACTAAACCACCAACCACAGATGCTTTACAATGCTGTGTTAGCTTCTGCTGTACAGCAAGCGCATCACCCAAACATACACATCCATCCCCTCTTTCTTGGATTTCCTTCTCATTCTCCACAGATCGCTCACTAGGGTTCCCTGTGCTGTATAGATAACTGATAGTAGTCACTGATCTATTTTTATACATAGCTGTGTGTCAATCCCAATCTCCCAATTCATCACCACCCTCCTCCATATCTACAGATTTGTTCTCTATATCTGTATCTCTATTCCTGCCCTGGAAATAGGTTCATCTATACCATTATTCTAGATTCCACATATATGTGTTAATAATATACAATATTTTTTTCTCTTGGGTAGATTTTTTTTTTTAAACTTTTCATTTTATATTGAAGTATAGCCAATTAACAATGTGATAGTTTCCGGTAGACAGCAAAGAGACTCAGCCATGTATATGCATGTAACCATTTCCTCCCAGTCTCCCCTCCCATCTAGGGGGCCATATAACATTGAGCAGAGTTCCCTGTGCTATACAGTAGGTCCTTACTGGCTATCCATTTTAAATAAAGCAGTGTGTACATGTCGATCCCAAGCTCCCTAACTATCCCTTCCCCTCATACTTCCCTCTTGGGTGATCTTGGGCTGTATATATGGGCGAACAGGATAGGCATATAGCATCACCTGGTCTCTACACTCTCTTGTTTGGTGAGTGCTGTTCACTTCTCTCAAGCTGCGATGATCTGTTTGCTTGTGTGATTGTTTAATGTTTGTCTTGGCTCCACTTGGTCTGTGAGGCTGGTGGCCATTCTGTTTTGCTCACCTGTGGATTTATCTCTATAACAGATGGAAGAGTAGTGCCTGATAAATATTTATTGAATGAAAGAATAGAAAAGTTATAGGATTCGACTTCATTCACAGCTTGAGAAATATTCTGCTAAATAAAAATTCTCAGCTCTGGATGCTTCTGTCAAATTAACTCAGTGCAGGGCTTCCCAGTTTTAGATTTATTTCTGTGTGACTTTCTATGAAGCTCTGTTCCATTCTTATTTAAACTTCTCTGTTCCCAGTCTAACTAGAAAGATCAAGCATCTCTCTCGCCTCTGTTTTCTTTCTGTCTCTCAAACAGAGAGGTACAAACCCAGCTGAAAGCCTTCTTATACCTCCAAGAAGATTCTAGACCCCTAAAACCATTATTCCGTCTTGCTTTCAGAACCCCTAAGTCAGTTTCTCAACTATGCTCATCCTTCTCAAAGACTTTCTTAATTTTTCTTGCTTCTCATTGCCTCCTTTCTAGTTCACACATCTTCCCCTTATATGATTTTTTAATGCTTGTTTCATTATTTTTGTAGATTCATATGGGTGGGCATTCCTACGAGATTTCATTAAAAAGTGTGTAAAAAGAAAGAAGGAAAGAAAGAGTGTAACTATTGAGAAGGCAGTTGTTCACTACTTGCCCAATAAAACCCAGGAATTTTTACAGTTATTGACGCAGTAATACTCAGCTGCTTTTTAAGGTGTTAGCCTAAATCTGGTTAATCTTGGGGGCTTTCTTCAAATCTTCCAACAGGTAAGATAAATGAGGCCACAGAAAACACATGCTTGTTTGTCGCTTATCTTGATTCCTGGACATGTAGACAGTTATTTCAGGAAGCCCACAAATACCTCCTCCCTGGGCTACACACACCCAAGATGGGAGCATTTGAAGGCTTTCTTCCCTCCCATCCCCTTTAGATGCCCTTGGATGCTGGTTCTGGGCAACAGTGACATGGCTGAGAGATGCCAAAAAAGATGAGAAAGACTGAGGAGCTCCTTCATGAGCCCCAGTGGGGCACAGGACCACTGGACTGACCTGTGCCAGGCAGCTGCCTTCTGGCCACTGATCCCAGCTCCCCCCTCACCAAACCTGCCCCCCATCCCAGTCCCTGGGCAAGGTTCTTGTCTCTTCTTGACAGCTCCAGCCAGGACTGGTCTTTCCCAATTCCTTATCTCCTTTCAGGAAAGCATTCTTAGCAAGAGGCTCACAGTAATCTCCTTCTTTTCCTTTTTTGTTACATGTGTTCCTTCCTGGTGAGGGGCCACAGTCTAAAGTAGGGACTTCACCTTCCATTGAAAAGAATTTGCTGCATACTACATGGTCTGACCTCTTTCTCTGCCTCATAGTGGCATCATTATTGAACTATCACCCAAATTAAAACAAACAAACACATCATACCAGGGGGACTGGAGCAGGGAGACTTGAGACGATTGGGGCCTTTGAAAGAAGCAAGTAAATGGCATCCCCTCTTTTCCACCCAAGGTATGAGCCAACTGAGAAATAAGACGAACCAGATGACAGATTGAAACCCAGTGTGGTTACGTCCCCTCAGTACTGGAGAATTTGGCTTATGTCCGAGGAAAAATGGGCTTCTTCATATAATCTAAGAATTAGACAGGAGATCACAAGTGGGTGTGCCTTGAGGGCAGCTGTTTCCCAAAAGGAAAAAGAGAGGGAGACGCTGAGTTCTTAGGTCCTGTGTCAGAGTGAGAGGCTAGAGAGGGGTCACGTGTGTTACAGCACGTGGAGCCCCGTGAACAAGGGCAAAAGCATCAGGGATGGGAAGGAACATTTATTCTGTTCGGGTGCTCTTCTGTCGTGACTGCTGTGGACTGCTTGGCCAATGCACTGTGACCGTGAACCCTTGTTAGCAAGAGAAGAGCGAATCCACCTTTCAGCTGTCTGTAGCATTGTTACTGTAGTATTATTATTGTATGCTTGTGCATGTGATGGTGGAGAGGGCATTTTGGGGTGGGAACATTGTTTATTTTGCTGCTGATATCTGGGTAAAGCAAATGCAGAAGTTGGCTAGGTGAGCAGCTGGGTGTGGCATCTGTCGGGATTGCCAGGAGTTATGCTGTTGATGCAGCTCATCAGGAAGTGTCCCTGTCCTCTCCTTTCCATGGGCCTGCCTTTCATACCTCAACTAAAGAGAAGGACCACTCTTCAGCCAGGGTTACATCTGCACTGGTGTGATCACTTACTTGTTGTTCTGATTTCTAAGACATAGCTTCTGAGGGCTTAGCTAACAAAGATCCATATATCTTCTATTATAGGTACAGTTTTTTTTTTTAATTCTAGGATTTATTATTTAGACAATGTGTAAGGTTTTACAGACACTGAATCATTTGCAAGCAACAGTCAACCTGCAGCATATCTGTGATTTTCTTCCCCAACCTTAGATGAACCTTACTGATTTTCCTTGAACTTAAGACAAATCACAACTTGTACAAAGTTTTGTTTTTGATTTGGTATCAAAGTTCCTGTTGTTGTTGTTGAGGTGTTCAGTTGCTCAGTCGTGTCTGACTCTTTGTGACCCCATGGACTGCAGCAGGCCAGTCTTCCCTGTCCTTCGCTATCTTCCCGAGTTTGCTCAAACTCACGTCCATCGAGTCAGTGATGCCATCCAACCATCTCATCCTCTGTCATCCCCTTCTCCTCCTGCCGAGAAGGGGACGACATGCTATGCTAGAGTAAATATGCTAGAGTTTGACCTATGGCTTGTTGCTAAGTCGCTTCAGTTGTGTCCGACCCTGTGTGACCCCAGAGCTGGTAGCCCACCAGGCTCCCCCGTCCCTGGGATTCTCCAGGCAAGAACACTGGAGTGGGTTGCCATTTCCTTCTCCAATGCATGAAAGCAAAAAGTGAAAGTGAAGCCGCTCAGTCCTGTCTGACCCTCAGTGACCCCATGAACTACAGCCTTCCAGGCTCCTCCATCCATGGGATTTTCCAGGCAAGAGTACTGGAGTGGGTTGCCATTGCCTTTTCTGACTCTTACCACTACGACCTATAGCTTAGTGGGTTCAAATAAAATCTGGCTTGAAGTGATTGCTGATATAGTTCTTTTAAATAAGTCTTTTGTTGTTATTTCTTTTTTAAATTTTTACAATGTTGTGTTTGGTTTTGTCGTACAACAATGCAAATCAGCCATAATTATTTGTATTTCACTTATAATAGCTACAAGAATAGTCATTTCTTCCCTACAAGGTGATGTTTTTAATCACTGGGATGTCATTAGGTAAAAACTTTGCTTCAATGGTGAGACCAGGGCTGGGTACCACGGACAGCGCCATAAAGACTTCAGCCAAAGACTCAGATGTTCCCAGCCTGCCCCAGCCAACTAGACTTTGTGTGCATGGGGAAGAGAACTTCCTTCTCTCTCTTTTTAACTGCTATATCCCTTGCAATTAGAACAACCTTCGATATGTAAAAGGTTGTTAATAATTATGTGCTGAATGAATTACCTGGTTGAGTTTTGAGTGCAAAATCTTGTGTTCCAATAGAGTATTTTCTTCAAATGTGAAAAGCCACAGAATTTTTGAAAACTTTCAAAGGTTTTAATTAAAGTGATCCTGGTGTGGAGCTGCTGAGAATTTTTTCATTATTTCTAGATTTTGTCTCCATCCCAGGTGCACCTGGGATGCAGTGATAAAAAAACAGTGACAAAATCCAGTGATAAATCCAGTGATTAAAAACAATTTAACTGCATATACCCAAAGCCTTTTCTAAACCTTTGCCTGGGGATACCAGCAAAGCACTGAACTGACCAAAAATCTGTTGGATGCTGCAATGTGGCTCAGAGGCAGATGCTAGATACAACTTTTTTGGGGGGCTTAGATACTATCCATGTGTGTAATCTGTATCCGCTTTTTTTTTTTTTTTTGGTGTAGATACTCTCCTGCTTTTGCGTGGGACATTTTCAGGCGGATCCATGGAGATTTTACTGTGCGATTCTCACTAATGTGTGTTTATAGTCTCTCTGCCATGGAGATTATAGGCAAATGGTGTTTAAACGCTCTCCTCATAGGTTATACAATTGCTGGTACTACATGGTGATTTGTTGTGATGTTGAAACCATTAGTTAGAACTGGACTTTTAGAAAAGGAGTCTTTGTGGAAAACATAATAATATCAGAAAATAAAGTCGGCTCCTTTGTGAGGCAGCTCCTATTATCTTTCCATTTCGAGAAGTCATTTTCAGCTCAAGCGTATCACCATGGTGATGTGTTTGCATTTCAACAAAACAAAGCTGAACCATAAACTAGAGCTCTGCATGTCTAGCTCCTGTCCTAGGATTTTTATTGCAGTATCTTTATTATTCAATGACATCTCCAACATCCCTGGCTAAAAATTACAGCAAATCAAGTTTCTCAGTCAGATACAACAATCTGGATCACTAATCTCAGAGTTATAAGAAATCGCATAAAAGCAAAAAGAAGAGTAGATGTTAGAGGGGGTAAAAAAATAAATAGCCCACAGATGAATGGAAATATACTTGTTCTCCAAAATAAGATTGTGGAAATAAACAAGCGTGGTAGGGCATCGTACTTAATGGGAATTGGGTGTGTGGCTTCGCCGTCTGAGGTCTGAAACAGGTAAACGCTGTCAGAATTGCTAGTATGTACATCCTCTCTCGAAGGAGCGCTCTTAGAACTGGCTTCCCAGTCTCCTGTGTGTGAAGCTTATTTTGCTTTTTGGAATAATTGCACATAATTTTTGACAACTAAAAGAACTCTACAGGAGGTGGGGTTTGAGTTCCTCAAAAATTCCTACACTTAGCACCAGCCAGCGGGATGCGGGAAGTAGTTGTGCATAGTGTCATTTGCATATGGAGAAAGAAGGACCACATCATCTAATCCACACAGTGAGAAAACAGGAGTTGGACAGATACATACAAGTATTCTATCACTTCTGCCCCAATATTGTATCAAACCATCTCTTCCCAAATAACAGTTTTGTTAGCCTAAGAACACATTAACTCAGTCAGATCTGGGCTCTCACAAAGCTTTATGGTAACTGCTCTGCTTACTGGTAAATAAGCAATGGGATTTTTGCCTAGCAACCCCGCCATGGAAACACAGCTTGACTCGATAAGTGGCAGGGGAATTGGGAGGGGCAAGGAACACAAGGGCGGTGCCTTTTAGGGACTCTCTGCAGCTGGTTCCTGACACCCCAAACATTATCTGCAATTCTTGTCAGTTTCAGAAGGATGATGAAAAAAGCTGGGCGGGGGCGGAGGGGGGTGGGGAAACTAACTGAAAGGCAAACAGAAAAGCTTCCAAGATTGTGAGCTGAGACTGTCTGAGGGCTCAATCCTGGGCCAGCACAGAAGAACCAAGAGAAAATGAGGACTTGTTTCTTATTGAAAAAGGAGGTCATCATATGAGACAACATATCCAGGAAGGGAAACCCAGCAGCGACCACCTGACCACCCGAAGCTAGACAGAGATTATCTTAAAATCAGATGTGAGGGAATGTTCCTCCATAGCAGAGGGCAGCGTTCAGTGTGGGACTGCCCACATCTAAGGAAAGACTCGAACTTTTCCATCAGACATGATTGGCAGCAGTCATCAAGCATTTAGCGGGCACTGAGCTTTCACACACTTATTTAATCTTCCAAACACTCCTGTGAGGTGGACTCTCTTATCTCCATTTTTAGAGGAAGAAACTGATGCCCAGAGAAGTTGAGAAACCTGGTCCCTCAGTCACTTAGCAGTGGGGATGGAGTGTGTGTCTGGCAGGCTGCCCCGAGACTCCAACTTCTTAAGCACCATTTTACAATAGTGGCGAATGGGTGCAGAGCTCGCGGGGATGAGAAGCCCACAGGTCACTGCATGACGCGTTTGTGGTTCCATCGTGGAAGCTGCAGTTGAAAATGCTCAATTAGGGCAACTCTTTTCTTAAGTGTCTAGAGGACAGCATAAATGTGGGTCTCCAGAATAACAGATACTATCAAAACCTTATGCCCATACCCCTTCCTTTTATAGTGAAGTACGGGTACACACAATTTCATACGCCTACACACACACTCAAGACACTTGATTTTGTAAGTCCCTGAAATACCCTGATGATTTAAGCCTCCGGGGATTTGCTGAGCATCACCCTAGGATGTCTGGAGGAAGTGGTCCAGGGACACGTTGGTTGGCTTGGGCAGTGAGCAGTGGTGAAATGCTAACTTGCAGATAAACTCTCTGACAGATAATGCCATTAAGATGCCACGCTCTAGCCTCTGTTGCACACCTTCCTTTGCTACCAAACAAATGCTGCCCAGTGCCATCATCTCTTTTGCCCACCTCCTGGAGCCTGGGAATGGCTCCAGCTTCCCACGTACTTGCCACTCTCCTCTGCCAGCCTCAGCCTCATTTGGATTGCACTTGCGTTCACATCCTAATTTCTGACTTAACAAGTGTCTCGCAAACATTTAATTCACTTTAATTTCATTATGCATTTGAAGAGGACAATTTATTGAGGGGGAAAATGATGTTCTGTTGCCAGCAATTAGATTAACTTAATGATCTATGATAAAAATCTCCTTTTGGGCTTTGGCTTTTGTCTGTGTTTACAAACAAAAGTAGGCTAATAATAATAATAATGAAGTTCCTGGATTCTCAGAGGGGCCTTAACTGCCCCCTCCAAGTTCTACAAGATCTAATATGGTAATGCATGAAATGGGTAAAACAGTCTTTGTGGTTCTCAGGTAATTTGTCTTGTCACAGTACTTTCATTTGTGGGAAAAAATGTGTATGCAAAAATATCAATAAATTATCTTTTTTTTTTGATGGCTTTTCTGAGGAGATGGGAACTATATAACAGCATGGATCAATTTATTTTTTCCTGTTCCCACTTTGTATCCTGAGTACTTTCTTAGAAGTCAGAGAACTTGACTCCTTTTTATGAAGGATTATATTTCTTTAGCTTTTCCTATGAATATTTAGGGACTAGCTTTCCTGATGGCTCAGATGGTTAAAGAATCTGCCTACAATGTGGGAGACCCACATTCGATCCCTGAGTCAGGAGGATCCCCTGGAGGAGGGCATGGCAACCCACTCCAGGATTTTTGCCTGGAGAATCCCATGGACAGAGGAGCCTGGGGGGCTACAGTCCACGTGGTCACAAAGAGTCAGACATGACTTGGTGACTAACACTTTCATTTCGCTTATACTGATCTCAGTGCGGATTGAGATTTGTGCAGATAAATATTCTCCACTATAGCTCTTCTTTGCACTTACCTGCCCACAGTTCCACCATATTGAACACACCTGGGACTCAGGGCCCTCGGCAGGTGGGACTGATGTTTGTGAGGCTCGATTGCAGAGGACGGCAGCCTCCCACCACCTTTTCCCAGCTCTCATGTCCCTTGGCGTTTCCCAGAGAAGAAGAGGTGGTTCTGAGGTTTATCTCCGTAAGTCAGGAAGGAAGAGGGGAGTGGGAGGAAGAGAAAGAGGGTCATAACCAACCTTCCTGTCTTGGAGAACATGGTCATTTCCTGTCTGAGCTGCGTGGTCGGTCGTAAGAGAATCTCTCTTGGCCTGGAAAACCTGGCTGGGGTGTCCCTGCCGTGAGGAAAGGTTAGGATTTCCAGGACGGTGACAGGATCACCCAGTGACGAGGTTTTATTCTCAGCCTTCCTTACTCGAAGGGGAAACAGGGTGGCCTGTTCTTCATGGAGGTTAGTCCGGTTTCTTTCCTTACAGGAGCGCTCTGGCGACTCTGAACTGGTGAACTGTTGAGTAACTTGAAAAGCGGTTTCCATCCCTGCGTGCTGGACTGAGAGCTAATCACAGCTGCATTCTCCTCTCAGCTCTGCCTGATTAGCAGCATCTTATGCAAGCTCCTTTTGCATCCATAAAATGCGGTGTCTGAATGCCAAATGCACTCTGTACTCTGGACCTGCTCTGCCCTTTAATTCACTGGAAGGTGATGACTAGAAAATATTAATAGATCCCATGGTAGAGATTTCCATATCGATTCCTTGAATGTGTGCTTTTGCAGGGATTCAATCCAGGCAGTGTACACAGGTCCAGGCACCCTGGTGTTAAACAGACATTTATGAGACGCTGAGTTTTTGGTCAAGTAATGGTGCCAGGGTCCCCTGATGACAGTCTCCAATGGCAAACTGGGAGCTTTGAGAAGACCTTAGCAGGCTGTTCAGTTTGGAGGTGATGCCAGCGTTGTCTTGAGTGTCATTCAAGGGGACACCAGGGCCTCCAGTCTGCCTCTGGTACCCTGTAGGTGTGATTCTTTCGCCTTGATATCAGGGTCATTCCCGATCTAGGTGCATCTTCACCTCTTAACTACTGAATCCTTCAGAAGCTGACTTGAGGTGGAGCTTCTATTATTCGTTGTAGACACAGAGCCTGCCATTCAACACGGACTCCTGCCCTGTCCCTTGATGGTTATACAGCCAACAAACATGACGAGCACAGCACTCAAACACATGCGTTTTAAAAGAAGAATGTGATATAAATGTACTGCCTTGGCGGGGGGACAGGAAGGTGAAGAAGCACCCAGGCAGATAGTTGGAGTTCTGTCCCAAACGAGGGTGGGGTCAGGTCAGCTGTGTTTTTCTTTTCATCCTAACCTTCTGGTCTGTCTCAGGAGCCATTTTTTCCAGCATGTGCCCTTTGACTCAAGGGAAGCCGGGTGCAAATCCATCACCACCACTGTGGAAGGAACCCCCAAACCTGTGCCTCCTACAGAGGGTCAGTGAGAAATGTGAGAAACGTGAGAAACGGCGGCAAAAATGGCCTTTCTTGGGAAGCAGTCTCCTTTACACCAGTGAGGGGGTTAGAAAGTCAGCATTTGGGCTGCAGTCAGGGAACCACGCAAAGGACATTCAAGAGGTCTCTTGCCCAAGGACCACCGAGACCAGCTGAAAACTTTGGTCCTTACATTTTTCTAGGAGAGGGTCCACAGCTTTTATCAGATGCTCCCCAAGCTGCTCATGGACAAAGAAAGGTCCAAAGCCACTGACATTTTTTTTTTCTCTCTCTCTACCTCTTGTCTTCCGAATCCAGGGTGATGGAGCTGACTTCCCTGTCTTTCTTTCTCCTTTGCTCTTCTTTAGAAAAAGCAAGTGAGTCAGACCAAGATCCGGGTCATCTCAACCATCCTGTTCATCTTGGCCGGCTGTGTCGTGTTTGTGACAATCCCCGCCGTCATCTTCAAATACATTGAGGGGTGGACGGCCCTGGAGTCCATTTACTTTGTGGTGGTCACTCTCACCACGGTGGGCTTTGGTGATTTTGTGGCAGGTAAGCACTCTGGAATATCCCAGTCACTGGGGCCCTGGTGGGGAAAACATTTACTGTGGTCAGTGCTTTTCCAAACCATGAGAAAAGATGGAGGAACAAATGGAAAAGGCTCAGCATCACCACTGCTGGACACAGGCTTGTTCCAAACCTGCAGTCCTCTGTGAGGGAAACAGCAGCCGGCTGCTGCCTTGGGAGGAAGCCCGTCTCTCCCCTCCCCCACTCAGGAGGCAGGCTATCTCCCTCATCATATGAATTATTACTGAAATGAATTTCTCATTGGATTTTGGGCTTCTGAACTCTATTAAGGCTCCTTGCATCAACTGATAAAGGCTATATTAGCAAGTGGCAAAAATGAAGCTCTGGAGAGATGAATGTCGAGTTTAGTCTGCAGGGACCTGCAGATGAAGCTTCCTGATGCTGAGGGCAGAGTTACCATCCCTGGAAAAGTTGCTCCAGGCATGTCCGGATACAGGACTAAAGACCCAGGTGACCACCTGGAGTTGAAAACTGCCCCAAGGGAATTTAATATTATAATGGATCCTGCATGAATCTAGATAGACACAACAGCCTTCATTGTAAAAATAAATGCCAATGAATCGTGCTTAAGGAAGAAAAAGAAATCACCATCAAATTCTTCTAGGGACAGGGAGCTTAAAAACTGAAATGAAACCTGACGTTTTATGGGTATCGCTCTCCCAGGGTGGTGGGAAGGTAGGGATAGGAGGAGGAGGCCACCGATCTCTTTCCGGATGGATTAGTTCTAGGTGGTCAGACAAATGCTCAGTTTCTACTCCCAGAAGTGAACACTTGACTCAGTAACTCTGTCGCAACTCAATATATTTAAAGGGGCCAGGGATCCCCTCTTCTGGAATCTGGAAAAAGGGCAAATTCTGGAAAGGATGTTGAAGGTTGGCTGTCTCCATGGTAATTCTAAGGAAACAGACAACCGGAAGAGTAGTTTTGCAGCTATTCCAGCTAGGAAGGTGAAGACCGAAGTTGTCTTTGTAGAAACAGCAGTTTTAATGCTTTCTTCCTTTTGACTGTCTTAAGGACTAAGAACTTGCCAAGTCAGAGTAATTGAGAATTGCTTACACAGAGCCCGAGGCCTGGGGCCCCGCCCGCCTTGGCTTGTCCTCGATGCTCAGCTACTGAGCAGCTCCCCAGCTTGGGCAGGAGGTCGCTTGGTGCCACTTGATGAGAGGCCTGAAGCTCTGGACAGACAGACACACAGAGACAGGAGGACAGTACCTAGAGCGACTGTCCGGTCAACTCCTTAGCATTGTCCGTAGCTGCTCTGCGGGGAAACTCATTGAGGTTCCAACCCCAGCTGCTGTTTAGAGCTATTTCACCAACATCTTTAAGTTCCCGAAAGCATCGTCTGCTCTCTGCTGTTCTGCTCTGTGCTAACTCTGGCCTGTCTGGAGGACTGTCTTCTGGAGGACACGTGGGGCAAACCCTGCTCTCTAACCGGTTGCTCCGTTCAGTCTGTTAATCTGGGTCACAAATAGCACAGCCCGGGGAACAGGAGATTAAAAAAACTGCTTATGATTTAAGTTTATTATTTATCCTGATGAGCCACGATGGGCTGTGAGCGCTTAGCACACACCGGCACTTGGCCTGATGTTTACTTACCTGGAAAGGCCGTGACCTCCACAGTCACAGACATAGCATGGCTTTGTTCTTTTGTTTTTTAGAGATCTTTAGCGATGGAAGATTTTAATGAATCTAATGGCCAAGTGTATAGATAAATACAAAGAACTGTTAGAAAATTTTAAAGTCTATTTTGGTTGTAATTGGGTCAGAGAAAATGGACATGCTTTCCCATGGGTTCTGATAACAGTAACCAGTGTACATGTGAATATGTCTCCTGCAGAGTACCTTTCTTTTTAAAACATTTCTATTGGAATATAGTTGATTTACAATGTTGTGTTAGTGTCCCGTGTACAACAAAGCGATTCAGTCATACACATATATGTATCTATTCTTTTCCCATTCAGGTTATTACAGAATATTGAGCTGCATAGCACTGTTTCAATTCCCTTACCTACCGCTGATTACAGAACCGTATTTCCTTTGCCCCGTAGTCGCTGCAAACTTGGGTCTGTTATAATTCATGGCGCTGACTGCAACTGGACCAGGCCCTTCTAAGCTGCCGCTTCCATAGCTTACAGAGACCAATCTGAAGCACTGCTGCCTTGGAACCCTGGAAGTGTGTCAGAGCCTTTTTGGCAATACTCTGAGAGCAAAAGGGAAGGCTGTCCATCTTTTAAAAAGATACATTAACAAGAGCTGATGGTTGCTGTGATTTGACAAGGCATCAGCTTGGAAACAGAATCAGAACATCAATCACCATGCAGGATTAAGTGCTGGTTTATTTTGTAGCTGACACACTTTAGGACAGTCTAACAACCCACCAAGCATTTTGCAACCCTGACTGACAGCACCTGAATTCCAGGCCAGCAGCTGGTAAACTAACAGGCAGAAGGGTGTTGCCTGCCTTGTTTGCTAGCGCGCCCTAGTGACAGTCTTTTGTGGATGATGGTGACTGGTTGGTAAACATTTACTTTCAGAGAGCTCCCAGGAAAGAGTGGCAGAGTTCTGCCTAGTGCGGAGATGAAATGAACCTCAGAACTCACCTCATGCTGCAGAAAGTCCAACAGTACCCTAGAGAAAGCTAGGGAGAGGGGAAGAATTGCCTGAAAGGGAAAAGCAAGGCAGTTACACCAAACCAAGCGGGGTTTACCACAGAGCCCTCCAGCAAAGTTTGGAATTCTAATTTTCAGAAGTGGCGGTAGCTATGGAGACCTTGTGGGCTCCGTTGCAAACTGAGAAGTACCACAAGCCACAGAACCTGCCCAGCCGCCTTTGGGAGGTATTACTGATACCGTAAGAGCTCGGTGCAGAATCAGAGGTGCTACATGAGGTTACAACCACAACCCAGTGGGAAAGTCCAGGGTACAGTAATTACCAATCCATGGCTAATGTCGATTTTCTTAGAAATGGCCACGAGCTGGCTTCATTGGAAAATGACATCTCACAGACAGGTATTTCATGAAGTGTCTTCACTTTATGAGAAGGGGCTGGGCTTAGAATCTCTGTTGCTTGCTTACCTTGGGCAGGCCTGTAGAAGGTCTGGAATAAATAGGCTATTTACTTGGAATAAATGACTGGTCTTTTCAATGGAACAGCCAGTCAATGCAGTCAGGCAACTAGTCAACTTGGTTTGATGGATTTTTTTTACTATAATCCTATTTGTAAAATAAAGGGATTGAACTAGCTGGCCTTGAAGGTCCCTTTTTGTTCTCACACAGAGATTCTAATTGACTCGGTCTAATTGACCCTATGGATCAGCATTATGTAAACACCATCCTCTGGTCAGCCTTAAATCACTATTGGCTGGGTCCAAGTCTCAGGGATACCATCAAGTCTAATTTTACTTCCACACACATACTTCTCTCTTGGTAAATGCGTATGTGCTTGAGGAGGAAATGGTGTCAAGAGTTCCAAACCATTTGGGATTATTTAATGGTATTTTGTTTTTATTAAATTTAAGGCAGTTTAAGAAAAACTTGACAAAATCAACTATACCCCAATAAGAAAAAAAAGCAAAAACAAAAACACAAAACTTGAAACTGGGCCTGCTCTGTTGTCCTCTAATTCACGCCATTCATTGTCAAGCTCAAGTTTAAACTGGATGGATCAGGCTCGTCACTGATTTTTTTTTTATTTTTTGTTATTATGTATTGTGCGTTAAGGGCTTCCCTGGTAGCTCAGCTAGTAAAGAATCGGCCTGCAAGGCAGGAGACCCCAGTTCGATTCCTGGGTTGGGAAAATCCTCTGGAGAAGGGATAGGCTACCCATTCCATGGACAGAGGAGCCTGGCGGGCTACAGTCCACGGGGTTGCAAAGAGTCGAACAAGATTGAGCAACTAATCACAGCACATGATGTATGGAGATTATTGGTCAAGATTCAAAATAAGTGAAGCCACAGGCCAGGCTCCTTTGGGGAAGAGACATGACATTTCCTTGCCCTCCCACCCTGTCACATCGAGTATACAGCAGGCCGAGCAGCTGAGCGTTGGATGGTGATGCGACCGCAGCTCTGCTACACGGACTGGGATGTGTTTGCTCTGCGACGACTGTTTGCCAGACCCTCCTTAAAGTAACGCTTGGTTGTTTGCAGGGGGAAACGCTGGCATCAATTACCGGGAGTGGTATAAGCCCCTGGTGTGGTTTTGGATCCTTGTTGGCCTTGCCTACTTTGCAGCTGTCCTCAGCATGATCGGAGATTGGCTACGCGTTTTATCCAAAAAGACAAAAGAAGAGGTAGGATTCCGTCCAGATTCTCTGAATGTTCCTGAGGTCAGAAACATTGGCACCCCACTCCAGTACTCTTGCCTGGAAAATCCCATGGATGGAGGAGCCTGGTGGGCTGCAGTCCATGGGGTCGCTAAGAGTTGGGCACGACTGAGCAAATTCACTTTCACTTTTCACTTTCATGCATTGGAGAAGGAAATGGCAACCCACTCCAATGTTCTTGCCTGGAGAATCCAAGGGACGGGGGAGCCTGGTGGGCTGTCGTCTATGGGGTCGCACAGAGTCGGACACGACTGAAGTGACTTAGCAGCAGCAGCAGTAGCAGCATTCTATGGGCTAGACTATCTCCTACTAAGTGGAGGCCTCCTAGATGTCCTTGTTTTGAATCCTTGAATGATTTTAAATGCCACGTTAAATTGGATAGCAGTTATTTCTGGATTCTTTTTTAGCAGGTGAGAAAAATCTGGTGACTCACTTACCAGCCCACAGCTCCTGGAAAAACTAGTAAACGGCAACTTATTTTTAAAAAAGGAAGTGAAAAAAAACATACCCAGACATAGTCAGCATAGGTAGACTGCAGTTGGGGGAGGTGTACAATTGCCCCCAATCAGCAAATGTGTGCATTTTTCTCAATTCCATATGAGACTGAAGTTATTGAACTGTGGCCGGCCGTGGGGGGTGAACTCACGGGGTCCCTTTCACTCATGTCCCCTCCGGGTTGTCAGATCTGTAGAAACAAATATATGTCTGTGGCCAGGGGCACACACACAACAGCCCTTCCTTCCTCAAATAAATGTGCATGGAAGCCTACACACAGGCAAGAAAAGGAATGGCTACAGAGCAAAGGTAGATTTTGTAATTAAAAAAAAAATGTCCATGTAGTTCTTTTGGAAAGAGAGGAAAAGAAATAAGAAAGAAGAAGGGTAAAGAGAAGCAAAGCAGTAAAGAAAGGAAACGAGATAAAACCTAAAGAAACGGCGGGACAGCCTGTTTAAGGGCGACTGTTCCCTGCCCAGGGTGCAGACATTCTGAGCGGAGGGTCCTGGGAGAGCCTCCTTAGATGGCACCATCTCCCACACCATTCCTGGGGGCAGAGGTTTAATTTTCCTGGCTTGCAGAAGCAGTATCAATGCACTCTCTAGTCTGATTCCCCAGAGAGCTAACTGACCTGCTGAAAATCAGCCGTAACAAAAGAGAACACTCAACAACATAAATATTGACATTTCTCAATGCAAAAGTCCGAGTTACTCCTCTGCATAGGAAAGCATGAATCTTGTACTAACAGTCCTGCTGAAATAAAGCCCAGAGAGTTGGTCTTGACCCTCATGCAAGACTTTGCTCTGAGAAAGCACACGTTCTGTGGGCTTTGGCAGAAGATGCCCCCTTCCTGCACCCTGAGCAGGGAAACTTGGTTATCAGGTACCCTGTGTGGGGGTGGGAGGGTGGTCTTAAACCAGCGCAAGCCGGATAGCACAAGGTCATAGACAGCACCGCCTAGATATGGGGTGACACAGGACTTTCCTTTTTAGAACTAGGTCATTTCCAGGCTAATGGGGACGGGTGGAGCACTCTAACCCAGACAGACGTCTTGGAGGGACAGGGCAGGGCAGAGGACCCGCTGGATACCTGCTTTGTGCCCAGGGCCGAGCTAGGTGCCCGGCTACCTCACATAACAGGAAAAGCTCTGAGCTAGACACAACTGCCTCCAGTTATGCAGCAGGAATGAAGCCGGACCACGGAAGGGTGAACCCAACAGACGCTAAGTCAGGTCCGTCCGCTTCCCCTTCCGTCCCCGAATCCAGGTGTCCGGCGGCGGTCGGGTTGCCCAGCACGTGCGCCTCTGGGAGGCACCTTAGTCCCGAGCGGGAAGGGCGAGGGTGGAAGTAGCCTCTCCTCCCCTTGGCTGGGCGGACGCAAAGCCACCGCCTCCGGGCCTCATTCCCACGAGGACCCCCGAGGGCTGCGGGCACGGGAGGGTGGTGGCGATGGGGGGTTGGTGGCAATGGAGTGTCGTGGCGCTGGGGGGTGGGGGCGATGAAGGGGTGCGTGCGATGAAGCGGTGGGTGCGATGGGGGGGGGGTGCGATGGGGGGTGGGTGCGAGGGGGGTGGAGGCGGGTGCCCGGGCGCTGGGGGCGATGGGGGTGGCGGCGATGGGGGTGGGCAGTGGCGGGCGCCTGCTCGCAGGGCGTGGGGCGGGGGACGGTGTCTCAGCGCCCTGTGGTCGCCCCGTCTCTCCGCCAGGTGGGCGAGATCAAGGCGCACGCGGCCGAGTGGAAGGCCAACGTGACGGCCGAGTTCCGGGAGACGCGGCGGCGGCTGAGCGTGGAGATCCACGACAAGCTGCAGCGCGCCGCCACCATCCGCAGCATGGAGCGCCGGCGCCTGGGCCTGGACCAGCGGGCTCACTCACTCGACATGCTCTCGCCGGAGAAGCGCTCGGTGTTCGCCGCGCTCGACGCGGGCCGCTGCAAGGCCTCGTCCCAGGAGAGCATCGACCACCGGCCCAACAACCTACGGCTGCAGGCGTCGGAGCCGCTGCAGAAGCGCGGGCAGGGCGCCTCCGAGGATAACATCGTCAACAAGCTGGGCTCCGCCTCCAGGCTCACCAAGAGGAAGAACCGGGACCTCCGCAAGGCCCTGCCCGAGGATGTGCACAGGATCTACAGGACCCTCCGCCACTACTCCCTGGACGAGGAGAAGAAGGAGGACACGGAGAAGGGGTGCAACTCGGACCACTCCAGCACCGCCGTGCTCACCGACTGCGCCCAGCCGCCGGCCGGCGCGGGGGACGGCGTGGGCCCCGCCGACGCCAAAGACGCGGAGCGCGACAGCAGCGCGCTGCTAGAAGCCAGAAACTAAGCGGGAAGGACGCACTGGACGTGACCCAGCCTTGTCTTTTGTTTGTTTGTTTTTAAATATATTCACCCTGAGACACGTGCCTTAAAACAAGACTTCTCGTTAGTCAGAAATTACATAGCATCGAAGAAGATATTTCACTGTGCCATAAACGACCGAGAAAGCTCGCTCTGCCAAAAGGGAATCAAAAGAACAAGGACTTGCCTTTTGATCACAGCCGCAGGACACCCAGGGCGCCTTCGCGGGCGCGGGAGGTCACGGCTGCCGAGGTCCAGGGCACGTGCCGGCCATGGATGCGGTGGCCCCGGGCAGCGCCACCGCGCTCCGGAGGGCGCGAAAGGGCAGCTATTCGTAGACCAGCCGTCTGAAAGGAACAGGTGTGTCTTTTGAAGGAAGTCGTTTCCTGAACCCACTGTCAGGAATGTGTGCACGCACGCACAAGGGGACTGGACTGGGAGGTGGACTGGTCCTTGTCACTTAGGGTCGGAGCGGACATGTTGGAATGTTGCTCTGAGCTCCGATTTTGAGACAAAAGCGTTCAGTGCATCCCTAGTCTTTTCTAAGCTCCAGATGAACGTCCCTGGGACCCGAGAGCACCTAGAATTTGTTGGAAGCAGATGAGAGCACACGTATCAAAAGGTGCAATTGCTTTCCTCATTACAAGAGAAAAAAAAAAAAGTCACATCACACTGTGGATATCACCTTAACCAATGACAGAAGCCTGCTGAATTTTGTCTTTCTCACAGGTAGTCCAATCGGACTCGCAAGCATTGGTGAACACTCAACCTCAGCCGCTGCGTGGTGACAGGCAAAAACCAAACCTCAGTGCACGGTGCGCTGAAAAGGCACCAAAAGGGTGCAACGGTGAAAACAAACTGGTTTTGAAATGTTCATGTTCACTTTTCTAGTGGAACTTGTTACAATTGGTTTTGATAAAAAGGGGGAAAATACCAAAACTATTGCCTTGCATGATGCCAGTGGCTTACTGTCCTGTCTAGCTAATCCTAAATGTTTGTAAACATAGACATCCTGCATGTCTGAGACATACCAAGGAGGACCATGGCATCGTTCCTTCTCAGGGCTTCTCGTCCCTTTGGGTGTCTTAGGGTAGACAGAGTGACACCAGGTCCTATCCTGCTATTTGCAAACAAAAGGAAAAGGAATCCCTCAAACCAACCCTTGTACGAGAAGATTGAATTGTTTTCATTGCTTGCAGCTTAAGTGCCATTACTGCCATTTTTTTTTAAAATAATACTTAAAAGAAGTATTTGAAAGACTTCGCTTTTATGTTTGGGTGTTCCTTTATTCTGAAAGTATCACTGCTTTTCCTTGATCATTTCTTCACTTGTACCTGCTAGCCACTAAAGTTACAATGCTACTGTGATTGATTGTTTCTAGGAGAACAGTAACCAGCACGTGGTGATAATTATGATTTTTTTTTTTCACGAGATTAGAACACCCGGTGAAGGAAAGTGGGGGTCTGACTGGTCATAGGTTTGAGGAGGAAGACTCTAAGTGGATTTTTAGCAGCAAGGAAAGAGTACGTACTACGCCAAGTATCCCACGTGTGCCTCAGCCTTTTTCAGAGTTGGCTGGCTGTTATCCTGGTTCAAACCTAGCTATTTGTGCCACACACTTCAGTGTTTGGACCTGGCAACACCTGGAAGTTGCTGCTTATGGGCCTCCTGGGCTCAGTACCACTGTTTGGGGATGTCACATAGCTAACACGCAGGGTGGATTTGTCAAAAGGTCACAGACTGGCAGAGACTTCCAGAAACCATCTAATGCTTTTCTGACTTCCAGGGAAAAATGATAGCCACTGCATCCTCGACTGCTTCAGCCAAGGCAGACCTCTTGCTGCTATTTCCCCCAAATGCACAGCTCTCCTTTGTCTAGAGCACCCGCATCCCCCGTGTGCCTCACCGCACCCCCCCCACCACCCCGCCCCCAACCATTGTAAGCTCTGATTAAAGCACTGGCATCACTTTTGGGAAGGAGCCAAATAAGAATCAAGTCCCCCCTGCCCCATCCAAGGTATGTTTGGATTAATGCTGCCACAGGGCTGTGGCTCACTGGTGACATCCTGTGTCCACAGAGTAACAGACAGACGCTTGGGCAACGATGTATATGCAGGGATGGGCCTTGGTTCTTACTACGGGAGTCATTCCAGCCTGACAAAGTGTGTGCTAAGGAATTAGTAGGTAACTGGGCTTCCCTGGTGGCTCATACAGTAAAGAATCCGCTTGCACTGTGGGAGACCTGGATTCGATCCCTGGGTTGGGAAGATCCCCTGGAGGAGGGCCTGGCAACCCACTCTATTATTCTTGCCTAGAGAATCCCATGGACAGAGGAGCCTGGTGGGCTACAGTCCATGGCGTCGCAGAGAGTCCAAGCAAAGCACAGCACAGCACGGGGAACTGGGACTTTCTTATTCTGACAAGTTGAAAGCTTCCTGATTAAACTGTCCAGGGATCTCATTCATTTGGGTTTCTACCCTGTTACTCGATACCTTCTTTATAATAGTGGGTTAAAATTCTAGACTCTACAGGCAGAGCTGGCCAAGAGGCTTCCTTGTCGTTTATCCAGTGACGCCCATGGGCCAGGCACTAGATGAGGCACTTTAGGGGCGTGGGCTCACTGAACCGCCCCAGCAACGCTCTGCGGGAAGTGTTTGCAAACCCATTGTACACGTGATGACACAGAGGCTCAGGGAAGCCAAGTGAGTAACTGACCTAAGAGCACACAGCAAGAAGGCGGCAGAGCTAGTCATCAAAGTCTATTTGACCAAAGTCTGCTTTTGACTTGGCGGCAGTGTCCATGCCATGCACCTTGTGAGTGTGTGTCTGTGTGTGCGCGTGCATGTGTGTCTTTCTGGTTTCCTGGACATGGCATACAGAGGGAGGGGAAAGCTCTTTACTGCCAAGATGCGATGAGGTCTTTGTGAACACGGCCTAACACGTTGTCCTTACAGATGATCATTGTACATTATTTTGGTTTTGGTTTTGGGAATGCGCCTCCTGGCACCCTTTCTGTACTGTTAAAAATGCCCTTTGAAGACACCCTTTTGCACTTTACTTGCTTGTCCTGCAGGAACTCGGCACACAGGTGGAATAAAACAGTTCAAAACTCTAAGCTGCACACTCTACCAAATGGAACCACACTCTACCATACACCAGATGTTGGTATATGTGTGTGTAGACACTCAGTTGCGCTGATTTTTTACCACTGAGTCCCCTGGTAAGCCCAGACCCTCGGCCAGACAAGTCAGGTCCCAGTCACACAGATGGAGCGAGAATAGCCCTTGCCTGGGAGTTTCCCGAGTACAGATGGGACTGAGGCCCTGACGAATACAATCAAAGAAGAGCCCTCTCTTTGTGGAGATTGATCCATTAGACATGTGGGCACAGTGTCCGACAAGCTGTAGCCTACTCTCCGGGCTTCCCAGGCAGCGCTAGTGGTAAAGAGCCCATCTGCCAGTGCAGGAGACACAAGAGATGCAAGTTCCATCCCTGGGTTGGGAAGATCCCCTGGAGGAGGGCATGGCCACTCACTCCAGGATTCTTGCCTGGAGAATTCCATGGGCTACAGTCCCTAGGATCACAAAGAGTCAAGAGGCACTGAATCGACTTAGCATGTATGCACGCATGCAACCTACTCTCCAGAGGAGAGGCTGGGAGGGCATCCAGGGGTTGGGCTCCACTTCATGTGTACAAACTGAGATTTGGGAAGAGGAGGCCAGTTGTTTTGGAGTTGTTTGAAAGCTACCTTTTAAAAATGGGGTCCAGTAACACGGGAATTCACGTGGATAAGGCAAACTTGCTACAAATCCTACACACACATCAGAACAGCCCTGCCTTGCCCGCACTTCCCACCCCACCATAAACCTGGAGAAAACATTTTGATTTTGCACATGGATAGACCACAGGGACAGTGACTTTGGTGGGCAGTGTCCATTGTTTCTCCTGTTAACTGGGTGTTGAATGTTTCCTCCACAGAGGATCTGGAAGTTTTTACTGGTGAGAACCAAGGGACAATTTGGAGAGACTTCAGCTCAATGCCCAGTTCGAACACAGTGGCGACCCTAGGACTTTATTGCTTTGGGGCAAGGCCCTTATGTGTGTGTAGGTAGGGCTGTTCCTGACCTACAGCTAAGGTGACTGGGACTGTCTGTGCTTCC
The DNA here is from genome assembly GCF_029407905.1 of Bubalus kerabau. Lineage (NCBI taxonomy): Eukaryota > Metazoa > Chordata > Mammalia > Artiodactyla > Bovidae > Bubalus > Bubalus kerabau. The sequence continues at coordinate 105,043,307 of NC_073633.1, read as the reverse complement.
CTGACCCGGCCCGTGATCTTGGGCCCCTCAGACCCTGTGCCTACATTTCTGTTACCTCATCAGCACATCAAGGGAGTGGAGCCCGGAGAGTCAATCTTGAAGGTCCCTTTTGGTTCTGCAGTGCTCTGACCAAATGCTCAGTGGTCCATGAGTTAAGTATGCTAAGAACTTCACTAGCTGGATTTGTAAATACTGATGGATGGGCCCTGCTTCCTTTAGGCAAGATGAGAGCTTAGTCTCTTGCCTCTTGGGATTTGTTTCCTGGGTGATGGATGGAGACCAGATATATTTGGGAGCCTTATGTCCAAATGAGGGTCGTGCCCTGTGTAGGCTCACTATCACCTTACCTCACACTGTCACCTGCGTTTGGGGCGGGGGGGCCTGGCTTATCCCATATGGGCACTTTTTTACATGGTGTTTAGACTAAAGAATTTTAAGCTATTACTATCTGCAGTCAATTGCAGTGAAGGTTTCATTTGATTACGTTATGAATTCTTACACTATAAACAGGTTATTTCTTACTCAGATCCCCCCCCCCCCCCCACACACACACACACAGAACACATACAGAGGCAATGGCTGCTTTGGGTTCTGTGGGGATGGTTCCATGTTGAAAGTCCTAGCTGGACTAGATGTTAGCAAACCACCCCTTCCCTCCCTCTGAGATGGTGCTTCTTGGCTGAGTCGATGCTGCTCCTGTATTTGGACGCTTAGTTTCGGGGGTTAGTGAGAATGTGGCCGGAATTTGGGTAGGGCAGGTTTTCGCCCACTGTATAAGAATGTAGATCATTCCAATGAGTACCATGGTGTCCAAACCTTGAAAGCAAACAAACATGCAGAGACTCTCTTAAAAAAAATTTTTTTTTAAAGCCAGTACTGCATCTCATATCTGTGCTTCCTACATCCCCCTTAGGTTTTAAAGGGACGGGGGTGGTCCCTCGCGGTTCCCATGCAGTTGTGTGCAAAGGCAATAACCGCAGGAGCAGAGGGACCGCAGGAGCAGAGAGAGCTCTCGGCGGCAGAGTGTAAGAGGTAGCTAGTAAATGGCCTTAAAAATAAAAATGGCAACTCTCGGAAACAAAGGTGATTTTTTGATTTGGCTTTGTGGATGCTGTGAATGCTGCGTATGGAAACTCTGGAGTAGCATGCTCACTCCAGGCTGTAAATAAAGTCCCGTCCTCCGTCGTTGGGCAAGGAACCCGCTGCTTCGTGCTTACTTCACCCCCCGTCCGCAGTCCATGGAAACCGCAGTCCACCCGACCCCCCTCCCCCACCCCGCAAACCCGGCGGTCCCCGAGTCACGTGATGTCAGTGCCGTGGCGAGGAGGAGAAATAAGGGGTGTCTCTGATTTTACCAAAAGCGATTTTTTTCACACATACCTAGGAGATCTGGAAACTTTCTCTTCTCGGTTCTTAAGTGAAAACTCTCAAATAGTTCTGTATGCATTACAGAAAAACCAAAAAAAAAAAAAAAAAAAAAAAAGGCGACAAACCTCCTTGCGAGCACTTCCACCCCATCTGCACGGCTGTCCGGGACAACGGCTAAATGTTCCCTCTGCTATCAGGGCGCCGAGCTTGAAGTGAAACCCGCAGCGGTGCCTAGAAGTGTTATGCAAAAAGCCACCGTCATGTCAGCCTCTGGCTTCTTACCCACCCCAGCGTCATAGGCAGGGGACCCCGTGACAATGATAAACCCATGTGTGGAGGTGTTTCACCTATTTCTCTCTCTCTAAGATTTCATGGTGCTTTAAAAAAAAAAAAAGGCATTTTACAGAAAAAAAGCAGGGTGGGGGGAGGAGGGAATTTTGTAATGTTCTTATTAGGAAAAGTACAAAAGCAACTTTGCTTGTAACATTTCAATAAGCTGTGCTGCTACTGTCTTTGGTGATGTAAGTTTTTTTGTTTTTGTTTTTTCCCAACAATGGAGAAAATTGCAACAAAGACCTTCTGGAAGATCTAATACAAAGTCTCTCCTGTTTTCCTTTATTTGTGGGGCCAAACATGGTTCATCGAGGCTGGGTTGGAAGGTATGCTAAGGACCACAGGTCATCCAGAGATAGGCTTCTGGCCTGGCTGGCATTCATCAGGAAATAGCCAATGCAAACTTAACCGTCTGGCAGGTGGGGGAGCCCAAAGCAACCCAAGAGGAGGAAACTTCACCCAGTATGGTTACTTGGTATTTGCTTTCACTTTCTTATTTTTATCTTATCCTGATTGCACGTTGCTGGGGATTGGACAGCATGTCACCATTTCCAGGTAAGACACTGAATTTGGGCATTGTGCCATGTCTGCCCATATGAAATGGACAACTGCTTGGGTATCCAGATTTCAAGCTGTATTTGGTTTTGCACTTAACTTTGTGTTCACCAACCATGGGCTTGTCAACATGGGTAGAGATACAACGCCCACCACTTTTGAGCACCAGCTTAGTAGTAGCAGTAGTTTAGTTGCTAAGTCGTGTCCTCCTCTTGCGACCCCACAGATCGTAGCCACCTTGTCTATGGGATTCTCCAGGCAAGAACATTGGAGTGGGTTGCCATTTCCTTCTCCAGGGGATCTTCCCGATCTAGGAATCGAACCCGGGTCTCCTGCATTGCAAGCAGACTGTTTACTGACTGAGCTAGGAGGGAAGGTACCTGGTTACGTACCATGCACTCTGCTAGGCAGTTTGCAAACATGCCACTGGGTCTTCTAAAGTTGGGTTTCTTCATTTTGTCCATGAAGCCTTTGAGGCTCAGAGATGATGAGAAACTTCCAACCCAAGTCAATCAGCTCTAAGCCCGAGTCTCTTTCACCAGATCACACAGCTGCACGGGGCGTGTGCTTTGGGCACTCATCTAGTAAAGGTGATCTGGTTCTTTCTGACTTGTCTGCACTGTCTCGCCCACCCTGTTTGTGAGAGAGGTGTGCCGTGAGGTCAAGGGTGAGTTTCTGGCTGCAGGACTGAGCAAGGCCAAGTGACTTCCATTCTTAGCCAAAGCCAAGAACGCGCCCAGGCTAACCCAGTGCGACTACTGGTCGTGGGCTGGCCAGGGACAGGTCTGGTTCCTATTTTTATTGATTTTACTTGCATGCACGGGGACAGAGTGCATGGCACATGGCAGGAATTCAAAGCGACTTTTCCAAAATGCAAATTGGCCTCTGGATCTCCCTGGCCTTTGGGATAAAAAACCCCAAAGCCCTAGTCTTGGTCAGGCCCCATGTGGATTTCTGCCTCATTGCACGCCAACCTCGGCTGCCACCACTTTGGATTTCTCCCTGGCTCTGCCTGTGGTCCATGCTTTCTTCTGCTATCTCCAGGTCTCTGCACGTGCTGTCCCTTTTGGGAGGCCTCCCCCGCCTTAGGAGCCACCTCCCCCTTCCCACGACCACCTGGCCCCTCTTCAACTCAGTATTGAGCTGAAGAGCAGCCTGTGGGGACCCTTCCCTCCCTCGTCCCCTCCCCTGACTGTGAGTTAGCTGCCTTCTACACAGCGGGCTTCCCTCAACTCGAGTGCCTGCTATACGGCTATATGGTTTAGCGGCTGGTTGCCTTGTCTGTCTGATGCAGGAGATAAGCTCCTCAGTACAGCAACTCAGCCTCTCATTTCTCTTCTCAGGACTGAGCACTGTACCTGATAGACAATATAGATACATTACTGGTGGAATGATTTTAGTGCCCTTCTTGACAGCACATTTGTATCCTTTAAGGGAGATTTATATTTTTTGTGAATTCAAAGTCATTTGGAACCCAAGACTATCCAATTCCTGAGTATCCTCTTGGTTAAAATCAAGTTTGCCTTGTACTAATAATAAAGAATTTGATCTGTGTTTGGTGTTTATGGAGAGCTCCGAAATTTTGATCACAGTGATAGTTAAAGTAACTAGACTCTAAAGATGACAACTTTGATGGAAAGCTCTCATTTAGAGGTACAGATATTGGAATATTTGTTTTAAAACCATTCTTAATACTACTGATAGTTTAAATGTATATGACCTTAGGAAATATTATATTTTGTGGGGATGTCAAACATATGACAAATGGGCCACACTCCTTACACCTATGCCCAAGGCAGATATTGTCATCATAGAATACCTTCCCTATTGATCCAGGTACATCCTCAGAATTCACTGTAGGACTGTACTCAAGGCCCATAGTTCTCAAAGTACTCGCCAATGACCTTCTTACATCCCTGAGATTCTCTCATGGTATCCACAAGGTTAGAACTATTTCCCAGAATACTACTAAAACATCATTTTCCCACATTCTCTCATTAGGGCATAGCACTTAGAATTGAGTAGCCTTAGTCACTTAGAGAGGGGTTTCCCAGGTAGAGCTAGGGGTAAAGAACCTGCCTGCCAATGGAGGAGACACGAGAGATGTTCAGTCCCTGGATGGGGAAGATCCCCTGGAGGAAGGCATGGCAATCCACTCCGGTGTTCTTGTCTGGAGAAATCCACAGAGGAGCCTGGCAGGCTATAGTTCATAGCGTTGCAAAGAGACGGACACAGCTGGATCAACTTAGCATGCATGTCCACACGCAGTCACTTAGAGAACAGGGGCAGGGTAGCAAGAAACCTTCATTGAAGACTAAGAATTTTCCAAAATGCTAGCAAATGAGCTTGCATTTCTTAGAGAACCCCAAGTAGCTAGCTATGATTTTATTGAAAAGGGCTTTCTGCCTGGCCTCACAGGAATGGATCATGGCAACAGCTGTACAACAAGAATCCTGTGGGCTGGCCTTGCTGCCCTGTGGGTTCCAGCTCCTCAAATTCCTTCCAGTTAGCCCTGCAAATCCCAGAAGTCTCATGGGTGCTCAATTTCTTGGCCACTGTGCTGCGGGGATCACTTCTCTATTAACAGAAAGTTCCTTGCCTCTCTGGGGATGGATGACACGGCTGTCCGTTGATCCCTTGGTATCAGCAGCCTCTCTGTTTGGGTAACTGTCTCTCTTCCCCATACCGGGAGCCCCTCGACGGAGATGTCCTTACCTTCTTGTTTTCATGGGCCCGTAACAGAGCCTGGAGCACGGTAAAAGATCGAAAGATGTTTGTTGAATAAATATCAAATCCAAGAACGTGGAGTTGAGTAAGGGCCTCTGCAGAGAGTAGGGGCAAAGGAAGAGAGCCCAAATCTGGGGTGAGCTGGAGGGGAGGTTGGAAGGATGCAGCGTGTGAGGCGAGCCAGGGCAAAGGGCGGTGGGCCAGGCAAACAGAAGATGTCTAGAGACAGTACTGACCCCAGTGGCAACTTCTACCTCGTCACTGCTGTGAATTTACATCAAGGGCAGGAACCAGAGTGGGGCACACACCCTCAATGCAAAACTATTCAGTTAAAATGCTAGTGCATACGTGGCGGTGTGAATTTGAGAGAGCACACAGGTCAACACACATCCACTGTATCTTTATGGATGACTTGTTCTAAGGAATACATTTAAAAATATATTGCAAGACTCTAAAACTAAAAAAAAAATTTTTTTTAATGTCTCACACAACCCATTTGAGAGAGTTATGTTTATTAAATGCATCTTAAAGGTCGTTTAGAGACTCATCACTTGGAATCATTCAGGATAAGAAAAGATTTTTTTTCCCTCAGTTGGAAAGCAGTAACTTTAAAATGTTTTCCAATATTGTAATCTGTTATCTACAAGCTGCCTGTATCAACAACTCTTTGGAATCTGCAGACACCTGAGGCAAAGAACAAGTGCAAGGCCTCAGTGAGACAGAAATTTGTTTTAAAATAAAGAAACTGGGAGGACTCCAACATTATGGAATCAAAAGCATGTGTTGCAAATGTATGAAACAGAAATACACATGATGCAAGCATAATCTATGGCTCTCAATTTCAACATTTTAAGTAGAACAGTAATCTATGCCGTAAAGAACATTCTGTGGTTGCCTGATTCCATAGAAAGAAGAAAAGTAATGGGCTGTTTCTTTCCATGAGTGAATGCAAATTTGAAACAATTTTCCCACTGAATTGGTGCTGGGGAGCAGTGGGTGGCGAAGAATAGCTAATGGTGGCTCAGACAGTAAACCCATCTGCCTGCTAATGCAGGAGACCTGGGTTTGATCCCTGGGTTGGGAAGATCCCCTGGAGAAGGAAATGGCAACCCACTCCAGCATTCTTGCCTAGAAAATCCCATGGATGGAGGAGCCTGGTAGGCTACAGTCCATTGGGTTGCAAAGTTGGCCACGACTGAGCGATTTCACTTTTTCAATGGTGACAGTAACTGGTTAAGACTGTGCAATCCATCAATCTGTTCCACCCATCCATCCATTTAATAAATATTTTTGGAGCCCGCCTCTGTGTGAGGTGCTGGGAGAGCTGCAGGGTGTGCGGAGCCTTGGTCCCTGCCCTCAGCGATCTCAGACTGTAGTTAGTAGCCCTGTGCCCATGTGCTGTGGGGTGGCAAAATCCTGCCATCTGGTTGGAGGGAGAACCATAATAGGACTTTGTGTGATTCTGTTCAAAAGTACAAGAAATTACCCCCAAAGTGCTAGGAATTCAGACAGTGTGAGGACTGGCACACACACGGTGACAGTCAAAACAGGCTTCCTGTAAGAAGTGGCATCTTTAAGAAGGCTTAGTAGACTGGTTAGGGAACAGGAGAACAGGAATGACTCCCAAGCATATGAATCCGTTTCTCCTGAGGACACCACAAATTAGTCTTCACTTGGGACTGCTTTATTACATTTTCTGAAATAAACCACAAACTCGAAGCCAAAGTTAAAGATGAACAGAAGGTAAGCTCTACAGGTCACCACCAATTGCAACAGGAATTGTAACTCCTTCTGAAAGCAAGTGTGTCTGAGGAACACACAGTAGATAAAGCAGCTTCTCTGCCTTCTCCCCTGCCTCCCCCTCCCTCTGTCTCATCTCCTGGGGCTCCCAGGTTCTAGCCTCCTTTTCTCAAGCCGAGGAATACAATGGCCACAGGATTCCTGCCTTCTTTGTTTCAAAAGTCACACCCACGGGAGGACTTGAATTCAGCGCAGGCTTGGGAATGAGGTTTTCCCGAGTCAAAAGACATTTTCTTAGGTTGGGGACCGAACAGTTTGGAGTTGCATAGAGAGGATGAGACAGGATTCAGCAGAGGCACCCTGGGGCAGCCCTACCAGAAGGGCCGGGGTTGCGCCGCGCAGGTGCGGGGTGGGGGGCGGTGCCCAGGATTCCAGCCCAGACCAGCAACCCAAGGAGAGATTTTCCACATTCCTGGTAGGATGGATCGTGAAACTGAAATGGGACTGATTTTTAGAGAAAATAAAAGGCGTCTTTCTTTCTTGCACACGTAAACATTTTTTTCCCCTTCTTCTAAATGAAACTTCTTAGTTTGAACCATCATCATCTCTCTTTCTCTCTTTGACTTGTGTTCTTTTAAAAAGACTTTATTGCAGGTCTTTATAAGGCAATAAGCAGACTCCAGATCCAGCGGCCAAGGAGGCCCTAATGCTAGTGTGGGTACCCGGCTGGGGTGTGGCAGGCGGCTCTCTGCCTTCCCACCCCTCTGGTTCCAAGATGAGAGTCATGGTGGTTTCCAGTCACCTTTGGGTTCCACAGTGCTCCTGTGACCGGGCACGGGCTGTCTGGGCCAGTTGTACCAGCCGGGCCCTAAGGCCGGCGTGACCCTTCCCTCCATGCCCAGCACACCCTGTCTGAGGGGCGTGGGGTGCCCGGCGCCGTCAATACAGGAAGCGAACAGGGCCCCCACTACGGACCGTCAGGCCATCCACAGATTTCACGGTGGCTTTAGCCCTCTGTCCTGAGTCCTCCCAGACATGGCGAGCTTGCAGCCTCTGGCCCCGCTCTCCATGGTGACCCGCAGCACAGCAAGGCCTTCCAGGAGGGAACGCAGACCCTCGGGCTGGGCGCACAGACCCCTTTTGGCCGCCTTCTCGGCACAGCGCTCTGTACTGCCCTCGGAGAAGCCAGGTCTCTTCGGAACCACGCACACGGCTCGCAGCCACCGGCCCCCACCGGCCCTTCTCACCGAGAACATCCCGTTGCTTCGCGGCCAGGAGGGTGACCTGGGTCCTGCTTGGTGTGTGACTCAGGGCTCAGCCCCGGGGCACCCATCTTTGAGACGCCCTCGGTTGGGCTCTGAAGGCGCCGCGCCCGCCACAGGCCGCCTCTTCCTGCAGCGCCGCGCCGCCATCTTGCCGCAAGGGCTGCTGGGAGTGAAGGGTGTCTCAGGTGAGGACCGCGGGTTTGTGCGAGACCCGGATGCTGGAAACGCTTCGTGCGCACGTGCGTACGTGTGTACGTGCGCCAGCGCCTGGGGCGGGACCGTCTCTCTTTGCCGGATGGGGCTAAGCGGGTGGCTCCTTCTGAGGAGAGGTGGGGAATGTGCTCAGCCGAGCTCGGGTTTTCCGCTCCCTGCCTGCCCCGGTGGGTGGCCGGGTGGGGCTGAGCAGAGTTTTTCTCCTCTTTCAGGGAAAGAGGAGGCCAGGGGGGACGGGGACAGAATTGAGGGTCCTCCTGTGAGGACAGCGGGAGCCAGACAGCTCCGTGGCCAAACCAGGACACGGAACTCAACTCCAGACCTCCCCAGGCCCACACACGACCCCCGCACCCAGACAGTCACTACAGGGGCCCTGGGCTGTCTGTGTCTCCGTCACTTAGCACTGTGGGATCTGGGATCCAGGGCCAGTTTTCCAGCCACCTTGAGGTGTGACTTACCCCAGAAAATAGGCGTGCGTGTATGTCAAGGAGAGGAAGGGGCCATGCCCCCCCGACTCCCTCCCACACCGCTTTCCCAGACCTTTAGAGGGAGCTCCTGCAAGAACTTTATCGCCCCAAACTGACTGCCTGTTATGACCGAAGCTGCATGATGTTTCTGCAGTATAAACATTTTTCTCTCTTCTTAAATTTTCCTCTTTCCTCTCCTCAGTCTGGCCCCTGTGCACCGCTCCCCTCCTCCACCGCCCCAATTCGAGCAAGAGGAGGATTCGACAGAGACGGAAGCAGAAAGAACCTCGCGTTTCCCCCGACTTTTTAATATTCTCAAAATTCTGAATCCTTGGAGGGGATGACCAATAGAATAATGAACACTGTTAAAGATGAAAAGGTATGGGGATACAGTCAAAAATGTCTTCCGGAAACAGAATAATTTTATTCATTCTGGGGGGGCGGGGGGCGGGGAAGACTCCTCTAACCTGAGGAAAGAAGAAGGAAAAAAGCAAAGAGGGACGTGGCAACAGCTGGAGGGGGTTGCCTGCAAAGTGTATCTGGGCAGTGGGACCAAGGGTCTGCTTCCCAGTGGGGGCGTGGGGGTCATATTCCAGGGCGTCTAGGGACAGAGTGACAGGGGAGAACCAAACCTCCTGGGGGCTGAGGGGACCCCCACCCTGTCCGAAGCACAGAGGCAGGTCAACAAGCTAGAGGTAGCCTCGGGCTGGAAGGGGACCAGACACTGAGAGGGTGACAAGTTTTGGAAAAATAATCCCAGAAAAGATCTAGAGCCAGAAGAGGTGACCCGAGGCCATAAAAAAAGGACCCAAAGGGAACTGAGCAGAAGGGATGAGGGAGGGCCTTCGAGATCGAGTTGGGCAGGGGGCCTGGCCCTGGAGACGGTTTTCTCCCAGGAACTCCGCCCCTGCCCCGGTACTGTGATCCCTCCTCAACAGTTGAGGAGGTTTCATGGGACTGGCTGTTTCTAGGGGCCTGGACAATGTGTTTAAAACAAAACAATTCATCCACCATCATCTGAAAACATGTGCCAAATGCACCTGCCTGCGACCAGGGGATCTTTGGAGGAGATCTGAGGCCAGACACTGAGAACACTTGGCTTCATCTCAGGTCAGTGTGAGGACCCGGGGGTTGTTGGGCACTGACTTGCACATCAAGCCCAAACCGTGAGTTCAGGTTTGTGCCTTTGCACAAACAGCTCCATCTGTCAAAGGGGAGGCGAACAGATTTGTTGATGGTTACAGAAGAGGTAAACACATATATGGAAGCACCAGGGGACTTTACTACGCAGGTCTTGTGCCCTGTGGTGCCTTGCCAGGGGCTGGTTTAGAGTGGAGAACCAGCAGACACACAGAGCAGAGAAGTGCACATGTGATCCCTCCTAAACGAAAACAGCGTTCTGTGCTCTTGGCCATGGGGATCTGATGAGAGACCGAGAAGTTGTCCCAAATGCGTTTAGAGCAAAGCCAGAGATGGCCTCTTACAAAGATTTAGGAAAGAAAAAAATCAGGTTAGAATTTTCTGAGTTAAACATCCCAGGGCTACTGTGTCCAAAAGAATCTTATTGGTCTGGTGGAAAAAACATCTGAACCAGCGTTTGGGTCTTGGCCAGTCTTTTTTTTTCAGGAGTCTGTTTTCCCTTTTCAACTTGTCTTTGTCTTTTTATTTACATTTTAGACCTAAGAGAAACTGGAGCACCTTTCAGTAGTTGCTGGCTTGTCAAGCCCTTCGAGAAACTCAAGTTTGACAGTCTCCCTGGTCTGTAGTAACAGAAACGTGGTTCCTGTTGGCCTCGGGGTGGACTTGCCCAAGGTGACAGCTACCCCTGGCAGGCAGGTGACGGGTGGCGTATAAAATCAGGAAGAGCTTAGCTCCAGATTCCATTTCCTCCTCGGCTCCTCCCTGCAGGGAAGCTTTTCATCCAAACATGAAAGCCACACCATAGTAGAGGCCTTGGAGCCCTGGAAGATGCCGCTTCTTTGTCAAAGGCATAGGATGGGCCCGGGCGCCTCATCTCTTCCCACAGTCACCTGGGTGAGTTTCCTAAGGCAAGGCCCTGGGGCTTTGGGGACTGAGACCCCTGGATTGGAAGATTGAGCAACAAACCACAGGGCCGCCGTCTGCCATGGAGACCTCTTCCCCAGGGTCCCCCCTCCCCACCCCCCCCATTTATTTCTCTGTGTCTCAGCTAAAGCACAGAATTGGCAGCCCCCTCCATCTTAGGGGAGGGAGCAGAGGGAGAGCTTGGGGGAGGGGCCACCTGTGACCCCACCAGGGGAATGTCAGAAAATTCTCTGGTTGTCAGAGAGTGTGTCAGGCCATCCAGCATAGGTACACGTACAGAATGGAGAAGACCAGGGGGTGTCTTCACCTTCCTCTTTTTCTGTCTCCCTCTCCTGTCGCCCTGAGTTCTGTTGCCCCTCCCCTGGCCTGAGTGGCCTGGTTCTCCTTCCTTGTTGGCGGTACCACGGTATCTATCTATCCATTTCCTCTGTTTTTCTGTGAACTCCAATAGGTAATCAAAAACACCTCTTGGCCTTTAGAGTTCATTTTACCTTGGACGAACCCTCTTCCCTCCAGGCTTCGTAGGCCTGGAAGTCTGGTGTGGGGAAGGGGAGGGAGCTTGGGGCTGTTAACAGTGTTGGTGTGGAGCTCAGTCTCTTTCTCCGACAGTTCCATTTTTGTTTGTTTCTTTATGAAAAGGTTTGTCCCATGAGCGAGGTGAGGTCTAGGAGGCTGGCTGGTGATGTTGGGGCAGAGATGGGTGCGGTATGGAAGAGGCTGCAGACTCCAGCAGGGCTGTATAGAACAGTGGCATCCTGTTGCCCTACCATGCACAGAATCTGCCTCCCACTCCCCTGCCCGCCGCCCCCCCACCCGCCCCCCACCCAGGCCTGGCACAGTGCTCAGAGGCCCCATATTCTGGACCTGGACCCATGTGGGTCCGGAAAACCTGTCCTGACAGTCACTGGCTAATTATGAGAAGAGGCAGCTTTGCCTTCTCTTGCCCCTATGGACGTTGTCCTCTGTCCTCCACCGCTGTCAGGCGGTGGGTTTCTCGCCCCTCGCCCAGCCCCAGGCAGGCTTCTGCTGCCACAGCATGATGCAGACTGCCTTCTGGGCTTGGAGTCATCATTTCTGTTCACTCCCAAATGTCTCCTCAGGAGTCATCTTAGTCCAGTAGTTCTGAATGCAACAGGACTGTGGGAGACTGCCCACTTCACTGGGGGTTAGAATAGCAGCAGTGGCCACAAAACAATATCCCTCTGGCGCTGACCACTCCCCACCACTGCCCTGTGGGGCTCCAGCCCCTCAAATTGCTCTCAAATCCCTCTCATGGTCCCTGAGAGTGACTCTCTCACGCAGTACTCATCCTTGTCCTCTTCACCTGAGGGATCTGGGCTTCTGCCAATATTCAGACTGGCAGGTCAGTTCCGGGAAGTTCCAGAAGGTTCTAGAGCTAGTGCTGAACCACATACATTCAAATCAAGGCCCAGGGAGGTGCTTGGGCCAAAGGCATTGAAACATGGAGCCTGATGCTGCCAACACTGCCCCGACTAACCAGGGAGCAGTGGCATTTTGGTAACCGTCTTTCTCTGTGACTCTTTCACTTTGCTTTTCAAAAGTTAGACCTTGAAAGAATCCTGGGGAGGAGAAGAACCAGACTTCTCTTGGACGGGGCCAGGACAAGGGCCATGCAGGCCTTTGGAGACACCCCTCCCCACCTGCCACCCTCGGTCCCCTTACTGGGGGAGGAAGTGGTTGGGGGGTGAGACAGCAGGTCTGAATCATGCCCCAATCCCAGTTTCCCCAAACTGCACTCAAAGATTGAGATCTGCCAGTACAGGGAATGTTGAGGTCACGTATTCCAACTGTGCAGAGCCCATGTCCCCTCTGCGGTCACCCTGACAGATGGACCTTGTGGCTGCTATTTGCCCACTTGCAGCACGAGTGGGGGCGAGTCCAGGCTTTCCTTCACTCAGAATAGAAAGGTTCATTCAAAAGAAGAAAGCCCTGTCTCCTGGCCGTGCACTTTGGGTCTCTGGGAATAGATTTCAGGAAGGTCTCTGCCTTCCAGCACCTCTCGCTGACCCAGGCCACCTCTGGGGCTTGATGCTTTCTGCTTGTGTCACTGTTGCCAGACTTCCAGCCGTGTGTGCTGCTTGGCGTCTGGGAGCTGGCATGCCATTAAAGTGACAAAGGGGAATAAGGGAGAAACGAGAGACGGTACGAGGAGAAAATGGGCAAAAATAATGCGCCTGCTGGGAGGACGGTGGGAGGGCCTGACAAGCAGAGTGGTTTCAGACTTAGTTTTTCAATCTCCTCAAGGACATCTGGGTCTCAAGTGCAGGGAGAAGGTGATCATTCATTCATTCACCCCTTCACCCAACAAACATTGAATGCCTACTGTGTGCCTGGCTTGGGGCTCTAAGGTGGAGATCCAGTGACAGAGGGGAGACAGTGTTTCTGCACAAAGGACCTCAGCGTCTAGGGTGGGTGAAACCCACGAGGCCAATAAACATCATAGAAAGTGGCCAGTGCCATGAAAGAGTCATACCCGGAAGAAGGGGTCCCACTCGCCATCACCTGGCAGCGTGGTCACAGCAGCGTTCACATTCAGGAAGACGCCCGCGTAGCGGTTGGTTTGAGGGTGGGGACAGGTGAGTGTTCAGGGCAGACCAGAACCATGAGCCAAAGCACAGAGATGGGCAGGTCGCGCGGTGGGTGGGGGGTTCAAGGATGATGCGCACTGTCCTAGAATGGAAAGACTGCATGAGGGCGGGAGGGGGTCAGACCCAGAAAGACCTCAAATACCATGTTGAGGAACTTGGACTTTATCCTCCAGGCTTTGGGGGGAGCACTGAGGGTGTGTGAGCAAGAGCCAGGCCTAAGAGAAGGGTCCAGTGGAAGTGTGGTCTAGGAACACAAACCCAGAACCACGGGAAGGAACGGTTCTGTGCAGTGACAGGAAGCTTCCAGCCTTCTGAGGTCAGGAAAAGCGAGAGCTCACACATCAGACAGTCTGGCTTTTAAAGGGACTTCTTCACCCAGCTAGAAAGCAGCAGCACTGAAACCCGAATCCAGTCATTTAGAAATGTGATCCACTGGCTTCCTTCTCAGAAGTGAATTCAGCAAAAATATCTGAGATTTTTAGCTGTGAACTCAAGACAGGGATGCTTCAAATTTGTTTTTGTTTCATCTGCATCTGTATTTCACCCTTCCTTCCCTCTGTTCTTCCCACCTTTCTTCTTTCCTTCCTCCCTTGTCCTCTGTCCTTCCCTCTTTGCTTCTGTACTGATTGACTGCTCTTCAGGAATGCAAGCAAAAACTCACATGAAGTCTTCCCTCCTGTGGCCTGCAGGTTAAGGCACAGAAGAATTTCCCTAAATTGTTCAGCCTTAGGAAGCGCCAGCCAGGCTCAGCTCCTTCGTAAGAATAAAAGGGAGTGGAATGAAGAATGGGAATACGCCTGAGGCTGGGAGCTAGTCCTTCTCTAAGTTATAGGGTGTGGAGGGCTCCAGTGCGGGGAGAAGGTGGAAGGGAGTTCTGTAGCAAAGCCCATCAATCAAATGGGTCATCAGGAGGCGGTTTCTGTGCCTTGACTCTTCCCACGAGACAGTATCTGCTGCCATCAGTGGGCACAGTGTTCCTCCTTGGAGAAAACAGGAAAAAAAAGTAGTTCAGTTGGTAGTCCAGGGAGTTCCTCAAGCTGGAACTTGAGGTTACTTCCCAGGGTCAAGTGAGGTGATGTCCCAAGGTCAGACTTTCGCTTCTGCCTCTTTCTGTCCTTCAAAATGCAGTTTTATCCTTCTCTTATTTCGCTAGGCCCAGCCATGGGGGTGTCAGAGGGACCTGCCTGAAATGAGAGGTCTGAAAAAGGCAGGGTCCTAGAATGTCAGAGCTGGAAAGGGCCTTGTAAATGAGCTTCACATTTATTCAACATAGTTTTTAGGGAACACCTGTTTCCCTGTTTGCTAGGCTCTGTGCTCACTTCTGGGCCTGACCCTCAGGGGAACAAAGAGTAGGGGCCCCTGTCTCTGTACCCCTTCCTCATCCTCAGGCTTTCCTGTCTTGGCCACTGGAGCAGATTTGGACCTCTTCTCCACTGAGCTGAGCACACTGAATTTTTCAGAGATTCCACCAAATTTTCTGGGTCTTTCAGCTGTTCACTTGAGCCTGGTCCTGCTGCTCATTTTCAGTTCTTGTTTCACTTGGGTCTGTATGTAGGCTTCTCAGCTGTCTTACCTTCTCTCCCACCTCCCCCCCCTTCCTCTCTTTCCTTCCATTCTTCCATAGTCATTGGCGTCTCAGTATGTCCCAGCTTTGGGCTGGGGCTCTGAGATAAATTAAGTGGCTTATAATCAACTGGGAGAGGAACAAGAGTTATGAGTTCACTTGGAATGTAAGAGCAGGCACAGTCTGAACCCTTTCCTGCAAAGGCCCTCTCCAAGACTGGAGGGTTGCTGTGGAACCTTCACCAAGATTCTGTTCAGTTAAACTGCCCTGGGGGCTGCTCCTGTCCACACTTGGATCTCTTCAGAGACCCAGCACAGTCTTCTCTCTGTGCTTGTCTGACTGCACCTTGAATCTCAAGGTTAAGATCCAATTTCTTCAACTTCCACCAGTTTTTCTCCTCCACATGGTTTTTAATGGGGTCTGCTCCATTCTTCAGTATGATTTTCACGATGACTTGGGGGCCAAAGATTTTCCAGGGAGACAGGTAGCCGGCTCTGTAATACAAGCTCGAGAGGAAAGCTTTTTTGAAGAGGTGGCACAAATGTGGATGAATTCTCTAGGCAATTTCTGGTCGAATAGGGCCTGGAGAGGTAGCGCTAGGACTATGGTTCTTGCTCTGTAGATCACCAAGGTTCTGAGTCTAGTTGGATGCATCTCTTAGACAAACTAGGACATCAGCACAGTGCCCTTCAGTTAAGTAACATTTGGAAGACTCTTGCACTGCAGAGATGTTTATTAACTAGCTAACCGAAGCTAAATTTAGAAGTCAAACTTAAGTACTTGGACTCATGTTGGGATTTTGATACCATTGATCAAGATCATTTTCCCTGTCTCACTCTGCTAAAGAGAGTGCTGGCTTTTAAAATTCCCTGGGGGGATGATAACCTTGCAAGACAGGTGGTTTTCAGTGGTCATGCCTTCAGCCCACCTTCAGTATACAAATATGCATGCATGCACGTCACATGCCCCCACCAACCATCCAGTGTAGTTCTTGCTGATGTACACAGTGTTTCCAAAGCTAAGAAGAAGGGGGGGGGTCATTGTCTTGGCTGATAGGAAATCCTAATAAAGTTAGAAAAAAAAAATCCAAGGAGATACATGGATTTCTTATCCATCTTCCCCTTCCACCTTCCCACAATAGCCCAATCAAATTATAGAAATGGTTAATATTTTTAAAAAGTCAATGAGGGTGAAAGGCAGCAACTAAGCCTCAGGAAAATATATCCAAGCTCCCAGGGGATATCTGTTGTGAGTGTTTGAATGCCTAGGGTGCCAAGACCTAAAGCAAACAAGTCTACAAAATTCCTCATCACCATAGGTGATGGGGGAGAAAAGATGAAATTGGAGGAGGAAAGACAGTTAAAAGTCAGCAGATAAGGCACAAAGCGTCTGTTTCCTCTGTTTTCCACTCACGACTCAATATAAGTAGACCACAAATCAGATTTAACACATTTAAAAAAACATCAGCTGGAAGGGAAATCTGTTGAGCCTGATGACTATAGCATTTTATGGAGAAAGGGAGACTGGGTGATGGGAAAACATAGGGAAGTAGTCTACTAGGTTTTTGAGTTTATTCAATTTTGTGGCATCTTTTTCTTTCTATTCATATTCAGAAACTTGTCAAACTTTGCAATTTTCTTTCTCTCTGGGATCCTTGTTTTATTTCTCTCATGCCTGAGGGACAATGACTTCGGAGACACCTGGTTTGAATTTAAGTCTTGACTTTGGCACTTACTAGCTTTGTGACCTTGGGCAAATTGATGAACCTTGTTTTGCATTTAATTCTTCTTCTAATAAAACTGGAATGATATTCCTAATCTCATAAGATTATTATGAGTATGAACTGAGCCAAATGCTTGGTCCTTGTTGGCACCTACAGGTGGCGCTCAATAAATACGAAGTTCTCCTCAGAGGAAGAAGTGCTATTTCTAAAGCTAAGCTCTCTACTGGTACCCTCAGCAATCACCTTCTTTCCTGATTTTGTGGAGACCTTCCTCCTGTCTTTTGCATCTCCAGATTTTCTCACTATGTGAGACCCTTTCTTTTATGGAGGCACCCAGATTTAGTGGGTCTCTCTTTGTACTTGAAAGTTATGGGAAAGGAAAACTCAGTCAGGAAATGAGGTACCTGTGGGTTCTTTGGAAAACTGGACCAGGAGGCAGTGAGGAAAGGACTTGGTGACTCTGGGTCCACTTGTCCAGTCAGGGGATAAGGCCATGAGGATGGGTAAGAGCCCCTCAGTACTAAGCACGTGGAGTGAAAAGCCTTGGGGCTTGCTGAAGGAGGAAGGGAAACTAAGAGCCCGGGGGTCAAGCTGGGGTCAGGGGACAGAAGCAGAAGGGGTGTGGGGAATCACACAAGCCGGGGCCTGAACTGGGGCAGGGCAAGAGAGAAAGCAGTTGGGCGTTCACACATCACAAGGCCTGTACGGTGTCCACTGAGCCTCGTTGTGTATTAACAAGGAGCCTGAGACTTCGGCCAGATCCTTTTCAACGGTGCAGCGGTGGGAAGCGCCACCGCAGAGCTAGAGGAGAACAAGCATGAAGGGAAAAGCATGGTGGATTTATTTGACGAGCTTGGCAGGGAAGACAACCAGCTGCAAGAGAAAAGACCAGTGGGGACTTTTGCTGCTTCTGGTGGGCTGGGGGCACAGAGCGGTACCCAAGGAACCCTATGACAGAGGTTGAGAAGGCCAGGGGAGTGAGGAAGCCCAGGGGAGGGTCTGGGAGGGGAGTGGGGATGTGCGTGCAGGTCATTGATGGTGGGATGGCCCCTGATGGAAGAACAGAGAAGGTTCTCTGAAGGAGAGGGAGTGGGCGGTGTGTGGGGGTTTGTAGACTTAGATACATTCACAGGCAGCGAGGAGCTTGCCTGGTTCTTTGGGAGGGTTTTGTTTTCCTAGGGGAAGTAGGAGGTGCGCCCATCTGTGGAGCGCAGGGAGTTGGGGGTGAGAGAGGACCTTGGTGAGGAGTGGTGAAGGCTGGGAACAGCTGCGGCAGAGGGTGGGGCAGGGCCTGGGTGTGACTTTGTCAAGCAGTGCTCAGCAGCACAGAGGTAGGAGGTGCCCCAGTGGCGGGGGAGAATGTTTGGACCGATCCAAGGTTGGGAATAGGGCAAGGTGGGGTTGAGGTCCGAAGGGGACGGGAGAGGCTTTTCCCTGTGCGTCTTCACGGTGGGTTCTTCCAGAACAGGAAGAGAAGCTATGAAGAGGGACTGGCTGGGAGGAGGCAGGGAGAGAAGGCGGAGGCAGGGAGCCGCCCTATCCTTGAGGCTGAAGAGCTGGTATCAGCTCCCCCAGAGCCCTTTTGACAGTGGAGGTAAGGGGCACGTTGAACAGTCAGACATGCATTCTTCCCCTAACTTTTAGGGTTCTGAGTCCCTTTGTCTTTCTTCTCTTCCTTTTACGACATTGAGTAGATTTTTTTTTTTTTTTTAAAGATTGCCCTAACAATTACAAGGAGTTTTAGGGACCTTACATATCTGACAATACTCCCCTCTACCTTAAATCTTGGCTTCTTGCCCAACTGGGCAGGTCCAAGTTTTTGCTTTTGATGATGGTAACTGGGACAATGGAAAGGGTTGGGCAAGTAGAAGCAGGGAGCCAGAGGTCCGCCCCTCACCCACCATGGGGACCTGTTGCTTGCCCCCCACCTCCTGTCCCCAGGACTGTGGTTCATAGCTGGATCTTCAGCTTCTGCACCTCTTTCAGGAATCTTCTGTTCTCTATGAACAGTCACAGCGGAGGTGGGATACATTCTTGTGAACATTTCCCTCTTCGGCCTTTTGCTCTTTTCTTAAAGCTTGCAAATTGGAAATGCCAAGGAACTATAAATGAATTCTGAATTTGGGCCGAACGGAATCCACACACTCTAGACTGTATGGAGCTTCTCTGATTCCTCCATGAGTGACTTCCCCTTTCCAGATCTGGTAGAATATTCCTTCAACTGGAAGTTGGACTTGGACAAGTCACTGCGAGCCTCAGGGTCATCTGTGGATTTGGATGTCTGGGTCTCTTCTGCCCTTGGTGCACTGTGGGTATGGGGACATCTGAGGACACCTGTACACTCTTACCCATTTTATTATGTAAATGGAAATGGTGCAGGAATAGGCATCTTTGATAGACTCAGAGAAAGAGCAGGTGCAAATGCTTTGTTAGGAAGGAAGTCAGTGTATCCTTCCCAGAGTACTTAATTCGTGTACTTCCTGTATGTCACAAAACACTGGAAATTAGGACTGAATGAGCCTCCTTACTGTAACATATACAGTTAGTCGGTCTTGTAGTTCATTTGTTTGTCCAATTGCATTTCTAGTGTTGAATGAAGAAAGAGCCTCATCACTGGTTTCCGAAAGCTGTCAACAAGTATCAGTCACTAACGGAGGTGACAGCAACATGGCTCCCTTTTCTTGCTGAAAATCCTTCCCATTTTGGATTCCAAGAGGAGGTAGTTAAGAAAATCAGTAGCTCTGTTTCAGATCTGTTCTGGTTCCATTTCTGGAGCTGGTTTGGTGCCTTCTTTTATTTTTGGGTCAGTAAAGAATGTGCTGTGCCCCTCCCTCAAGCCCTGTTAGCTCCTGGAGGGACCGTGGGTATGTGCTCTGTGCCGCTTCCTGTCTCCCTCATGCCCGCCTCCCACATTTGGCTGAATGTTCAGAGCACACAGACACTGGACTTCCTTCATGATATTCCCTGGTCAGGGGTAAGCCGTTTACCCCAGATTAAGTTTTGCTTATCTTGGGTCATCAGGCTAGGTTGGTTTCAGTGAATTATCTCAGCCAGTGGAATGCAGAAGATGCCAGGATTGGAAAGGCCTGGGTCCCAAAGTATGGACTGTGGTGAGCCAGTCATATCATGAGCATCATGTGAGAACTTGTTAGAAATTCTAGGTCCCAAGACCAGACCTAAGGATCTGTGTTTTACCAAGATCTCCAGGTGATTCAGACACCCAGTAAAGATTGAAAAGCACTTGAGGTGGCATATTAAGAGAAGCCGACTGACTCAAGTACTATTTTACCTTTCACTCTGAGGGTTAGACTGTCTCAGAGGCTGCTTAGTTTTTTAGGTTTTTTTCATTCAGAAAATGAAAGTATTAGTTGCTCAGTTGTGTCTAACTCTGCGACCCCCATGAACTGTAGCCCACCAGACTCCTCTGATGGGATTCCTCAGGCAAGAGTACTGGAGTGCGTTGCCATTCTGCTCGCCAGGGAATCTTCTGGACCCAGGGATTGAACCTGGGTCTCCCACATTGCAGGAGGATTCTTTACCAGAGAGGGAGACAAATGGAGACCCTTTAGGAGTCTGTTGAAGGCCCAAGGGATGTTGGAAGTTTTATACCTGTTGGAGGTACTAACATTATGGAAATTTGTCCCCTCTGCTTGGCACACCAGTCTGTTATGCTGCTGCCAATCTCTTGTAAGCTTAGGACGGCACTGTATCCCAAGACAAGAAAACCACGTGGTAGGTAGAAAAGAAAAAAAATATGACAGCCATCTTCTGTTCTAAGACTTGGAGGCAAAATGAAGCCCGATAATGGTCATTACCACTGGGTCATTACCTACTGTGGTTTTGTAAGTCCTGTAAGTTTTGGCAGCTTCATTGTGAACAGTAGTGGAAGGGGAACCTTTAAGAGAAATCACTGTTTTGTGGCATTCTGGCTGCCGGCAGGGCACTGCCTGTCTGTGGTCTCCTGCTGAGGGCCTGGGTGAGTGATGCCTGGTGTGGAAATAGGGGCTGCCTTTTACCAGGAAGCTCTTCTCTTCTGCACTGCATAGCAGTGTGGTGAGATGCATTTGTTGCAACTGCTTATATGATTTGGAAGGTGAGGAAATAGGGATTCACCATCTAAATGAAATATACATCTCTTTGGCAGCCATAAATGTAGATAGTTCTTGTAGGTGACTAAGTGTTTGGGGAAGCCTGTGAGAACACACACAAAGCTTGGATCAAACGTTTTGGAACCATTTATCTTTTGTCATTTTATGTGGACATCCATCACTTTCCATCCCACTCGAGCTAGATGAGTTGAATCACTTGTGGAAATGCCTGGATTCTTTCTCTCTCAGAGAGACACCCTAAAGAGTTGCCTACATTGGCAAGTAGTGGAGGACTGGTAACCACTTTAAATCAACCACGGGCTTCTTTTGACCCTTGCTATGATGAGATAGCTTAGAAAGAGAAAGGCAAAGGACTCAGGAATCTCCTCTAATTGAAACTGTAATCCTTTGGTCTTCACCCAAATTTCTATGCAATTAAAAAAAAAAACACAGTTTCTTATTAGCTTAAAAATACATGCTGCTGCTGCTGCTAAGTCGCTTCAGTCATGTCCGACTCTATGCAACCCCATAGACGGCAGCCCACCAGGCTCCCCTGTCCCTGGGATTCTCCAGGCAAGAACACTGGAGTGGGTTGCCATTTCCTTCTCCAATGCATGAAAGTGAAAAGTGAAAGGGAAGTCACTCAGTCGTGTCCGACGCTCAGCGACCCCATGGACTGCAGCCTTCCAGGCTCCTCCGTCCATGGGATTTTACAGGCAAGAGTACTGGAGTGGGGTGCCATTGCCTTCTCCGAAAAATACATGCTAAATATTATTAAACTTGAAGGGTATTAAGGGGAAGAAAAGCAAGAAAAAATCACCTGAAGTCAGCTTCATGCACAGAAAACCAAATTATTTCAGTTTGTAGTTTCTGTGTCTCTCAGACTTACATATAAAGTATAAGTGCAGAATATTTATATTAAGTGCAATATTTATATTGCTTTAACAAAAATGCTGCCATACTGTCCTTTTGCATGTAGCAGTGCATTACATTTTCTCTCATTAATACTCTTTTTCTATGTGATTTTTTTAGTGGCTGCATCCTGTGTGGTTTAGCTCCTCTAAGAAATGGGCATAACTGTAGTTACTGGTCTAATCAAATAGGGAACAAGAACAACAATAACAGAAAAGCCTTAGTTCCAGGAGCACTGAAGTTGAATTCCATCTCCATGGGGGAACTGTGTGACTGAATGGCAATTTGGTTTCATTTTGTGTGTTCTATGACTTGCACACACTTGATTCAAGCTCTCATTTTTTAAAATGATTTGGGGCCCCAGATGTTTTCTTGTTCCAAGAGTCTCAGATGTCTCTCCATCTGCCTCTGGAAATACCTTATGAGTGCAGACCAGAGCCTTGATAAATAAGCTAATATGGAGTTAGGGAGAGAAGCTAACCAAGGAAAACAATTAGTTCTTCCTTCTCTCTAGAAATGTACCAGCCCTTCTCCTGTCTGCATTCATTTTGGAAAAGGGTCTGTAGGTGATGATGAAAGTTTGAAACTGTATAGCTGTTAGGATCTGCCTTAAGAACCTTCCAGAAGCACAGCTGCTATTGTGAATCTGCCCCTGCAGAGTGACTCCTACTAGCTTCTCATTGGAGAAATTTCAAAATCCTTGGCCTGGCATGTCATGGCCCCACCCTGCCACTCTACTCTTAAATTCATGGTGCTTGCCTGTATTTATCTGACATGCAAATGGGTCTGTTCACATCCAGAGACTAGCTCCTCTGCCTCTGTAGAAGTGCGTGACATGCTTCCTTCTCCGACAGCAGCCTCCTGGAGTTTTCTTCCCCTTGGAAATCCCACCCTACCCTTACTCAAGTCTCAGTTCTATGTGGAGTTGCAGCCCTCTGGGCTTCCTCGCTCAAGACGCTTACTGACTCAGATGGGCTTCTCCCAGTTGATGTTTCTCATATGTTTCAGCCACTTGATAACGTGTTTATGTGCTCATACTCACTTGGTTATACATCTGTGTGTGTGAACGCATCCCCGCTTAAAGCGATAACCCTTTTCCATGTACAAATCAGATTTCCCACCAGTTGACAAAAAAGATGTATTTCTTTTGCTTTCATTTTATAGAAAGCCACACCCACACCTCACAAATCACAGATGGGAATGGATTTTAAGTCTTTTGAATCGGCCATGACTGGCCACAAAATTAGGATCTCTGTTTTTTATGTCTTCAAAATGACTTGTACCTTCCTTTGAACTGTAATCTCCAATCATAATGAAAGTGCAATAACAGGATGCACAGGGATTGATGGGGAGAGAATAGCACACGAACCTCAGAAGTAACGTAAGCTGATGAAGAGTCCAGATGATTCAGATACATGAGGCTGAAAGCCCTCCCCTCCTCCCTCTCTCTCCTTGGTTTTCTTTTATGCTCAAGACTACTCTGTTTGAAAGGCATAATTTTACCTATCTCTTAAATTGTAGTCAGTGTCTTCAGGAACCATTTGTGTAAGGGGAAATTTGCCCATGCTCTTTCACAACCTGGGGACCATCTGTAGAGCTAAATTGTGAGACCCTACTAAATAGGACCCTGCTATTTATTTCCTGTTATCCCCAGTAGTGGCTGGGACTAAGTCCTTTTGCATGGAAGCTGCCCAATGCCTTTGAGGCATCAGGAACCAATATTACATGAGTGTCTCTTTGTCCAGTATGCTTCCAGTGGTATAGGCATAGTAATTATGTATACCTATGTGTGGAAAGTGCATGGAATTCTCCAGGCCAGAATACTGGAGTGGGTTGCCTTTCCCTCCTCTGGGGGATCTTCCCAACCTAGGGATTGAACCCAGGTCTCTCACATTGCAGGTGGATTCTTTACCAGCTGAGCCACAAGGGGAGCCTATGTATGTGCCTGCCAGACACAAACTTAATGTATGATCACATGTTTCCATATGGAGTTTGTGCCTTCTTTAATAAGGTGGGCACAGGGGACAGTCATTGGGAGACCCTTGCTGGCAAAGGCTCTGTCATAGGAGCAGGAACATAGGGCCAAGCCCCCTTGACAACCTTGTTGAGCTAAGCCTTGTGGTAGCACTGGCTGTGCGTGCAAATAAACTGATGTCTCTATTTGAGATGCTGTCTGCCTCCTTACCCGGGCCCCTCCAGGCTGCCTGCCCTCAACCCCCACCCTCCCCAGCAGAGGACTTGGTTTCTCTCTCTCTCCAGTGGCCCCTGCCACAAACCCCAGTCTAAGAAGCAAGTACTAGCCAGTAAGAACTATTTCTGTGAACCCGAAGTCACTCCCCAGCTCCACTGTCCGCCCTCCCCCCCTAGATGTAGATAAGATAATAAGCTCGGAGAAGAAGAGCTTCCTGTTTCTCTGATCCCCTGGCCTGGTCTCAGTTTTGTTTGGTGACTCCCTGGAGGCTCACACCCCAGAGGTCCGGCCAGGCCCCTCCTCGCCGCACCCCCCCCACCCCCCCCCCCCTCCCCGGCCCCGGGCGGGAACACACAGAGGAAGGAGTCTTGTCTGCAGATTCCTGTGGACTCATACTGAGCTGAAAGCACAGGCCGGTGGGTGGCATGTTACCTTGGCAATACAGGCATCACCTGAGTTATCCAGACAGCCGTTAGTTTTGCCATGTTATTTGGAATGCTCTCCAGGCAAAGCTTTATGTGGCATATCTACATATACCTACACTGTCTTGTCTCAAAACGCTTCCAGTTCAATGGAATAGATGCCCCTCACCCCACCCCCCACCCTGCCCCCACCCTTGCTTTCTGAAGATGACCATATCGGTTTTACACAGCAGAGCAGCTCTGGGCATTCGTTTGTTTCATGGTCTTTCCCTGTCTGAAGTGTGAACCTCACGGATGGGATGGGGCAGTGCTTACCCAGTCGTGCAACCCTCAGCTCGCCCCCCATGCCGCTGCTAAAGCAGTCCGCAGTGGTGCCAACCCCTTCTCCCCTCTGGCTCTCCATCATCTACCCCGTACCCGGGGGATGCAGCCTTCCCTGCTTCTGCTGCTCCCAGGGCTCCTGGGCTCCAGTCCTATCAAAGTTCTTGTCCTTTCCAAATGAATCCTGCTGTTTCACCTGCTGGGAACTTGCATTTGCTTTCCTTTCTTTTATTTTTTCTTTTGCCTAAAACGACCTGCCCAACTCTCTGCCCATAGAGAACCTGCCTTTTCCTTTCATATGAGTGAATGTTTCTGCTTCTGGGGAAACCTTTCTGAACTTTGTTTTTTCTGCTACTTGAAATATTTAGTCCTGTTGCTATCATTATTTGTGGACATATTTGTTTTCCTTAAGAGCGTAGAACTTCATGAGGACAGAGACCACTTGTTTAATTCATGCTTCTGTCCCACATTTCCCTCGCTGCCCCTCACCCCAGGGTCCAAGAAAAACAGGTGATTGATAAACACTTGTTGAAGTGACCCTCATGATTCCCCTGCACGGTGCATTTCCTTTCAGCTGGGTTGATGTTAACTTGTGACATGTTTGCTTAAGAAAAACCTAGTCCAGGATTCCTCGTTATGATTGATTCTATGAACAGCTTGACTCTCCCAATTTTCGTGGACTGCTTAAATTTCCTAGGACTCCAAAGAGGTCTGAACTTGTATTTGCATTCTGCCTACCTGAAAAGGACTTGTTGTTTTGGTTAAACTGCTCCTTTTCCAGGAGGGGGTAATGGCCCACCTCACCTGATACAGACAAAGCATCATGGTGGCTTGAAGCCAGACAGCTCAGATGACATATTAGAAGCTCATTGGAAACACGGGTGGCACTCCAGGAAGTGTTGCCAGTAGAGGATAAGCTTCCGTATGCTAGAAGATAAGCTCACATGTTGACTGGTGGGCATTTGACGGTATAATGACCTCTCCTTACCTGTGTATCCAAGGATGGAGTTGAATGTGACATTTTGGAGATGAAAATGGCCAAGAAAAAAGGCAGAGAGAAAAAGGCAAAGCTGATTCCCAATCACTCTCTCGCCCACATTAGGAGATGGTCCTTATGTCAAAGGATAAAGGGTGCAACCTGGTCAGCTGAGAAGAGGGAGGGAGGTGAAGGGAAAGACAGTCACCTTCATGAAGGATCCACTCTTTGCTTGATCAGCTCAGTACTTGACCTACGTAACATAATTTAATTTTCCTAAGAACTTTGCCAGGTGGAGTAATTATTTCCACTTTACAGATGCAGAAACTGATGCTCAGAGAAAATAGATGGACTTGCCCAAGGTAAACATGACTAGTGAGTGGCAGAGTTCCAGCCTAGCTGGCACCAGAAAGCAGAGGGGGCTTTGCACACTCTTACGTTGCTTCTGTGTCCTGACTAGGGAGGTAAAAATGGCATGCCGGGTTGTGGGGCTGAGGGAAGCAAATGGGCATTTTGCAAGAGCAGGCTTTAGGCAGGGCTATATGGGGCTTTCCAGTTTTTCCTGACACTTAACCATGTTTTTCTGGCCTGACTCCTGTGGGGTCTGTCCTGCATAGATGGATCAGAATATTTAGAGGTGACAGCCTTAGGAACTAATTCAGGGTACAGCTGGGGTAGGCTGGTAAGATATACGCAACAAGACTTTGAAAATAAAAGGTAGTATATACTTTGCATTAAAAAGTAGTACAAGTCAGGGTGAGTTGGTGACCCACGGCATCAGCCAGTCTGCAGGCACTAGGCTTGCCTGACTGTTGAATGTCTAAGGGACAGAGCTTTAGAAGAACGAAGATGGATGACTGTGTCAGGCACGCCCCTGTACAAACTTGAAAAGAAAGTCTACGTTGGACATCTTATGAGTAATCATTGTCTGTGCTTTCACCACTTAACAGATCCGGGAGAAGATACAACGTCCATGCCAATGAAAGTCTTTCTGACTGAACTGCATTGAACAGGGCAGCTGTAAAAGGGCGTTGGGAGAGGTCAGCTTCTCTGCGCTGATTCCAGTGAGTTTGTTAGGAGAGGAGAGTGAGGGAATGAAGAGAAGAAGAGGGCATTTTCTCCAGGGTAGCCACAGCATCGAGCACAGACTCCTAAGGTGGATACTCCACAGAAGCAAGGGCCTCTGGACATGGAAAGCGGGGCAAGTGCTAGAGATGGTGACAGAGACCACGTCCGGAAAGCTCAATAAATAGAGCTGGCTTCTGGCTGGGCTGGAGGCTGACTGGCTTCTGATGGGACCGGAGGGCGGCCGGGAGGGTCTGGCCTGAGACGGGCAGTGAGAGAGCTACACTGCAGCTCCCCTCTTTTCTGGGGATGCAGGCCCTGTGTCCTTCCTGTCTCCCCAGATCTGGGCTCTCTCCTTTAGTAACTACACACTGCCAGATCAGGGGCTTCCGTGGTGGCTCAGACGGTAAAGACTCCCCCTGCAACGCGGGAGACCTGGGTTCGATCGCTAGAGGGGAGGGCACGGCCTCCCGCTCCGGTATTCTGGCCTGGAGAGCCCCCCTGGACAGAGGAGCCTCATGGGCTACAGTCCATGGGGTCGCAGAGTTGGACACGACTGAGGCACTAAGCACAGCACAGCCGCCAGGTCAGAGTCCACGTTCTGAGGGGGTCTGCTGTTCTCCCAAATACATCCAAGGGTGCTCTCTGAGCCTTGAATTTCTTGGGTTCTTTTCCTTTTTCCATTTTCCTGCGCCTACTGACTCCCCTCCTTCACTCTTCCCAGCCTCTTGGAACTCGTCTCTTTCTGCCTTAGGATGAATGAAATGTCGCCCCTTTTCTTTGTGTATCTGAAGGCTGGGGTTAGTGGAGATTTTAGCACTGCCTAGTAGAGGAGACAAAGTTCACTAGCTCTCCCCAGCTCTGGGGGCCTTCCTGCTGGTCCCTCTCCACCTACTCCTCTTCCTCTGCCATCCGCCCCTTCCCGGCAATCGCTGCTAAGTACCCTACTTAGTCTCCATTTCTTCCAAGTCACCAGGCCTCTCTCTAGTGGTATCTGCACCTGAGGGCTCCAAGACTTCTGGGTGCTTTATTAAAGCAAAGCAATTTAGGTCTCTCAGGCTCAGGCTGGACACACTTAATGGAGCTCAGCGGCCTCACTCCCCAGTCTTCTCAACAGAAAGACGACCCACCTCAGCAAGGAGGTGGATCATGCCATTTCCTAGCAGGCAGAAGTTGTAACTCCTGGGTGTTTTCAACACAAGCCTTTTCCCTTCCTCCAGTGTTGAGAGCATGTAGGACAGAGTCAAGGTGTTATAGAGGCTGGAGACACCTGCACACCCTGCTCCCAGCTCTGCTGACAGCAGAGGAGCCTGTGAATGGCTTGCATCAGGTTTGCTGCTGGATTTATTCCTTACCTTGGTCCTGGGAGAGGCCAGTGGCTTGGCAGTGGTGTGCTCCTCACTAAAGAGAAAACTTGGGTGGCTGAGTGGAGTTAGTGATCCAAAATCTCAGGGCCAACCCTCAGTGACCTTGGGCGAGTCCTAGACAAACAGGACAAACAGAAGCATGGCAGCCTTCCCTTTATAATGACTGCCCTGTTTGCAGGGGGTTGCCCTCGCCCTCGGACACACAGTCAGACCGGCCACCTCTCTGCCTCTGACACGTAGTGTGCACTGGGCGAAGGAGGCGTCAGGGCAGTCTCTTCCCGAGAGCCAAAAGGACAGAATGCAGGGCTGCTTCCAAGTTTGGGTTTTGCTTTTCTTCTTTGTGGCCTTGCTTTCCCCTCACTATTCATAACTCCTTAATGGAAGCCAGGTGGTCCCGCATCCCCATCCACGCTCCCCACCAGCTACCCAAGCAGAATCCAGTCTATTAAGATGTCCAGTTTGGAGAGCCAGTCACTCCCTGCTGGAAACGACCATGTAGTGTGGCTGGACTGGAAGGGCTCAGGTCGAGGGCGATTGTCCTTTCGTGATGCATAATTTAACAGAGTCTCTGAGAGGGGACAGAATTTTAGTCCATCTGATTCCATCTGTGGTACAAATGGCTTAAAAAAAATCAGTAGATTAAGGATTAAGTTAGAGAGTCTTTATGCCTATTGTCATGCATGCTGTTAGTATCAGTTCATTGTACTGTATCATATTTCTTTCCTCGAGAAATAAATACAAGGAAAAATCATTGCATATCAGGGATTGGCAGAAAGGTTACGACTTCTCATGATTTCTGGGTGAAGAAGGGCTCTGTCACCTTTGAGGGGACTCTTGGCTTTTTGGTGGCCCAGCTTTCCCACCCAGAAAACGCTGGAACACTTAAGGCACGGACTACAGCTGCGTCTGTTCAAATCTGTGTACTTTTGGATTTAGATGACATTTTCAGAATCCATGCTTTGACACACTTGGGTGCCCACGGGGGATGTGAAAGGTCCAGAGGGCACTGCCCATCTGTCTTCATTTTGCACAAGTTGTAACTGAGGCCCCGAGGTTCTGTGAACAGGCTTGCACAGGCTGACCCCAGCCTCGGGTCCTGGGACTCCAGGTGCTGGCTCCTTGCCCCACTTCTGCCTTTCTGATCAGAGGGCAAAGCAGATTGTGCATGAGTGCTGAGTGAAAGGTGGGCAGTGTCCTCGTGGTCGAAAGGTGAAGAAGACATAATCAGCTCTGCAATCTCGATTTATGAGGCATAGATCTTTGCTGCCTTCATTCTGTAAAATCGCAGAGGGCCAGCGCTTCCAGCAACAGAGTAAAGAGGATGCTCTGCACTCATCCTCCCCCTCCCTTTACCCAGTGCATCACCCCTTAACGTCCCAGACTCCTCTGGATGGATCTGCCCTTGGACGTTGTCTGAAGGGGAGGGGAGGGGGAAGGAAACGAGAAGGGTTGAGCCCAAGGGGCAGGAGGGAAGGAGGCAAGGGGCAGTGGTGTCCAGGAGAGGGGCAGCCGGGCTGGAAGGAGCCCCATGGGGATGGGCTGCCCTCCTCTGCTCAGATTCCCGGGGAGATGGGGCCTTTGGGGCCAATCTCATCACTCCATGGGGTGGGCAGACCCTACTACGGAGGGTCAGAGGGTGCCCAGCCGAAAAGACCCATTTCCCTACCCAAATACCAACAATACTGGGTAGTTGGTCTAGGAGCTCGAGTCCAGATGGATCTGTTTTTGGATGATTCTCAGGAAGGAAAGACTGAGATTGCCTTCAGGGAGTATGCAGGTCAGGACCATGGACAGCGCCGTGGGGGCAGCGGCACTCGCCCTCCTGGCTTCCCAGAATATGGCAGGCAACGTCGCAAGGGGTCACACTGCAGGGCCACAAAATACTTCACGAGAAACTTCCTCCCAGCTCCCCTGAACCAACAAGCCCACCTGGCAATTAAGTAATAACCTTTACGGTGAGGTCCGGCCAGCTGGGCAGTCGAGAATGCAGGAGAGACGAAGGCTTTCCCCTTGTGGCTTCATTTGTGATGGCAAGGGAGCATCTGAACATCTTCCCAGTGAGGACCAGGGCTCCACCTTCTATCAGAGAAGAGGGAAAAATGATGCTTCAGCACAGTACTCAGTTTCTTTGCTTTTAGAAATTTCAAAGAAAAAAACGTGGACAAATTGACTGCCTGGAGCCATGGTTGAAATGCCCTTCTTTCCTCCAAGGCTCTGAAAAACTAGTAAATATGAGAAACTCTTCGGGGAGCCTCCATAGGCAGATCTGAGGAGATGAGAAGTGGAAAGTGAGGGAGTGTAGCCAGACTGGGAAGGAGAAGCTCTCTATGGCCAAAGGGTTAGTGTGTTCTTTCTTGACGAGGGCCAGAACCAAGGCATCAGGTAAAAAGCAAGAGCTGAACAAGTCATTGAGCCAAAGAAGTTGACTGAACCCGGTCTCTCCTGAAATCAAGAGCCACAGGAAGTAGTGGGAAATGCATAGTCAGGTAGTTCCTGGCAGGATAGAGCAGTGGTTCTGGGAGAACCACTTGTGGGGTACCCTTGCTTGTAATGACCTTCTACCTGTACTCGACAGAGGAGAGCAGAGGTGTGCTTGGTTGCATTTAAGCATTCAGGGACAAGGCAGACCCCCCATCCCAAACCTTTGGGTGCCCTTTCTACTGCTAGATGATGACAGACAGTTTCCAGGACCCCCTGATGGAATGGTGTGCTGATGGTGGGGAAAGGGAACACCCAGAAATTGTTCTTCTGGTTTGTGCCCTTCCACAAGGGCACACCATGGTGCCCATGGCGACAGGTGCTTCCTTAGTGATGAACTCTGGGACCCCAGACTGAGTCACCTCAATGTGTGGGCGGTGAGCAGAGACTTGGGGGTCAGTCATGGTCGAAACCAGGGAGACTTGGGGTACAGGCCTGGGGAAAGAGGTTGACAGAACAGGAAGGCAATGGGGTTATGGCTCTGGTTTAAAAGCCAAAAGTCAAATGGCTCCTGCCAGTGGTTTTCTAGGTTTGGCACAGGAAAATGGTGTGTTTTCCATTTTGTACCAGCTGGCGACTCTTACTTGCCTGGAACATATCTTAGAGTGGTGGAGTTTGACGTCACTTGGGTCATGGATTTCTCTGGGAGCTGACAAAAGTCATATTTGCAGAAAGACAAACATTACACATAATTCCAGTGTGTTTATGGACCCCTTGGCAACAGCCCCCAGCCCCCTTCTCCCTCTGACCCCAGACCCTGATTTAAAAACCACTGTTTTTGTCTGTTTTTCTTTTTACACACCAGAGAGTGTATAGGAATCCTGTAAGGAATTGGCCAGGCACCAAAGTAAAGATGGGAATATTGGGATGTGCCCTGAGGTTATGCCAAAAGGGGATTTTCTGGGTGGAGGGATACAGTGAGCTTTGTGAGCCTCTCCTTCATGGGAAGACTGTTTTCCATAGGACATGTGGCAAGATTCTATTTTTTCCCCAGATTATATTCATCTCTCCATGCACTGTGGCTGGAAGACAATGGGTAGTTGAGACAGAAAGAAGGATACATGTCTTCAATAGCTGCTCCAATATTCTACCACCAATTGGATGCTAGGCTTGGGGATGTGCTAGCTGTGTGGTGAGTGCAGACTGGAGACTCTGTGAATGGCAGTGGCTGGTGCCAACTTAGCAGCAAACTCACTCTGACAAAATGGATGGAAGGTGGATCGCCTCTTCCCAGCCGTGAGGCAGCTGCACATGTGGAGGGAAGATGACACAGCTGAGGGGAGCGCCTGCAAAGTTAGAGGTTTATATGCAAATGCGAAAAGTGTCAGACTGATGACTAGAAAAGATGGACTGTGATAACACAGATAATGCAGAAGGACTGTGGACTTTGATAAGGACTTTGATAGGCAGTCCACAAAGGAAGAGACAGGAGGGGTCCCAGGCTTCTCCAAAGCACTATTAGACCTCCTGACTGCCTGGGGGATCCAATTCGGAAACTCTGTGGGTACATTCTGTTGTAGAGTCTAGTGGTTCACACTTGCGATGAACTTGATCCCAACTGATCCGAAAGAGGCTTTTAGCAGCCCCAGAAGGCAGCACCACAGGAGTTGTCAGGGACTGCAGTTCTCAATGCCTGGGGTCGCTCCCGGTTTCCTGCCTCATTGGACAAGCCTTGTCCCAGGAGAGAATCCTCTGCCCACCTTCTGCAGGTGTGTGGGCGTGCTTTCTAGAATATTCTGTTTTTTAATACCCTCCCCACCCTTGCCAGAGGGTGGGCATGGTCTGCAGACTCTCTTGACGATTCTCATAGAGGC
Organism: Bubalus kerabau; assembly: GCF_029407905.1. Taxonomy (NCBI): domain Eukaryota; kingdom Metazoa; phylum Chordata; class Mammalia; order Artiodactyla; family Bovidae; genus Bubalus; species Bubalus kerabau. Next base: position 105,011,045 of record NC_073633.1, on the reverse strand, counting down.
TTAAGCTCCTTTCTGATCTATCCAGTGAAAGGGCTACACACCGACTGCCCAGAACATGCAGCATTTGTACAACGGGACTGTGTATTTGAAATCAGGACTGTTCTGGAAAGTCCAGCATGGTTGGGGGAGGGTCCCACACCTTGGTCCCGGGGGCCCTCCAAATCTCATCCCCCCAGTAGAATGGGCTCTTTTTGACCTGAGTCTCCTGAGTATTTATCTGTGTACTCTCATGAGGCGCTGGGACAAACAACACACGAGACTCCGAAGCTTGCCAGCAGTCGTGGTTGAATGCAGGTTCTCTCCGTGTTGATATTCATTGAATTTCGAGAGGTTGTTCTTTGGGTAAATTATAAAAATGGCCCCTCCTTGCTCTTCCTCTCTTCTCTTCCATAGCCTGTGAACTTTGTGGTTTCTGAAACATTAGCTGGCTTCCTGCAGGAATATTATTTAAGAATAGACAGGAGTTAATGCTGTTCTAAAAAGGGTAACAGTTTAAGACACCACTTAAAAGGGTGCTGAACTACAGAATTTTAGTGTGGCCAGACCATTGGCTTTCTGTGAGACATGATCAAAGTAAGGAGGGCTGGGGGACGGTTCTAGACATGCTGCCCCCAACATCATGGCTGGGCTGGGTTGGCCTCTGGGGCGCTGAGCCCAGCCACGGCCCCCCACATCTGAGACTGGCCAGGTGGGCAGGGCTGCTTAGTCTTCTGGGTGGTCCAGCGAACTCTCATCACGAAGCTGGACCCAGGTCGTGAAAATTCGTGGGGGTGCAGAGAAAGTCAGCTGGGCTGGCTGCTATCCACAAGAAAACTCATTTCCTCATTCATCCATCCAAAATTCTTTTCACTGGCACGCCTTTTGTTTTCTTTCTGTGTTAGGCAACATATTTGTACTTTAATGTGGCATCCCCGGTTATACGGAAATGGTAAAAACCTCATCTCTGCCTTTAAGGTCATGGCTCCTAAACCAGGCAGTCAAGTTGGAGTGGAATTACAAAAGAACACAAAAGCAGGATCCTGGAGAGAAGCGAAGGGGGAGGAGCTCTGAAACCACAGGGTGAGGCCCTTCACCCTGCTGGGCTGGTGGGGGTCGGGACAGGCATCCAGAGAAGGGGGTTTCTGCTTTTGGTCTGGATCCCGCCCAAGCGAGGGCTGGAAAACCTGAGTGGAGGTCACCTTTCCAGCAGAGGGTGCCCACCACTGGGCTGGAGAAGCCTGACTTGGTTGTGATTAGGGCTCGGGGCTTCGATCTGGAAAATTGGAATAGCAGACCTGGAGGACCAGGTTGGAGCATCCAACGCAGGACCTGGGCACCCGGGATACAAGGCAGACGCCTGGCTCTGTGACCTGGGGCCCAAGGGAATCGGTTTGGGAGCTCTGTGCGGGATGAGAAGCCTTGACTGTGTGGTCACCAGGTGGGGGGTGGGGGTGGGGAGTGACCTGCCCTCGGGGATGTGTGGGAGCCTGGGGATCAGTCCTGGGGCTTTAAGGTCAGGACAACCGCCTGGGTGGGTCCAGGCACGGAGCTGTGTGGCCCAGCGACCTAGCCATCGAGTGTGGGCACCCCTCCCTTGTCAGTCTGCAGGCAGGGGACCCTGAAGCTAAGCCTGGCCAGATGGGCAGCGGGGTAGGAAGGGCAAGGCCGGGGCAGGGGTCGGAGGGGGGTCGGGAGGGAGGAGAACTGAAGCGACTCCACCGTTTTCTTCCTGGCGCCTGGCTTGGCTTGGCCCCAGACCGGGGTGAGGTAACAGTGTGCGCAGGGGCCAGCTGCGGCGGGGGTACAGGGCAGCGGGGCTGGGCATGCAGGGGGCCTCAGAGGCCCGCCACGCCGATGCTGCGCAGAGCTGGACGCAGAGCTGGGTGCCATCCGGGTTGAGAGTCGCATGGTATGAAAACCGTCCCCTGCAGACAGACGCTTAGCCCTATGGTGGCTGGTGATAGAGTTGACTTGTCAGGGGAGTTAGCTGATCACAACTCGGACCGGGCTGGACCCTCCATCCTTCTGACGCTAGGCTGTCTGCGACCCGGCTGCTCAGCACAGCGCCTAGGAGGTGACGGGAGTTGACAGACTTTGGGTCCACAATCGTGGGCCCCTCTATCTTGATTCAATCCAACCCAGCCCATTCAGGGAGGACGTTTCTGCCTGTGCCTTGTGCGCCTTGCAGCCTGGGAGCTGATCCAGAGTCTTGATGCAAAGCATTCTAGTTTCCCACTCTGGCTGCCCTTTGATCTGCCTCTGTATTTCTGTCCCTACAAGGCGCTTGGTCCTGGACGGACCACAGCTTGACCCAGTCTGTCTCCGATCCAACTGTGCTCTTGGCTCTAGCTTCATCAGTGGCATGTTTCACAGCCAGCGTTAAATCTCTGCCAGAGGCACATGTGAACGTGTTCAGAGCACAGCCTTGTGTAGCTGGCCTCCGTGAGGAGCTTAGGAGGAACAGAGTTTTAAGGATGATAACTGTGTCTCGAGGTGAGAGTTACAGCTTGGGATCAGAGCACGTTCGTATGAAACCATGGATATGTTTTCTATGTGCAGAAGCACAGACAAAGAGGGGTTAGAGGAGTATCAGGTTCTTGAAGTCTCCATAAAATCTGGCTTATCGGGGCAGGTGAAACTGGTCTGAACTGGCATTTGTCTTCATGTTCTGAGGCTCCAGCAGCCTCTTCCTTGTTGACCACCCTGCAGGGCCATATCTCTGCTGGCCTCATATTACGTGCTTCAGGGTTTTCTGAGTAAACTGGAAACTGTGCCCAATACTCTTGTCACGTGATTGCTCTTTCACCCTTATTCTTTGATGCAACAGCTTTCCTCTTATGGTACCCCAGAAAAGCCCACAGAAATGCTAACTTAAATGAGAAATGCCTTCACTCTCTGATAAGGCCATTCATCCCGTAGTACAAGTATTAAATTTCTCTCCTTTGGCAGTCATGGGCCTTTAGGGTTATTCAACTACTTTGACTAAATATTTATGTGTGTATGTGTATATATATATATATTTCAGCCTAAAAAACCCATGGCAAAAGCAGAGGTTTATAACTGCAGGTTTGCAACTGATTTCACTGCCCTGATTTAAACACATTTTGCTGTACCAATTCAGTAGTAAAAGATAATTCAAGAGATTCGTGAAAAATATTTTTTGGAGGGAAGAGAAGTTAGTGTTTCTTAAATATGTTCAATCCAGCCCCATTCTGCAGATGTGTGCGTCTCCCCAGTGAATACCCTGTGAGGCCTGGACTGTTGGGATGATCCTTGTCTTTTGCTGGCAGCCCCAGGGAATGCCAGAAATAGATAGCACATCTATATTTAAAATGTATCTGGAGTATATTTAGGCTGTAACGGAGACAGGAGAGGAGCTGTTTGTTTCCTGAGATGACTGCCAGCTACTGTTGATGGTACTTTCAGCTCCTGAACACCTCCAGGTGGGCTTTTATTTCCAGGAAATGGTTGGTGTCTTAATCATGATGCCTGACTTTGCCCACGAAAATAGAATTGATATTTGGGCGTCTTCATCTGTGGCTTCTCTCTCAGATGCCGATGGGCCTACTTTATTTGGAAAGGAAGAGGACGGCTGGCCTAGCCCAGTCGGGGCCGCGGCTGAGGACAGTCGGTGAGAGCCGGCTTACTTCTTCCTGGCCGCTGGATGTGAAAGCAGTCCTCCTTTAGAGGGCCGGGTTGCCCTGGGATTTCCGGAGAGGGCTTGTCCTTTGGAAGGGGCGTGATTTCAGAAAGATACACATGTTGAAATTTATGCGCGGAGATGTTTATTTATCGGGCAGGGAGGGGAGGACATTGCCCAAGTGTAAAAGAGAACCTCAACGGCCCCCCAACGCTGCATACAGCGCCCTCCCCTCCCCCCCCCCCCCCCCCCCCCCGCGGCAACATAGGCACGACCCCGCTTGCTCCCACACAGGCAGGTTTTCCCCTCTGTGAGTGAGGAGGGGTTGGTCCAGCTGTAGACGGGGTTGAGGCTCTCCAAGGACACAAGGACTGACGATGGAAGAACAGCCGTGGGCCTTCAATGTGGGCCTACGTGTTTCTCCATCCCCGCTTCAGGCTCCTGCGAGAGGTGCCCACCAGCCCTCCTGGGATGATCGTTTACTGTTGGAATCCGTTCTTATTGCCTGGAGCCCGTACCCTACCGGTTGTTAAATATTTTGAACATCAGCTCGGCCCAGCTCAGAAGGGAACTGGGAAAGGAAGGAAGAGCAGTTTAAAGGATGTGAATGGGTCAGAGGTGACACTCTCAGATGGGAACAGTCCCAGTTGTGACAGCCCTCAGTGGGAGGCGGATAGGATGGTGAGGGGGGAATTGACCGGACAGCCCCGAGCAGGCGTCAGGAGAGTTGAACCTTTAAGCGCCTTTCTGGAAGCGTCCAAAGGTGGAAGACACATTGACACATTGACCCGTGAGACCTAGGGAACAGAATTAGGCTGGAAAGGGAGGTGAGGCCAGGGTTCCGGAGTTCATGGGGACGGTGAGGCTAGGAGGGTGCTGGAGGGGACACAGGGAGCAGAGCTGGAGCGTGAGTGGCTTGCCGCGATCCCGTGGGTCCAGCTGCCCTGGAGGCCCTGTGGGGCGGCAGATGCGGCCCGAGTGCCCAGCCCTCTCAGCTGCGCCCCCCACCCCGCCCCCACTCCTTTCTAGCGCCAATACTGGGGAGCTGGCCCAGACTGGACTGCGTCCTAGGGCTGTGCCCTGGCTGAGAAGCCCGGCCCCGCCCCTTTTGCTCATCACCTCCTCTGCATGGCCCCCATTACTCTGAGCGTTCAGGGTGGACCCCAGTGGAAATGACTTTGTGCACTTTGCTTTGTCAGTGCTGGGAACTCAGAAGGATGAAAGGTCTAACCTGCGTTGGACCAGTGATACCTCAGGTCTTTCACTCTCCTTGCCATCCGCTTTGATGTGTAAAAAAATCCAAGCCTGTGCATGTTTTGCTTTTTCCTATCACATTCACTGCATTACTTGCAGGCAATGTTAAGAGAATTTCTATAAACAATCTGCATTTGACTTTAGGATGTTCTATGTGTTTTTTCCCCCCTGAGCAAAATGAACTGTCTCCTTGCCTTCGGGGGAGTGATATTCTGCTATGTTTTGTTTTGTGATGTCACAGCAACACAAGAGGAAGGTGAGCGGTGCTTAAGTTGAGCTTGGTTAAGATGAGCATTTTCCTGTCCATCAACTGCAAATGGGGAGCTGAAAGGGGACGCTAATTGCAAAGTTCCCTGTTACCACTTATCTTTGGGTGTGCCTTGGGTTGGCAACTTCTGATGGTGTCCTTTGTTAAAAGAAACACTTCATGTTTAATGAGCTATCATATGCTGCTGGTTAAGGCTTTTCAGTTTTTCACGTGTAAGTAGCCAGTTCTCCCAAAAAGATGCTTCAGTGCCTTAGAGGGAAGTAAAGGCTGAAGACACATCCAGGTGTCTGAAGGCTCCTTGAAAGTTGGTTAGTGAGCCTTTGGGGGGAAGGAAAACTAACCTCCTGAACAGGGGTCCAAGTTCATAACACTGGGGCTGAGCATGTGACTTTGAGCAGAGGGTCAGTGCTGAAGACTCTTTGGCATAGCCAAAGAGACGCCCAGTGGAGGCAGGGAGATGGGGAGACAATTGAAGTGAACACTTCACTGTCACCTCGTGTTTATTTTTGTCCTGGTAGAAGTCAACCTCATTCATGAAGAGGCAGAATCTGTGAAATGACCTATGAAAAGAGACTTCTGTCTCTGCACTGGAATCTCAGCTAAAGCCTTAAAGTTGAGGGCAGTGGGCTAAATAAATAACTTCACATTCATTCAGAATTTACCAAAGAGGACTCATCTTTGAACACCTGCACCCATAAACCAGGTCCATCCATCTTATTGGAAGATTGGCATTTATTGTGAATTATTTTGAAGGGATATTTGTAGGAGTAAAGCCAGCTTTGAGTCTTCTCCTCAGGGAAGGGAAAAGAGGAGAAAGTGTCACTTTTTTTTGCTCTCATTCATGAGCCAAATGAAGAAGACTCAATAAAACCACCAGAACTTCTGCTAGACTTCAGTGTTACCTGCTGGAAGGGTGACCATGTCACATTTCCTTGCTGAACGTCGGTTGGGGTTCAGAAACTTGTTATCTTACTTGTCTGAGCACAGAACTCTCTAGAAAGATTGACAGGTGTCCGCTGGAGGAGTCTAGAGGTAGGAAGCTGGCTGGGGGTGGCTTACAGGAGGAGTCTAGAGGTAGGAGGCTGGCTGGGGGTGGCTTACAGGAGTAAGTTCAGTGGCTGAGCAAGCTGTACTTGCACTGATTGCTTTGAGGGGCAAGAACGTATTCCCAAGGCATCAGGCAGACGTGGAAGCAGATCTGGGCTCCAGTTGTCTTGAAGGGATCCTGTCCAAGAAGCCTATTTTCCTGGGTTAGCAGACCCCAGAGATATACTGCCAGGGCAGGACTTAATGGGTCTGGGGTCCTAGGGGCTCAGCCAGGGGGAGAACAGCTTGCTCCAAGGAGGAGCCCTAGCTGTGGTCTTCAGTACACCCTGACCTGCTTGCTGTCTGCAAAATAAAGTCAGCGCTTAGGTGACGGAAGCACATCAAGGCACTGAAACAGCGCCAATTAAGTAAAATTCCTTTGATCTTTTCCTTCTCATCCCTTTTGTACCTGGAGAACCAGAGAGCAGGCACCAGGCGTGTTGAGCTGCTGGGGCAGGAGGTATTGTTGTGAGAGAAGGCCAGGCAATGACCCCTCCACAGGGGCTGATCCCCAAGCCTGAATTCAAGCCTGAGCTGAGTGGAGAAGTTTTAATTGAACGCAAGTTTAAAGCCTTGACTTAGAATGGTCTGGATTAGAGTTTAAAATTTCTGAATATGGGATCAGATTTTAATGGTTGAAACTGACTTGAAAGTGATGGAATCTGACCCAGGCATTGGTAGGGGAAAAAACAATTTCTTGATTGTATCATATACCCAGTTAAACCCTGTATAAAAAAAGAACAAAAACAAAAAACCAAAAAATCCCTGTATTCCAGATGTACAGATGGAGCTTGCTATATTAGCTTACTGTTAGCTACACTGGCTTTATTTTGAAGACCTACCAAGAGAATGGTTAGTTTCAGGTGGGAAATGTCTCTCTCCACCTGGTATTTAAGGGCAGGCAAGAATTTGCCCGAGGGGAACAGACCACAGTGCTTTCTAAGGCAAGAGTATCACAGGGAAGACCCATTCCAGACCACACTACCCTCTCGAGAGCCAGGAGAAGACGCTTTCTGGGATCGACTGACCTTTTTCCAAGATAATTTTCAGCCCTTCTCCATGGACTCACTTGCGGCACCTCCCTCCCTCCCCCCCATCCCCCCGCCTGGCCCCCTTGCTGGCATTAGGATGAAAAATTCAGTGCTTGCCAAGTCTTTTCTTTACAGGAAGGACTCACTTTGAAGGGTCAAAAGGATCAAACTGAGCTCCTATGACAGACAAGAGCCATTGATGCCTTTGGGAACTTTTCTGACACCTTCCACTTAAAATCCCCCAAGAAGAATCCAGAAACTCTCATTATCTGTATTCATATTAAGAATCAGAAGCAGGCAAGGTGTTTTCTCATCAGCGCCAAGAGCATGTTCTTCTCTGAATTCACTTCAGGAACCTCACACTTAAGCACACGCAAACAAGAAATATGGAAGCCTCAACATTATGGAAGCTTCCTCTGTGAAAAATCAATCATTTATGTTAATGGTCCTGGTTGATCTCTCTTCTGTATATTGCTCTCCTTGACCATATCCCAACCTGATGACCATTTTCTTTGGTGTGTGCTGGCAGCTCCATATTAAAGACTCAAGGGAATGTTTTCCAAAGAATAGTAAGGCATTGCTAAGGTCCTCAAGGACTGTTTGTGGGGCTGTTCTTCTTTATTCTTGTCTTTGTAGATGACAAAGCATTGCTTGAGTCATACTTCCTCATTGCAGAGGCAGAGGCAGGAGAAACAGGTGAATAGGGTTTCAGAAGCAGGGATCTTGGGTTCTCTTTCCAATGCTGCCATGGACTTCCAACAAAAGTTGGAAGGCTCAAAGCTGAATTTATTATTAGGTAATTTAAAATCTAAACAGAGAGACCTGTTACATGGAGGGTATTAGAGCCTTTCTGGAAGCTATGTTTATGTTGCCTTTTGTTTCAGAAGAAGACAGGGCTTAAGATCCAAATTCTAGTCCATAAAACCTTTTCCTTAATTTCAAACTCAACCATTAAAATGTGGCTTTTGTTAATTTTACTGTTTTTTCCTCTGTAGCGAGACAGATCTCTCATTACTAATCTCATATTTTAAATTGCTTTTAGACTGAGCTGAACTTTTTTGGGGGTCTGTTTTGATGTTATGAGAAAAGCATGGGAGACATGCTCTGGGCTCCCAAGAGTAAAAAAGGTGGCAACTGGAGGAAGCACAGCAGTGTGTGTCCAGTAAAGACAGTGGAGGAGACCCAGTGGGTATCTTGGAAGTCCCTGGTTTTGTAGGAGCTGTAGCACAAAACTTGTAAAAGCTTTTTATTTTTTTGTAACTGGAATTTCCTACTGAGGATTCAGTTCTGTTTTTCTCTCATCCTGGAGAAAACTCAGACACGGTTCTAAGAGGCTAGGTTGACCAAACTTATACCTAGCTTTGACCTAGTTGATACCCAAAATTTCCATAGCAACTGTCCCAAATTAATAAATCACCATTACTTTTAAATGCAGGAGTCAGGACCATTACTTCCATTTTTTTTAAATTTAAATTTATTTATTTTAATTAGAGGCTAATTACAATATTGTATTGGTTTTGCCATACATCAACATGAATCTGCCACGGGTGTACACGTGTTCCCAATCCTGAACCCCTCTCCCACCTCCCTCCGCATACCATCCCTCTGGGTCATCCCAGTGCACGAACCCCAAGCTTCCTGTATCTGGCATGGAACTTGGATTGGTGATTCATTTCTTATATGATATACATGTTTCAATGCAATTCTCCCAAATCATCCCGCCCCCTCCCTCTCCCACAGAGTCCAAAAGACTGTTCTATACATCTGTGTCTCTTTTGCTGTCTCGCATACAGGGTTATCGTTACCATCTTTCTAAATTCCACATATGTGCATTAGTATACTGTATTGGTGTTTTTCTTTCTGGCTTACTTCATTCTGTATAATCGGCTCCAGTTTCATCCACCTCATTAGAACTGATTCAAATGTATTCTTTTTAATGGCTGAGTAATACTCCATTGTGTGTATGTACCACAGCTTTCTTATCCATTCATCTGCTGGACATCTAGGTTGCTTCCATGTCCTGGCTATTATAAACAGTGCTGCGATGACATTGGGCTACACGTGTCTCTTTCAATTCTGGTTTCCTCGGTGCATCACTTCCATTTTAAGCAATTGACAATGAAGGGGAAGTCAAAACGCAAGGCTGTGGTGAGGTCTTTTGAACAGAGATGTCTCAAATGGCCACAAAGTCAGGGCAAAGGTCCCTGGAGACAGCCGTCAAGCTGGATTCATGCTTAAGCTCCCTCAGTTGCCTTACCAGGATCAGAATCTTGCCCAGCCCTAAAAGTTGCTTGGCCAGAGGATGGCTTTTCTTAGATACTTTTATTCTTCCAGGAGGGTACACACTGCTTGGCATGTCTTTAAATGCTCACTAGAGTGGTCCACTTCAAACAATAGCCTACGCAGATTCACTGCTCTGCTGGCTGTCTGAACTTCAATCGTCCTGCTCTCTGGGAACGTCTTCCCAACAGGTCTGACAGCCGTGAGGATTTGGTGCTGGTTGATGACTTTGCTGGATTCATATTGTGCCCTTCTACTGGCTGTAGCTTGGCTGGTGGCTGAGGCTCCTCTTCTCTTGTTTTAGGGGTCTCTGCCCTCACTAGCCCATGGCTGAACTATGCAGTATGCCTCAGTGTTGCTCATGTCAGAGTAATGACATGTAAGGGACATGTCCAGATGGAAGTAGTTTGTGAACAGTAATTTTTGAGAGCTCAGAAATTTTTCTATCAGATGGTCCTTAGCACTAGGAATCACAAGTCTGCACAAAAGCAGAATTTCAGCTCTTTTGATTATGTACCTTTGAGGCTGTCTCACACAATTCTGAAGCAACCAGTCAGTACAATTAGCCACTCTTTTAGCAGGAAGCACACAAACATAATCATGCCTTAAGTAGTCCAGGGACAGTGTCACTTGTTTTCTGTCAGTGAAGAGGAGGGAGAGATTCAGCGACAGCTCAAGATAACATCTGTTGGCATAGATTTTTAAGATTTTACAATTCAGTGCCGGCAGTTGAACAAATATTTATTGAATTTCTATTACAAGCAAGGAATTAGGCTAAACATTGTGTGAGACTTAAGGATGAATGAAGCAGGATGATAAGATACAGTGAAAGGAAATGATGTCAAAAACTTAAAAAAAAAACTGAATTAACCTGAGAAGGATATATGTATATATATATATATATGAGGGAAAACTGCAGCAGAATTCTTGGATAAAAGCATAAGAATAAATATTCCTTATGAAACTCCTCTGGTTATTCTTGACGCTGAGAGTGTCAATGAAATATCCAAAAGGAGGGGAAGAGCCACAGTGGTTGTGAGAATATCAGGTATCACAGGAGCACCTCAAGTAGGGAAGGAGGCAGGAGCACACTTGTGGCTCAAGTTGGTGGATTGGACAGACATGCCTAACTTTGCTCCCTCCTGAAACACCTGTGATGTTTGTGGAGCCCCAGAGCGAGAGTGTGGAGGGCCATGTCACATGTTTAAATATTGAAAAGTTTATAAATCAAGCTAACTATTGTAGTTTATCCTTCTGCCTTGACAAATACACCCTCATAGTGACAAAATTGAAATGTATTTGTATATTCATGCCAAATAGCCTCGAAGCGCAGTGTCAAAATTCATTTCACTTTTGTCAAAGCCGTGGCTTGCTTTGAGACGAGGCAGTAGTGCACACGTGTGAACACATTTGGCTCTATACTCGGCCTTTGCAAAGAGCCTTTTCTTGGCATCCCTCATGTCTAGGGTGAACACATTAGCAGTGCAACCTGCTGGACTGACCCAGAAAGGAACCCAGGCAGGTCCTAGACATGTTCTGGGGCTACTTGGAAAGGGAATATGGGGGTCTTGTATACCCAGAATGTGATCCCAAAGGGGATGGTTAAAGGCCCTGAGTGAGCATACTGCTTGCTCTTCCCTCTTTGGGATGGGAGATGCTCAGAGTCAGACTCCCTCTTGCCCAGATCTGAGGCAGTACTGATGGGGATGAACCGGAGAAGAGCCCAGAGTAACAAAATTTCTGAAACTGGAAAACAAGATGAATAAGCAGTAACAGATTTAGCAGACACAGGAAGGCTCACTCTTTAACCAACAGCAGGGAAAAGGAGGAATCAACCTGGTTTAACTATGAAATCCCCTGAAAGGTTTGAAATTGAAAGGTTCAGGGACTTCCAGAGGTGATGATCTCCTATAAGAAAGAGGAGTTGTCTAAGAGCTGGTGAGACCCCTGTATTCTTTCTTCTGTTCCATACTTCTGAGATAACTACCCTTCTATCACTCAGGAAATAGACCACCCTTCTTAACTAGAATGGGAAAAAAGTAGGTCTGTGGACCAGCAACAGTCAGGCATCATTGAAGGCAGGATGCCAAACTGAAAAATTCAAAATATGTCTATAGGATGTAGATCCCTGTCTCACCTCCAGGTGTCTACCCCCATTCTGCTTAGGAATACTGGAATCCAGGCCAAAAAAAAAAAGGAGTATTTTGTGTGAAAAATATGATTGAGTCTTCATAGTCAATAGATTCCTTCATGGGGGCAAATCTTCTAGGTAGCCATTTAGTTCTGCATGGGAGCAGACAACCAACAATTAGCAGATGATGGAAAAAGACTTGCAATAGTAAAAGCAAAAAGAAGCCTTCTGGAAAAGAAACCAATTGTGCATGAAAAACTTCAAGCAAATAACATTCTTGAAGAAATTTTTTTTAAGAAAAGATATAGTACTATCCATGGCTGAAAAACAGTCTCCCATAAATTAATATACTAAGACTATAAAAGAGCTTTTGGAAATAAAAACTTAATAGTGAAAAAGAAGATTCAATAATCAGTTAGAAGATGACATTGAAGAAACCTCTTCAGTTCCCTACAAAAGAATCAGAATGATGAGACTCTTCTCAAAGACACACAGATATAGAAAATTGTAAGATACTAGAGCAAAGGCTACAAAATTCTGGAGGAAACCAAAATTTTCAATCAAAAATTTTATACCCAAACATGCTATTAATGTGAGGCTATAAGAAAGCAATTTTCAGACATTGGAGCTCCCCCCCCAATCTTGCCTCTCTATAATGCTTCTCAAGAATTGATTGGAGAATGGGTTCCATTAAAAAAAATTAATCAGAAGACATGGTGTGTCAATGCTATGTGCTCACTGTACCATTTCTTCTTCCCAACACACAGGAAGATTACATATCCCAGCATCCCTTGAGGTTGTATTGGAGCCATGTGAATGAATCCCGGATAGTGGAAGGTGGGAAGAAGGGATGTCACCCCTCCGGGTATGGGAATGTCCAGAATGGTCTTCTGGTCTCTTTCCTTTCAGTGGTTATTACTTTGAGGCTTTGAGTTCTGGGTGGGTTTTTATGGGATGGAGAGCCACTTGATCTGCACTGGACAGACATGAGTGAGAAATAAAAAATTGTGTTGAGCTATTGAGATTTGGATTTTGTCTATTGTAGCAACTAGTATGGCTTTCTCACTCTCAGAGAAAGTGAATGCTAATGTAACACAAACTGTGTGGCATTTGCTCAGTGGCTCAGTGCCCCATGGTGGGCAGCAAAGGAATTAACAGAAATTGAGAAGATGGGGACCCAAGTTATGCAGTGGCAAACATTTGAAAAAGTCACTTGCTGTAATGTGGAATCCAGCAGCCCAAGGAGAACTGGTTGAAAAGAAGTTCAAAGTTGAAAGTGGGTGTGATGGTACCATTCAAGCTTAATAGGTGCCATGTGGTTGTCATTAAATTGGGAGAAAGATGTGGAGGGGAGGAGGAGGCAATGAAATAAGTCTGTATCTAGAAGGCAGGCCTATGCTTAGAAAAGAATTTTGTATATGGTTTGTGTCTATGAATTTGGTCAAAAAACAAGTACATTAAAAACTTTGGCTTTTGATGGAAGGAATTATATTGGCAGTGAGTTGGTGGCTCCGATGGTAAAGAATCTGCCTGCAATGCAGGAGACCTGGGTTTGATCCCACTCCAGTCTTCTTGCCTGGGGAATCCCATGGACAGAGGAGACTGGTGGGCTACAGCCCATGTGGTCACAGAGTCGGACACGACTGAGCACTAACGCTTTTCACTTTCACTTGTTTTAAAAAAAAACCTCAGTTTGTGAACTAAAATAACCCCTGCAGCACAAACTTCACAACCAGAAAAGAGGATTCAAGGGCTCCCAAAGGGACACGCTTGACAACACTCTCATCAGATACGACCAAGGAGACTAAAAATCAAGAGTCTCCCAAAGAGCAGAGAAAAGGGCCACAGAGAATAATTGCTAAAGGAGTTCCTTCCAGAGGCGGAGTCACAGGGCTCCAGCCAGGAACTTCCCTGTCCCCAGGGTTGGGCCCTCCCAGTGTAGGAAATGGAGAGGGCATTGGCACCCTACTCCAGTACCCTTGCCTGGAGAATCCCATGGATGGGGGAGCCTGGTGGGCTGCAGTCCATGGGGTCACTAAGAGTCGGACATGACTGAGCGACTTCACTTTCGCTTTTCACTTTCATGCATTGGAGAAGGAAATGGTGGCTCACTCCAGTGTTCTTGCCTGGAGAATCCCAGGGACGGAGGAGCCTGGTGGGCTGCCGTCTCTGGGGTCACACAGAGTTGGACACGACTGAAGCGACTTAGCAGCAGCAGCTGCAGCAGTGTAGGAATGGATTTCAGAATTGGTAAGGGGCGGTGACAATCTGAGGTCTGCTATTCAACACTTTTGCTAGAAGTACTTTTTGTCTGTAAGCTAAATTTCTAGTTTGTGTTTATACAACTGATGAGTTTTGATTTTAGTTCATTAACAAACCAAGGGGATTGGAACCAATGGAGATTATTGATTGCTTTAGACTGTCTTTAGTACACACATTGGAAGAAAAATAAAATGCCTTGGTGATAAGTTGGGTAGATTTGGCAGACATAATGCTAAATGTTCCATATACCACTTTTTCTGACACATGGAAGACTATGTATCCCAATCCCCCATAGGTTGAGGTCTTATAACTTGAGTTCTGGCCAATGGGAGGTAGTAAACCATTTCCAGGCCTGGCCCTTAACAATCATGCAGCTGTCTCTTCTTCATAGGCAACTTTGGAGACCCTTGTTATGTTATGGATGGCCTACTTAGTGGAGACCAAGCATAAGATGCATGGCTACTACGACTGACGGTGAGAAGCATTCTTACTGTAACAAAATGTAGTATAAAAACTGGGAGATGCAATATGACAGCAAAGCATGCAAAACCCCCAGGATGAATGGAGTGGACCATGGAGTGTCTAGGTCTCCAGTCTAGACAGGACAGGTCTGAAGGCTCTGGGAGAGATTCCCCCAGTGAGGTGAAACTGATGGAATACCCAGTGTGGTGGATACATGCCATAAGGTCCTGCTAGAAAATCTGAAGTTGAGTTACTGATACGAACATGGAAACAAAGGGGTGGAAGGAAGACAATAATTAGCTCCAGGAAAAAACAAGATGGGTTTCAGAAAAGAGAAAAAACAAGTTGCGTTTGCTGCGTGTCTTACTTATCAATAGCATATAGACTCATACTTTTATAAGCAGGGCCGTAACCATGTTGAGCAGGAGGAGATGGGGATGGAGAATGTGTAGGTGTTGGTGGGGGGAGGGGAAGGGAGGAGGAGACTTCGTTATCGTATTAGGAAGCCAATACATTGCCTAAAAGCAAAGCAAAAATAATAATAACAGCACGTTATTCATAGACATGCACGTTTTCCTACTGAAAGACCCATTGCCTAAAAGCAAAGCAATAATAATAATAATGATAACAGCACGTTATTCATAGACATGCACATTTTCCTACTGAAAGACTCAGCTCAAAACAACCATTTCTGACAATTTTAAGCCCAACCAGTTTCAGTGGTGAATTTCTTGTAATAGTTGCCTTGATGGTGGGTGTTCTTTAGCCAAGCTATTAAGAGAAATGAGCCCGGTTGTGGTGGAGGCCTTAAAATGTCCTGACAATCAAATGACTCATGACCCTATTTATCTCCATTGTCCTTTTTGCTTCCTACAATCTCTGATCTTTGCAGCTGGCTCAAAAAAATGATGTCTCTCTCAATCATTTCTTCTCAAATAAACCCCAAATCACAACTATCATTCTTTGCTTGCTCTCTGGACAATGATGTAAAACCAGTCATGGTGTCTCAGCACATACGAATAATTGTTGCTGTAGAAATCTTGCTCCCTGGTTTTCTTTCTTTCTACTTTTATTAAGTTGGGTGAACATATTATGGTGCATGGGTCAAATCTGGCCCGTCACTTCTTCTGGTGTGTGGTCTGCGAGGTGAGAATAGTTTCATATTGACCTCTCCTCATTTCATACATACATGAAGCAAAAACAGTGGCAGTAAGGCCAGAATCAGAGAGACTGAAATAAAAGGGACCCAGAAACTTAGTCTGTAAATGTATAGAGCCAAGTGCTAATCAATTAATTTCTCCAAGACACAGTTTTGTTCACGATTTCCCTCCAGTGTCTAGTGCAGTGCCTGTCACAGAGTCAGTGACAGTAAATGCTCGTTGGTTTAATTGTCATATAGCATCTGGTATACAACAACAGGTTCTTGGCAAATGCGTGCATGAATAAATAACGGGGTGAACAACAAGTAGTTATTCAGTTCAGTCAGTCGAGTCCAGTTCTTTGCAACCCCATGGACTGCAGCATGCCAGGCTTCCCTGTCCATCACCAACTCCCAAAACTTGCTCAAACTCATGTCCATCGAGTCGGTGATGCCATCCAACCACCTCATCCTCTTATCGTCCCCTTCTTCTCCTGCCTTCAATCTTTCCCAGCCTCAGTGTTATTTCCAATGATCAGTTGTTTGCATCAAGTAGCCAAAGTATTGGAACTTCAGGATTGATAGATTCAGGATTGATTTCCTTTAAGATTGACTGGTTTGATCTCCTTGCAGTCCAAGGGACTCTCAAGAGTCTTCTCCAATGCCACAGTTGAAAAGCATCAATTCTTTGGTGCTCAGTTTTTTTTATGGTCCAACTCTCACATCCATACGTGACTACTGGAAAAACTGTAGCTTTGACTATATGGACCTTTGTCAGCAAAGTAATGCCTCTGCTTTTTAATATGCTGTCTAGGTTGGTCATAGCTTGTCTTCCAAGGAAATAGTTATTACTTGTTCCTTATTACATATGCAGAACCATGGGGGATAGAGTAGAAGAAATGGTCCTCAACTCTTAATGATGGTCCTCAACTCTTAACACTTTATGATGATAATGTCAGTAAACAATTATCAGCTGAATTGTGAATTACAGATAAATACTTTTCTAACTGGGCTATCAATGCCCTGGGGTCCTCTTCCCTGTCATCAAGAGAGTTGTCCTTTCCCATTTCCCCCCTTTTATAGCCCATCTCTTGCTTTGTCTAAGAAAGGCATACACTTGGCATTTTCCAGTTCTTACTGTGGTCCTTGGCTCTGGCCTCTAAACACCCCCTCCCCACTCCAGGGCACAGTCGATTTGAGATACTGACTTGAGGGAAGAGTCTTTTAGTTGGAGATGTCAAGAACCTCCCCCAACCCCGATCTTTCTTTCCTTTCCTATCTTGTATATATTTGTGTTGAAGATGAAGCATGGCACTGGAAAGTGTTTTGGCTCTTGCTGGTTGTCCTAAAATACACTGACAGTAGACCATGGGTCTAGTTTTTATTTCATGACCTTCTCTTTCATCCCTTGTTGCGGTCCTTTAATGGACCAGAACCTGGTGGTCTGGAGTCGACAATAAGAAAGTGATAAAAGACCCAGAGGGATGGTATGGGGAGGGAGGAGGGAGGAGGGTTCAGGGTGGGGAACACATGTATACCTGTGGCGGATTCATTTTGATATTTGGCAAAACTAATACAATTATGTAAAGTTTAAAAATAAAATAAAATTAAAAAAAATAATAAAAAATAAACATAAAACATGATACCATAAAAAAAAAAAGAGAGACAGAGAGAGAGAGAGAGACAGAAAGAAAGACAGAAAGACATGGGGACCCAAGCTCTGATGGAGCAAGGGTGCTTTATTAGCAGAAATGCAGGCTTATATATCTGTAGTAAGATGATTACTCAGCTATTACACAGGATGAAATTTTTTCAATAGCCACAACATGGATAGTCTAATACATACAAGGTCGATGACGCTGAAAAGAGTCACTGCATGTCTCATCCTATGATCTCAGTCCTGAGAACTGTGTGCAGCTCTACTCGTTCTCGGAATAGGAACTGATAAGGAACAGAGAATCCTTGAGAAATAGAAAACAGCATGCAGGAATCCTGTTAAATGTTCCCTGACAGTCCCTGACTATTATTGAGAAATGCATAGCTCTTGCGAGTTTGATGAGGTTAAGACAAGTATTGATAAGAAATAAGGAAAACTAAAATTGGGCCTCCCCCTTGGAACCCTCACCATCAACATATTTCACATAAGTGATCCTTTTTACTGGAGAAGGCAATGGCACCCCACTCCAGTACTCTTGCCTGGAAAATCCCATGGATGGAGGAGCCTGGTGGACTGCAGTCCATGGGGTCACTGGGAGTTGGGCACGACTGAGCGACTTCACTTTCACTTTTCACTTTCATGCATTGGAGAAGGAAATGGCAACCCACTCCAGTGTTCTTGCCTGGAGAATCCCAGGGACGGTGGAGCCTGGTGGGCTGCCGTCTCTGGGGTCGCACAGAGTCGGACACGACTGAAGCGACTTAGCAGCATAGCAGCAGCAGCAGCAGAAGCAGATCCTTTTTACCTGTTGTTAATGCTTGTCCCTGTGATGTCTTTACCTAAAAAGAAACACACCTGTGAGGCGCACAAGTAGAATAGGTTTTTGTTCAGTCACCAGGTCATGTCCAACTCTGTAGATAGGTTAAACAAAGATGGTTAATGTGAGAAGTGTAACTGGAACATTTTCAGGAGCTGTTGAAGTTTTAAGTTACCTTGGAAAAGCCTGTAGATAAAAATTTTGTGTGATACTGTATAGTGTAAATCTGCATTATAATCATAATGGTAAATAGACGCTTAAACTACAGAAAATTTTCATCTTACTTCACCTTATGTTTTAATTTTATCTACTTCCTAATATAAAATAGCAACATCATGATGAAAGCATGATGAAAAGTTTATAAACCACAGTGTTTAAAATTTTTTTATTAAAACATTTTTAAAAAATTGAAGTACAGTTGATTTAGGGCTTCTGTGGTACCTCAGCTAGTGAAGAATCCACCTGTGATGCAGGAGACCCCTGGTTCTATTCCTGGGTCTGAAAGATCCCCTGGAAAAGGGATAGGCTACCCACTGCAGTCTTCTTGGGCTTCCCTGGTGGTTCAGATGGTAAAAGAATCCATCTGCAACGTGGGAGACCTGGGTCCGATCCTTGGGTGGGAAAGATTCCCTGGAGGAGAACACGGCAACCCCCTCCAGTATTCTTGCCTGGAGAATACCATGGACAGAGGAGCCTGGCGGGCTACAGTCCAAAGAGTGGGACATGAGTGACTAAGCAGGGCACATATTTAATTTACAAACGCTGTGTTACTTTCAGGTGTACAGCAAAGTGATTCAGCTGTATATGTATATATACACTTTTATATTATTTTCTATTATAGGTTACAAGATACCGAATATAGTTCTGTGTGCTATACAGTAGGTCCTTGTTGTTCATCTGCTTTGTATATAATAGGGTGAATCTATTAATCCTGAACTCATAATTTAGGAGTTTATAACTCCTCTGCCCCTTCCCCTTTGGTAACCGTAAGTTTGTTTTCTATGTTTGTGAGTCTGTTTCTGTTTTGTAACTAAGTTCATTTGTATCAACTTTTTTAGATTCTACATACAAGTGATGTGTGGTATTTCTTTTCTCTGACTTACTGTACTTCGTATGATAATCTCTAGGCCCCTCCATGTTGCTGCCAATGGCATTATTTCATTCTTCCTTACGGCTGAGTAGTATTCCATTGTATATTTGTACCACATCTTCTTTATCCATTTAGATATTTTCAGTGGACATTTAGAATCCCACATAGTCTTTTGTGATTTGTAACTTTATCTGCATAAAACATGTTTGATCACAAAGTCTAAGGAAAGTCCTCTCATGAAATAATTGGTGCTATTTCTTACCCTTCTACATTATTCTTATTTAACTTTTCCTGTAACATGTTTTCAATATTATTTGAGAACATTCAGTTCTTTTATAAAAAGCAAGACAACAAATGGGATAAATAAAACTCATAAGAAGCGTTAAGCATAGTAAGAAAGCTAGTAACTTATGAAATGCAGGCAAAATTGACAGCACGTGCTTGGGATAAAGAATGGCCAAACAGTAGCTTGTGAGACACAGGCAGAGTACATGTGTTGAATATAGATAGTAAGTAACCTGTGAGACAGGTTGAAGATGGGATAGATGAAATGTGTGATGGAACAAATAAGAGGGTTACTTATAGGTTCAAAGACATGGAAAAGCCATCCTAAAGTAAGCTGATGCCACCTCTAAGCATCCTTATATTGGCCATCCATTGGAGGCTCCTGATATGGTCCTATTTTGGGCCCACATGCCCACTGTCTAAGAGGCTTGTGAAGACCCAGGGCTATGGAGCAGGCTAGTTGCCAAGCTGTTTCTATGCCCAGGCTTCCTTGGTCCGAGTCTCTTGGATAAAGCTAGTGTTTGTGTTGGCTCCAGGCACTTTGTCTATAAAGCCCTGTGTTCAAACCTCAGTCGTCAGTGCAGAATGTTGATGCAGGAAACATGGGTGGTGTGGTCATCCCATTGTGTACTGCAAGATACTTGCCCTGTACCCTGAGCATTTGGGTTTTTCTTCTGGGACCCTTTCTTCCATTGAGAAGTATTAAAAATTGCATGTACTACTACATTGGTATAAAGATGAATACAATCCAGGCTGGATGACAGTTTTTTTCTTTCTGGTAAAAGAAGTTTAAACAGTTTTGTGGACTTGTAAAAGCGCCATGGACCCTAGGTACTGAGTCTACAATTCCTGGTGGAAAATTGTGCTGGTTCCATCTGCTTGTGTCCTATCCTACATGTGTTAGCTTACTTCTTCTCTTTCCCTGGCTTCTTGCTGTGCTTTAAATTGATTAAATAACCTGTGTAATTCAAATATTTTGATTTGGTTGGCGAACCTTTTGTGTTCTATAACCTTTGAGAGAGCTTACCTGAGAGCGTAGGTGGAAGTTACCATTGGATCAAGGTAATTGTCTCCTCAACATCCCCCAAAGCCAAACACTGGCATTAGTGCACACACGCATGCACCCAGCTGACTGAATGGCACCCTGCCTTTCATCCTAAGCCTCCTTTTCCAAAAACTGCAATTTTAACCATACATTAACTAGCTGAATACAACAGTATACCTTAACTAGTTGAATACAACAAAAAGATTTATGGTTGATTTTGTAACTTAGAAAAATGTATAGTTTTATGATAATAGATCTGTGTCATTTTAATATTGACAACATTTTACAGTTTATTTTACAGTCTTGTCAACTTACCATCGTGATTTGTATCTTTTTTTTCAGTGGATTTGTGGATTTTATAATTGATTACTTTGGGTAAAGGTCAGAGGTCTTTTTTTTTACCTGATGGTAGGACTAGCTCTGGTAAGTAGGTTATGTGCTAGATATTTTTCATAAATTGAATGAGCCAAATATAAAGCTCCAAGGCTTTGACTATATGCGTGCGTGCTCAGTTGCTTCAGGCATGTCCAGTAGCCCGCCAGGCTCCTCTGTCCATGGGATTCTCCAGACAAGAATACTGGAATGCATTGCCATGCCCTCCTCCAGGGGATCTTCCTGGCCCAGGAATTGAACCTGGTCTCGTACGTCTCCTGCATTGGCAGGGGTTCTTTACCACAAGTGTCACCTGGGAAGCCCTTTGACTACATATATACATATACATATATTCTAAATGTATATCATATATTTATATGCAATCAGGAAAAATATATTGAAATCAACAAATTTATTTTTGTACATTTTCTTTGTATTGAATTAAACGAAATAACTCAAGAACAAATCCCACGTGAAAGTGGCATCAGTCTTGGCCAGAAATGCCCTCTTCTCTGCACTTGGCCGTATCTCCAGCAGTCGGCAGAATGGTCCTCCAAGATGTCTATGCCCCGATCCCTGGAATCTGTGAATTTGTTACATTACATGGTAAAGGCCATTTTGCAGATGTAATTAAGGTAACGGACCTTGAGAGAGCGAGGGTATCCTGAATTGTCCAGGTGGGCCGGATCTAATCACACAAGCCTTTAAAAGCAGTGACTTTTCTCTCGCTGGAGACCGAGGAAGGCGGCAGGAGGAGAAGGCGGGGGTTTTTAAGCACCGGAAGCATTTCACTCCCCGTTGGTGACTCTAAAAATGAAGAGAGCTGATTAAGTTTGTCGAAGCTGAGACAACCTCTTCCTGAGAGCCCCCGAGGATGCAGGGACCTCAGTCGCACTACAAGGAAAAGGAACTGGATTCTACCGACAACCTGAATTGGCCCAGAAGCACATTCTTTCCAGAATCTCCACAGAATTGCGGTGGCTGGCCAACACTTTGATTTTGGCCCTGAGACCCAGGAGGAGAGGAGAAACCAGGTGAGCCCACCCTACCAACAGAACTGTGACTGAATGAACTTTTTGTTGCTTCAGGTCACTAAATGGGTGGTCATTTGTCATGGCAACAATAGACAAGGAGTCTGTGCCCTCCTAGCTTCCAGGACAGCGCTACACCTGCAGCTCTTGTTGACTTTTGATTTTCCTCCCTCTGGAAAAGCAGTCCTTACAGCAAGAAGTGTGACCACTGTGTGTTTCAGTCACACTGGCTTATATATGCATACTTCAGAGATATTGCAGGTTTAGTTCCAGACCACCGCAATAAAGTAAATATTGCAATAAAGCGAGTCACCTGGAGTTTTGGTTTCCCAGTGCATATAAAAGTTATGTTTACACTGTGCAGTAGTCTATAAAGGATACAATAGCACTGTGTCTAAAGAAAACAATGTGCATACCTTAATTTAAAAATATTGCTAAAAAACGCTCTCTGAGTCTTCAGCAAGTCCCAGTTCTTTTGCTGGCGACGGGTTTTGCCTCCATCTTGACTGCTGGCTGATCAGGGTTGTGGTTGCTGAAGGTGGGGTGGGCTGTGGCAGTTTCTTAATGAAGTTTGCTACCTTGATTGACTCTTGTTTTCACAGACGATTTCTCTGTGGTATGCAATGCTCTTTGATAGTGTTTTAC
This sequence comes from Bubalus kerabau, assembly GCF_029407905.1. Taxonomy (NCBI): domain Eukaryota; kingdom Metazoa; phylum Chordata; class Mammalia; order Artiodactyla; family Bovidae; genus Bubalus; species Bubalus kerabau. Next base: position 104,988,572 of record NC_073633.1, on the reverse strand, counting down.
CCACAGTAGAACTTCTTTCAAAATTGGAGTCAATCCTTTCAAACTCTGCTGCTGCTTTGTCAACAAAATCTATGTAATATTCTAAATGCTTTGTTGTTTTACAACAAAGATTGCTGCTCAACAAAGAAGATTGTTGTTCAACAATCTTCACACCATCTTTACCAGGGATAGAGTCCGTCTCAAGAAACTGCTTTCTCCTCATCTGTAAAACAAGCCCTCATCCACTGGAGATTTATCATGAGATTGCCGCAATTCAGTCACATCTTCAGGCTCCACTTCTATTCTTGCTATTTGCTCGGTATCTGAAGTTGCTTCCTCTGCAAAGTCATTCACGAGGGTTGGAATCAACTTCTTCCAAATTCCTATTGATGTTGATATTTTGACCTCTTCCCGTGAATTGCAAATGTTTTTAATGTTACCTAGAATGGTGACTCCTTTCTAGAAAGTTTTCAATTTATTTTTCCCAGATCCATCAGAGGAATCACTCTCCATGGCAGCTATAATTGTACAAAATGTATTTCTAAATAAGACTTGAAAGTTGCAGATCTCTTTGAGTTGCAGAATGGATATTGTGTTAGTAGGCATGAAAACATTAATCTCATACATCTTCATTACAGCCCTTGGGTGATCAGGTGCATTGTCAATGAGTAGCAGTACTTTGAAAAATTTGTTTCTGAGCATTAGGTTTCAACGATGGGCTTAAATTATTCAGTAAACCATGTTGTAAACTGATGAGCTGTCATCTGGGCTTTGTCATTCCTTTCATAGAACACAGGTAGAGAGGACTTAGCATAATTTTTAAGGACTCGAGGATTTTCAGAATGGTAAATAAATACAACCTTCAACTGAAAATTGCCAGCTGCATTAGCCTCTAACAAGAGTGTCAGCCTGTTCTTTCAAGCTTTGAAGTTAGGTGTTGAATTCTCTCCAGCTGGATTATATCTTCTTCCATTACAAATCCATTTCATCCACAGTGAAAATCTGTTGCTTAGTGTAGCCACCTTCATTATCTTCCCAATGACTCAGGTGGTAAAGAATCTGCCTGTCATGCAGAAGACCTGGGTTCAATCCCTGAGTCGGGAAGATCCCCTTGAGAAGGAAATGACAACCCACTCCAGAATTGTTGCCTGGAGAATTCCATGGACAGAGGAGACTGGCAGGCGGTAGTCCATGGGTTCACAAAGAGTTGCACACGATTGAACAATGAACACTTTATTATCTTAGCTAAATCTTCTGGATAAGTTGCTGCAGCTTCTACATCAGCACTAAACTGCTAAACCTTTTTTTTTTAATGTTAATGGAGATAGTGTCTTTCCTTAAACCTCTGCTAGCTTTCAAGCTCTCCTTCTGCAGCTTCCTCATTTCTATCCTTCAAGACAAATGAAGAGAGTTAAAGGCCTTGCTCTGGATTCAGTTGAGTTATGTCCAACTCTTTGTGACCCCATGGACTGCAGGACGCCAGGCTTCCCTGTCCATCACGGAGTTTACTCAAACTTGTGTCCATCGAGTTGGTGATGCCGTCCAGCCATCTCATCCTCTGTCGTCCCCTTCTCCTTCTGCCTTCAATCTTGCCCAGCATCAGGGCCTTTTCCAGTGAGTCAGTTCTTGGCATCAGGTGGCCAAAGCATTGGAGCTTCAGCTTCAACATCAGTCCTTCCAATGAATATTCAGGATTGATTTCCTTTAGGATTGACTGGTTTTATCTCCTTGCAGTCCAAGGGACTCTCAAGAGTCTTTTTCAGCACCACAGTTCAAAAGCATCAATTCTTTGGTGCTCAGCTTTCTTTATAGTCCAGCTCTCACATCCATACATGACTACTGGAAAAACCATAGCTTTGACTATATGGACCTTTGTCAGCAAAGTAATGTCTCTGCTTTTTGATAAGTTGTCTAGGTTGGTCATAACTTTTATTCCAAGGAGCAAGCATCTTTTTAACCTCATGGCTGGAGACACCATCTGCAGTGATTTTGGAGCCCGGGAAAATAGTTTCTCACTGTTTCCATTGTTTCCCCATCTATTTGCCATGAAGTGATGCTATGCTCTTTGTTTTTTGAATGTTGAGTTGTAAGCCAACTTTTTCACTCTCCTCTTTCACTTTGATCAAGAGTCTGTTTAGTTCCTCTTTGCTTTATGCCATAAGGGTGGTATCATCTGCATATCTGAGGTTATTGATTTATTTCTCATGGCAATCTTGATTTCAGCTTGTGCTTCAACCAGCCCAGCATTTTTCATGATGTGCTCTGCATATAAGTTAAATAAGCAAAGTGACAATATACAGCCTTGATGTACTCTGTTCCTGATTTGGAACCAGTCTGTTGTTCCATGTCTGGTTCTAACTGTTGCTTCCTGACCTGCATACAGATTTCTCAGGAGGTAGGTCAGGTGGTCTGGTATTCCCATCTCCTTCAGAACTTTCCACAGTTTTTGGTGATCCCCACAGTCAAAGGCTTTGGCATAGTCAATAAAGCAGAAATAGATGTTTTTCTGGAATTCTCTTGATTTTTCTATGATCCAGCAGATGTTGGCAATTTGATCTCTTGTTCCTCTGCCTTTTCTAAATCCAGCTTGAACATCTGGAAGATCATAATTCATGTACTATTGAAGCCTGACTTGGAGAATTTTGAGCATTACTTTGCTAGTGTGTGAGATGAGTGCAATCGTGCGGTAGTTTGAACATGCTTTGGCATCGCCAAAGGGATTGGAATGGGATTGGAAAGAAAACTAACCTTTTCCAGTCCTGTGGCCACTGCTGAGTTTTCCAAATTTGCTGGCATATTGAGTGCAGCACTTTCACAGCATCATCTTTCAGGATTTGAAATAGCTCAACTGGAATTCCATCACCTCCACTAGCTTTGTTCTTCGTGATTCTTCATGATGCTTCCTAAGACCCACTTGACTTCACATTCCAGGCAGTCTGACTCTAGGTGAGGCTTACTAACACAGTTAAATATTGTTGTTTCTCAGGAAATAGATCAGAGGAGAGGGAGTGAGATGGGGGAATGGCAAGTTGGTAGAACAGTCAGAACACATCCAACATTTGTTGATTAAGTTCTCTGCCTTACATGGGTGCAGTTCATGGTGCCCTTCAAACAATTACAATAGTAACATCGAAGATCACTGATCAGAGATCACTGTAACAAATATATTACTGAAAAAGTTTGAAATATTGCAAGCATTACCAAAATGTGACAGAGACATGCAGTGAACAAATGCTGTTGAAAAATAGTGCCAAAAGACTTGCTTGAGACAGGGTTGTCACAAACCTTCAATTTGCAAAGAAATGCAGTATCCGTGAAGCTTAATAAAGTGAAAAACAAAGAAAGAGGTGTGTCTGTGCTGACTATGGTAGTGTTCATTTGAAATAAAACCCAATTCAAAGAGATTAGTTTAAAAATCCTTTATCTACCTATGTATCTACCTACCTACCTGTCATCTATTTAGGTGATCCAGGTGACTCATGGGAGAATCATGGAGAGGCAGCCTGTGTAGATGACCGACTCCAGCAGTGGGAAATGACTCTGCTGACCCTGGACTCAACAATGTAATGGAGGAGGACTAGGTTCTTCATGGTGGAAGGGAAGAATGAAGCCCCGCATTAAGCAACTTAAGCTCCTGGCAGGTTACACATATCCAGATTTCAGAAGAATTTTCAAGAGGTCTTTGCTTCAGGTTTGGCTCTCCCTCTTGAATCCATTGCTTCATGATGGGATGGAGGATTTGTGAGTGTTCCCTGTTCTATCTAGCTCTTCCCAGGATTCTCTATGGTACCAAGTCCTACATCCTGGGTCTAGTGGGAAGTCTCCCAAGTTCAGTCCTCATGCTGGATATTGTCTTAGCCTTTGTGCTTTTTAGATTGTATGTCCCCTCCCAATAACTTCCATTTAGTTTCTGGTCCTAGGATCCTGCATCAGGATTCCAGGATTCTTCTAAGCATGACTTCTGGATAGTCATCCAGTTACCCCTGATTCTTTTCTGTAAGAAAATGAAGTGTTGGTAGTGAATGCATGGGGAACAAGGGGTGAGCACTTCAGATCCTTTGGTTAGAACCCAGAGGCAAACAGCCCTTCGATATTGCCAGCACAAACCTCATAATTCCAATGAATTATGCTCAGAGAATCTTTTATTCCCCTACCATCTTGAGCTGAATTGCCAAAAGCTGTATTGTCCTTGGCTTCCCAGGTGGTGCAGTGGTTAAAAAAAATCTGCCTGCCAGTGCAAGAGATGCAGGAGACGTGGGTTTGATTGCTGGATCAAGAAGATCCCCTGGAGGAGGAAATGACACCCACTCCAGTATTCTTGCCTGGAAAATTCCATGGACAGAGGAGCCTGGCGGGCTACAGTCCATGAGGTCAAATGGAGGTTTTTGGTAGCCTTGAATAGTGTGGGACTAGAGACAGGCCCTCGTTTGACTTACTGGACAATATCCTAGAGCCCTGTAGGAGTAGGGGTTCAGAGACTGAGAGAACAGGGCTGCAGTAGCAGCTGTGCTTAGGGGTCTACAACCCTTACCCCAGTGCAGAAAGGCTGAGGAAACTGACAAATGGCTTCACAGGTCATGGCTCTTGGGCACTCAGGGACATGGTGATAACCATCTCAGATTCAATGGGTGTATCTACAGGTACTTCAGTGAGCCCCTTCATGGGTCACTGCCCCTTGGTGAAGGGGCTTGCATAACTCAGTGAAGCCATGAGCCGTGCTGTGTGGGGACACCCAAAGGTCATAGTGGAGAGTTCTGACAAAATGTGATCCACTGGAGGAGTGAATGGCAAACCACTCCAGTATACTTGCCATGAGAACCCCATGAACTGTATAAAAAGACAAGGCGACGTGACACTGAAAGATGAGCCCTCCGAGTTAGAAGGTGTCTAGTATGCTACTGAGGAGGAGTGGAGGAGAACTACTAATAGCTCCAGAAAGAATGAAGCAGCTGGGCCAAAGAGGAAGTGACGCTTTAGCTGTGGATGTGTCTGGTGATGAAAGTAAAATCCGATGCCGTAAAGAACAATATTGCATAGAAACCTGGAATGTTAGGTCCATGAATCAAGATAAATTGGATGTGATCAAGCAAGAGATGGCAAGAGTAAACATCGACATCTTAGGAATCAGTGAACTAAAATGGACAGGAATGGGCGAATTTAATTCAGATGACCATTATATCTACTACCGTGGGCAAGAATCTCATAGAAGAAATGGAGTAGCCCTCATAGTCAACAAAAGACCCTGAATTGCAGTACTTGGGTACAATCTCAAAAATGAGAATGATCTCAGTTCATTTTCAAAGCAAACCATTCAGCATCACAGTCATTCAAGTTTACGCCCCAACCACTGAAGCTGAAGAGTTTAGAAAACCAGAGATCAAATTTGAACCAGAGATCAAATTGCCAACATTTGCTGGATCACAGAGAAAGCAAGAGAATTCCAGAAAAACATCTACCTCTGTTTCATTGAGTACACTAAAGCCTTTGACTGTGTGGATCATAATAAACTGTGGAAAACTCTTAAAGAGATGGGAATACCAAACCATCTTCCTTGTCTCCTGAGAAACCTGTATACTGGTTAAGAAGCAACAGAAGCCTGTATGGAAAAACTGGTTTAGGATTGAGAAAGGAGTATGACAAGACTGTTTATTGTCATGCTGTTAACTTATACACAGAACACATCATGAGAAATGCCAGGCTGGATGAGTGACAGGCTGCAATCAAGACTACTGGGAGAAGCATCAACAACCTAGATGATACCATTCTAATGGCAGAAGGCAAAGTGGAACTAATAATCTCTTGATGAGGGTGAAAGAAGAGAGTGAAAAAGCTGGCTTTAACTAAATAAATAAAAAAAAAAAAAGCAAAGATTATGGCCTCTGGCCCCATCACTTCATGGCAAATAGGGGAAAAGGTGGAAGCACTGACAGTTTTCCTCTCCCTTGGCTCTAAAATCACTGTGGATGGTGACTGCAGCCTTGAAATTAGAAGACAGTTGCTTCTTGGAAGGAAAGCTATGACAAACCTCGACAGCGTGTTAAAAAGCAAAGACATCATTTTGCCAACAAAGGTCCATAGAGTCAAGGCTGTGGTCTTTCTAGTAGTCACATACAGTTGTGAGAGCTGGACCATAAAGAAGGCAGGGTACTGAAGAATTGATACTTTTGAACTGTGATATTGGAGAAGACAATTGAGAGTCCCTTGGACTGCAAGGAGATCAAACCAGTCCATCCTAAAGAAAATCAACCCTGAATACTCATTGAAAGGACTGATGCTGAAGCTGAAGCTCCAATACTTTGGTTACCTGATGTGAACAGCTGACTCATTGGAAAAGACCCTGATGCTGGGGAAGACTGAAGGCAGAAGGAGAGGGCAACAGGGGATGAGATGGCTGGATGGCATCACCAATGCAATGAACATGAACTCAGGCAAACTCTGGGAGATGGTGAAGGACAGGGAGGCCTGGTATGCTGCAGTCCATGGGATTGCAAACAGTGGACACAACTGGGCAACTGAAAAACTTCAGTGAGAACTCTGTTTTCATTTATGGCTATGACACTCGGGTCCCCTGAAAACAGGATGTGTGTGTGTGTGTGTGTGTGTGTGTGTGTATGTGGGTTGAACATGCCCCCACACATGGGTGCTCATGCAGTTAACGTTGGGAAGTCAAGATGGGGAGTGTGAGAGACATTTTTCAGAATTAGTGTCTTTTTCATGAATATTCTTTTTACTCTAGGAACAGCCCTTGATATTTTACAGTTGATTTCTCAATAGCCACACAAATACTAAATAATGCTGTGCCTTTGGCTGTAACTGACTAAGTCAGGAATTGGGTGCCTGATCAATGTCACATCAACCTGAATCCTTCCCTAGTATCTTTCTGACTGGACTTTAGTAGGAAAAAAAGGCTTTCTATTATGGGGGAAGGAGGCATGAAATGAAATATTTAGGAACTGTTGGATGTCCTATTTTCTGTCATATGGAAGAAATCATCTACCTTGGAAGGAAATAGACTGTGAGAAGCAAAGGCAAGACCCAGAGTCCAGGAATTGCTCATTTTCAATTGCTCTTGCATTCCAGCTGAACCTCTGACCTTGCCATTGGATTGTTCAATCCCTTAATAATGTAAGTTACCCCAGTATTCTTTCAATAAATCTTGCTGGATTTCTAGGAGTCCTGACTAATACAGTTGACACAGTCAATAGTCCATACAACTATAATTGTTCCATATGTGGTACAGATGACAGGAAGAATCAAATGACAGGAAGTCAGGAGTTAGAGAGATCCTTAGGGAAAGGGCAGGTAAGATGAGATGATTGACTAAAACTTTGACTTAGATGGATGGGGAGGAGCCTTTTGCTGCATAATATTCCAAGCCAGGATAATAGAATGTGTAAAAAGGCAATGGTCCCAATTCCAAAGATATAGTTGAGAGACAAAGAGTAGTTGGAGACGAGAGAGTGTAAGAAGAGATAGGGTTGAAGAGGAACTTCACTGTTGAGGACTTTGAATACCAAGCTAAGAAGTTTGTGCTTTATTGTAACTATTATTGTTGTTTAGTCATTAAGTCATGTCTGATTCTTTGTGACCCTTTGGACGATAGCCCTCCAGGCTCTTCTGTCCATGGGATTTCCTGGGTGAGAATACTGAGTGGGTTGCCATTTCCTCCTCCAGGGGATTTTTCTGACTCAGGGATCGAACCCCTGTCTCTTGAGTCTCCTGCACTGGCAGGCAGATTCTTTACCACTGAGACACCTGGGAAGCCCCAAGGAGACTAAAATTTTTCAACATGAAAGTGGTATTACTAAAGTAGTATTTTAGAAATTTTGACATGGTAATGTGTAAGGTGAATTAAAGGAAGTAGGAAGTATATATGAACTGGATATATGAGTTGGAAGACAACTGCAGTCATCCTGACATGAGTGACAAGAACCTGGATCAGAGTGTTAGAAATGGAAATGGAGTGTCTTATTCATCTCTTCATCCTTCATATTACTTAGCAGAGTAGACTGATCATCTTGTAGGCACTCATCAAATTCTTGTTAATACATAAGGAATTTGTGGGGATTTTCTCCCCGGGACTTGGAAACGACGAACCTGAAAGAACAAAACTCGGACAGTCTCTTGCAAGGACTGGCAAGTTTATTTCTGCAGTCGAGCCTTTTTATAGAAGCAGGAACAAAGAGCTTAGAGTATATGGCCAGCAGAGCACGTACGGGGTTAAGACATAATCAGTAAAAAATATTTCAAGGACAGCGTGTTCTAAATGACCCAGGTGTTTATCCCATGACCCGTTTTCCCAAGCAACATCCTTAATATTTATTATTAAATCTTGGCACTGAGCATAGCTAAAGGCAGGAGATGTTTTTCAGCCCGCAGTATGCAAAGCTGGGGTACTTCTGGCCCTTCGCCATTTTCCCAAGGACCTTCTCCTTCCAGGCTATTTTGCACTCTGCTTCCCAACATATCCTCCTTTTGTTTTTAATCTAAGTACGGCAGCTGCTAGTCGGACTCTGTTATGGGAGGCATGGAGTCTTGAGTATAGACATCTGTATCCTATAAGCAATGACAGAAAAAGTAGGGTGATTAATACATATATAAAAATGTTGCTTCCTGAAAACCAAGTTCTAGGGTCTAGGGACGATAGGGTTTTAGTTAAAGTATCATAAAATTGAGTGCTGTACAATTCCTTAGGTACCTCAACTTGAAAATTAGCAATTTGTTGTTTCAACAGATTGATGTCTAAACTTGAGTTATCTGTGAGATCCTGCAAAGGCGCTTTAACTTTATCCCAAGGATACTCAGTGCCATTGTAGGGCATGTTAGACAAAAAGAAGTAAAATTCCAGTGACAATGTATACGTGTTTGAAAATTCAGTTGCTGCACTTGATCTCCTAAGTGGATTACCACAGTTTGTAACTCATTAATTCAGGTTTGTAATTGCTAATCCATTTGAGCTTGTCGAGTCCAAAGATCATGAGAGTCTTTGTGCCATGCAATGATAAAATCAAGATTTTGTATAGAATTATGTAAAGCCATACCAGACAAAGTTCCTACAGTCACAATGGAAATAAGGCTTAAGATGCCTGCAATAATCCACCCAATGATGTGCTTAGATCGCCTAAGTCCAGTTTTCAACAATACAGAAAGAAATACAGAATCAGTCCAAGGTTCAGTTAAGTTTACAGGAAGCCATAACTCAGATCTTTGTTTAACTAGCGCAATGCTAACATTGTGATATGAAATGGTGTGATTAAGGCAGGTATACAATGCACATGCAGTACAATTGACAATCTTGACGGATAAGTCAATATCAAAATGCCTTACAATAAACAAGTACGGAAGGCGAACACATGATTGAATATAGCCAGTACTGTTGTATAGGAAGGTATAATTAGAAGGACGAAACACACCCATAGTCCCATAAACACTAAAGAAGTGCTCTAAGGCTGCTGGAATTTTCCAAATGTGCCACTGCTCTGGCCCCACAATGGGGACGACAATCCTGGGTCGTGGGGGTGATAAGCCCCCATTATACCAATTCAGCGATATGTCCTTATCAGTCCAGAAACTTGTCTTAGATTTATGAAAGCCTTCAATGCTTGATCTATTAAACCAGGAGCAGTTATGATGTTCCTCCTGCTCTTCAGAACAGTTTACAAACAACCCATGAGGTCCCCAGTCAACAAATTTAAATGTGTGATTAGTATGATTTTGCTGAATTATAGAAACTTTCCCAAATTGGCCTCGACAGTCAGACCAATGTAACGGTTGTATCTCCTGTTTTCTTCTCCAAGATACAGTATGACATGGAGGTTCCTCTGGTTGAAAAAGCGAGTTCGAATAGTTGGCTGTCTGGCCTGGATAATGTCGCTTGGAGCCATTAAGTAAGAAAGATGCCTTAGCAAACATTCCCAGACACAAAGCAGTCTCATTGTTGGCAGAGTATGCTCACCACTGTGGGAAGATAGTCATGCAAAGGGGATGAGATCCAAAAGAGATAGGCAAGGTTTTGAATCCCACGGAAATGTTGATTGGCTTTCCCTCATCTTCTTCATGGATTGGTCGCTTTATGGACCAGGGACTTGGAAAATGCATGCTATCATTGGTAAAGATCATAGGGGCTTTATCTACCCAATCCACTATGGAGAGAAGTGGTGGGTTGGGTATGGATGCCCAATAAACATATTCTGCACTTACCCCAGAGGAACAGGAAAGAACAGCTAACATTGCCAAAAACAGCTTATCTGGAGTCATAGGAGTTCCAGTGCTCTTCAGTGTTTGCTCAGCCTGACGAGTCATGTTTTTCACTTGAGCCCATGGCAGGTAAGGATTCAGACCATGGCGTTTCCTCATTGGCTCCTCCAAGGTCATTGACGAGACCTTTCATGTCAGCTTTGTCACTTGCTGAGGGAGTCTGGTCTTGGGGTCCTTCTCGGTAACGGACATGGCGAAGGGGAACCCAGATTTCCTCTCCATCTGCAATGACAAGACCATAACCCTTGCCTAGGAGTCGTAAGATTCCTGGCAGCCACTGATTAAATTGCTTATACCATATTGGTGTATTGATTTCTAATTTGCTGTTTTTGTCTTCTGCAAAATGTCTATCTGCACGAGTGTCAGAATTATTTTTTGTTAGGTTTAAAAAATTTAGGGAATAAAGAGTTAAAGATAATAATAATCGAGGGTTCATAGGATAAGAAGTGTATCTCCTCTTCTAAATTCCCCCTTTCTGTTTTAATAAGTGAGTTTTTAGGGTGCGGTGGGTTCTTTCAATAATGGCTTGACCTTGGGGATTATAGGGTATTCCTGTAATATGTGTGATGTTCCATTCTGATAAAAATGAATGAAATGAGTGCAAGATAAATGTAGGTCCATTGTCTGTTTTCAGGACTGAAGGAATCCCCATAATGGGGAAGGTGAGTAAAAGTGCGGAAATGGCATGTTTGCTGGATTCTGAAGAGATAGGTATTGCCCAGGTAAAGCCGGAAAATGTATCTACTGAGACAAAAAGCAAAGAAAACTTTCTTGGGGAGCAGTGTGAAGTCAGATTGCCAAAGGGAATTAGTTTGTTGCCCCTGGGGGTTAACTCCTGAAATCATAGTTCGTAAGTGCAGAGGAGCATAGATGTCACAAGTTTTAATAATGTGCCTTGCTTCAGTGAGGGGAATATGGTATTTAGAGTGCAGTCTGTTAGCATTGGTATGAAGATTAGCATGTTCGTCATTGGTAGATGTAAAGACGGGAGTTATGAGCCTGTCAATGGCATCATTTCTTGCAACCAGAGGGCCAGGTAAACCTGAATGAGCACGTATATGTGCAATAAAGAAAGGTTCTATACGTGAGCGAATTAAGGCTTGAGTCTGTGAAAAAAGAGTATATAATTCTTCATCTAGGTTGTATAAAAAGGAGGTAAATTGGGAAAAAGGGAAGCAAGGTATTTGGAATCAGTATATATGTTGAAGGATAATGGTTGAAGCGACAAAAGAACATATAAAGCATACAATTCAATTCTTTGTACTGAAGAATAGGTAGTGGGTAATTTCTCTTTGATATCAGGGCCGACAATCCCTGCTATGCTTTTCTTGTTGCCATCCATGAAATAGGTGGGTGCATTGGAAATAGGCTGGGATGCAATGATATTAGTTACAATGAATTTAGTACATTGTAGAAAGTCCCATAATTTTCCTTTTGGCAAATGAAATGAGATAACATTTTGAAAACCACTTAATGCCATTTGCATGGTCAGGTTATATTGTAAGACAATTTGCAATTCCTTTTTTGTCAAGGGGACATGTATTGCATATGGATCAAATCCAGTCAAAGTTTGTACATGGCTTCTCCCTGGCACGATTAATTGCCCTATTTTCTCAATATATGATATGATTTTTTTAGACTGTTTAGTGTGTAAATATACCCATTCTATTGGGCTGTGTTGAGCTGTAATTGCGGTGGGCGAATGTTCAGTGGGGAATATATATAAAGAAACTGGTTGATCATGATCTAGCCAAGTTGAGAAAGATTGTTGAATGTGTTCCTCCACTAAGGCTAGCTCTTCTCTGGCCTCTTTGTTAGCTGCCTAGGGCTATTAGGGTTAAGGGATCCCTCTAAAATTTTAAATAGATTTTGTAAGATATAGGTAGGGATGCCGACAGATGGCCGTAGCCAATTAATATCTCCTAGCAGTTTTTGAAAATCATTCAGCGTGCATAGAGACTGCATAGAAATTTGAGTTTTTTGAGGTTTGATTTTAGATTCTTCCATAACATGTCCTAAATAATTAAAGGGTGCTTTCAATTGAATTTTATCTGGTGCAACAAGCAAGCCATGATTTTGAAGAGTAGTAGCAACTTCATTATATAACTGTTGTAAACAGAGTTCAGATCCCATGGAGAGAAGTATATCATCCATGTAATGAATAATGAAAGCAGTAGGATACTTGTCTCTAAGGGGTTGTAATAAAGCAGATATGAGATATTGGCAAATTGTAGGAGAGTTCATCATTCCCTGAGGTAGCACCTTCCATTGAAATCTTTTAACAGGAGCCATGTGATTTATAGAAGGAACTGAAAAAGCAAAACGTTTTCTATCTTTAGGATGCAAAGGTATAGTAAAAAAGCAATCTTGTAAAATAATAATTATAGATTAGCCTTTTGGTACCATGGAAGGGGAGGGTAATCTGGGTTGTAAGGGCCCCAAAGGTAACATGGTATTGTTAACATTTCTTAAATCTATCAACATTCGCCATTTTCCTGATTTCTTTTTTTATTACAAAAACAGGGGCATTCCATGGGGAAAATGAAGGTTCTATATGAGCTTTTTGTAATTGTTCATTTATTAATTGGGTAAGAGCTGCCAATTTTTCTTTAGTTAGGGGCCATTGAGGTGTCCATATTGGGGTATCAGATTCCCAATTGAGAGGCAGCGGTGTTAACTCAATGGCCCCCATTAAAAAGGTTCATTTAAAGAAATTGTGGCTTTTGTTTGTTCAAGAAAATCCCGCCCCCATAAATTGATAGGGATATGGGTAATCATTATGGTTTATTATAAGCTACAATTTGATTAGGGCCATACATTTGTAAATAGGATGCATTGACAAAAGTTTGTGTGGCATCAGCTTTGCTTATTCCCAGTAGTCTAGAAGGAGCTATAACTTTACCCCAATCAAGGGGCCATTCTTTAGCTCTAATGATTGAAATGTTAGCTCCAGTATCTAGCATATTTGTGAAATTTTTTCCCCGTATGCGTAAAGTGAGCATGGGTTTCTGATGTTCCTTTAATAAGGTGGATAGTGCAGCAGTAAGGTTGGTACTATCAAAGCCTCCCTGCCAAACTTTATCAGATGCCTTCATTGGTTTGATATATGGTAAAAGTAATAATTGTGCAAAACGTTCCCCTTTTTGTAAGTATCTATTTCCTATTTTCACAACATTTACCATAACATGTATTTCCCCTTCATAATCTTCGTCCATAACACAGGTCAATATCATTAAACCTCTCATTGTGCAGCTACTACATCCCCAAATCAGTCCCATTCTCCCGGATGGAATCGGGCCGTAATATCCAGTGGGAATTTTGTGGGGGTTGTATAATTCTATTAATTCCATGTCATAAGGACTAGGTATATCAATGCAAGCACTCTTAGATGTAGCTGCTTGTAGCATCTTAACGTTGGGTCCTCCTTTTGTAGTGGGGCTAGAGGATGGTCCTTTATTAGTTTCCCTGTTGTTTTTGTTGTGCACCGGGGGTCAAGGTGTTTCCATCCTTATCAAATTTAGAATGACATTCATTCAGCCAGTGGAACCCCTTTTTACATCTTGGACATATTCCTGGGGGTCTCTTCTTATTAGAAGTAGTATTATTTTTTCTGGCCTGTGTTGGTAGGAGGCATTGTTTTTTCATATGGCCGGGCTTCCCACAGTTAAAACATTTGGCATTAGTAGCTTTCTGTACATTAAAGGTTTCTAATGCCGCCAATTTTGTTCTATGGGACATAGATCCAATATCCCTACATGCTTTCAAATATTCCATAAGAGAGCCAGTCTCTCGAATTGGTCTGAGCATGGATTGACATTCCTCATTAGTGTTTTCAAAAGCAAGTTGTTTTAAAATAATATTTTGTAAAGTCACATCCTTAATAGATTTTTCAATTGCATCCTTTAATTTTCCTATAAATTGAGAATATTCCTCCTCATGTCCTTGAATAGTCTTAACAAATGAACCATCAGAGTTCACGCTATCAACCTTTGCCCATGCCCTGCAGGCAGTTTCTTTAATGAAATGCAACACATGAGGGGTAATATTAGCTAATTGCGCAATCATATCGGCCATGGCTCTTGTTCCAGTGAGTATGTCATAGGTTAAATTGGCAGGGTTATCATGAGATTGCTGGTCAATCATCATTTGTTGGGCCTCATCATTAACCCATATTTGCCATTGAAGTAATTGTTGAGGATTTTGAACCATCTTTGTTATTTGAAAAAAATCATATGGCATCCAATGATCAGCCCATCCTCTAAGGAATTCTACACAGTAAGGAGAAGTAGGTCCATACAGAGTGCATGCTTTTAAAGCTAGACAACATGCCAAAATCTAGATTAGCCCAAGTATTTTGGTCTTGGGTAGGTTGATTAAACTGTATTGGGAAAGCAAAAGCGCAAGCAGGCATCTCCCGAGGAGGAGTGAAATGATTAGTACAAGCAAAGTTAGCAACTGCTGTTACAGGCAGAGCAGAAGGAAAAACCTCAGATTTGGGCTGTCCATTGAATGAAATGACCTCCGTTCTAAGTGGCTTCAGTTTTGATACATCCTGTATATATATGTCTCTAAGTTGTTTTTCTAAGGATTGTGTCTGATTGAGCATAACATTCTTATATTTCAAAGCATCTTGCATATCTTGTTCCTTAAGCTCATATTCATGTAAAGACTGAATAGTCTTTACTTCCAAATCAACGTTATGCCCTTCAATTTGTTCTATGATAGCCCGTATGAGTGACCATGTAACCCTTGCCAATATGCTTGCAAAACATTACTTTTAACCCTTTTCTATATGTCTAGATTGAGTGTCCCCTCTTCCGGGAACCATGGATTATGTTCCAATAGTATATGATAGCAGTCATTCAACTGATCTCTTGAAACATTAACACCGTTTTGTTTAAAAAAAATGATGCATTATAGAAATAAAAGGAATCTTATTGCTATGTTGTCCCATCCTGCAGGGGCTCGTCGCTTTGTTCAGCCTTCCTTTCAAGTCCCTGTTCAGGCGCCACTTGTGGATATTTTCTCCCCGGGACTTGGAAACGATGAACCTGAAAGAACAAAACTCGGACAGTCTCTTGCAAGGACTGACAAATTTATTTCACAGTCAAGCCTTTTTATAGAAGCAGGAACAAAGAGCTTAGAGTATATGGCCAGCAGAGCACGTATGGGGTTAAGACATAATCAGTAAAAAATATTTCAAGGACAGTGTGTTCTAAATGACCCAGGTGTTTATCCCATGACCTGTTTTCCCAAGCAACATCCTTAATATTTATTATTAAATCTTGGCGCCGAGCATAGCTAAAGGCAGGAGATGTTTTTCAGCCCGCAGTATGCAAAGCTGGGGTACTTCTGGCCCTTCGCCATTTTCCCAAGGACCTTCTCCTTCCAGGCTATTTTGCACTGCACTTCACAACAGAATTCAAGTCTAGTAATGTTATATTCATGTCATCAACATCTTATTTTAGAATTTTTATTACAATTTAAAAATAAACTATATTGTTGAATTATTGAAGACAGTGAATATCAGTTGTCATTGAAATCCAATATAACCTCGTAAATACGTATGTTTCTTTGTTGTTCCTTTTAAGTCACACAAAAAAACATCCATTGCTGGAGTAAGGTTTGTTGATGTGTTTATTAGAAACTTACTTTCTTATATCTTTAAAATCTATGTAGACTATTCTGTTTATTACTTCATAAGAAAATAGAATATCCTCAGCCACTTACAGTGTTAATTGGTTTTCTATCAACGAAGAATACTACTTATGAGCTTGATGAAAATACATGAAGCTTTCTTTTTCCTTATAACTTATCTTTTGAGAAAATGGCCAGAGCAAAGACCATTAGTAATCATGACAGAAAATAGAACATGAAGATGCCTTATGGCTTCCCTGGTGGCTCAGATAGTAAAGAATGTGATGTGCCTGCAGTGTGGCAGACCTGGTTTCATTCTCTTGGTTGGGAAAATCCCCTGGAGGAGGGTGTGGCAACCCAGTCCAGTATTCTTGCCTGGAGAATCCCCATGGATAGAGAAGCCTGACAGGCTACAGTTCATGGGGTTGAACAGAGTCCGGCACTACTGAGAGACTAAGCACACAGTCAGTGGATCTCATATTTTGCATACTATGCTTTTGACACTCTATTATTCTATCTCCTTTTATTAGTAGAACACCATGCCACCCCCTACTATGCATCTCTTCATGACTTTACATTCAGTGATGTCATACTGGTAGCTTGAAATCCTGGTGGGAGTGGTGGAAGTATTTACATATCAGACATTGATAAACACTATAAATAAATTCCGTTGATTGTTTATTCTGTTGTATGGCATGTGGATCTGTGATCTGTTTTTGTAAACTAGAACTTCCTAGAATACATCCACTTATTTGCATATTGCTTATGCCTGCTTTCATACTACAATGGGAATGTTGAGTAGTTGCAACAGAAGCTTTATGACCCACAAGCCTGAAATATGTGCTATGTGTCCTGTTAAGAAAAAGTTTGCTGATCCTTAGTCTAGACTTTAAAAGTGATGGAGAAAAATGTTAATAATCAAGATTAAACTTAAAAGTGTGTTGTGCTTATGGCTTGTCCTTGATGAAATGACTGACGTTCTGATGTATGTCTTCATTCTTTCACACTTTACTCTTGAATATAATGAAAATATTATTCCACATTGGAACTACATTCGATCATTCATAATATTGGTTATCTATGGAGACAAGAGGTCAGTCAAACTCAAGGAGAACATTCTGTGGGAATCAATTGCTGTGTGGAATTCATGATAAAAAAAAAAGTAGTCACAAAAACATATACTGTTATATTCCATTTCTGTGAAATGTTGAGCATAGGCAAATTCATAGAGACAGAAAGTATAAAGCTTTTCCATTTAGTGGTGTTTCTAGATTTGTTCACACAGTTCAGTCATCACCATGATATAATTTTAGAACATTTTCAATGCTGCCAAAAGAAATTCCATACATATTAGTAGTTATTCTCATTCCCCATTCACTTTACCTAAGAGCTAGGCAACCAGTGATGTTTTAGTGTATTCACAGAGCTATATAATGCTCTATAAATATTGCACACTTTATTATTACTTGTAAAACATGACATATTTTTGTAGTTTATAGTAAAGATTCAGTGTATAAGATACATATTTCTTTTTTAAAAAAGGTTCATCGTTGATACTACAAAGCTACAGTAATCAAAACAACATGGTATCAGCACAGAAACAGACATATAGATCAATGGAACAGACTAGGAAGCCCAGAAATAAACCCACACACCTACAGTCAATCTTTGACACAGGAAGCAAGAATATACAATGGATAAAAGACAGTTTCTTCAAATGGTGTTGGGAAAGTTGGACAGTTGCATGCAAAGTCAGAGCACACCCTCACACTATATACAATAAACTCAAAATGGCTTAAAGGCTTAAACATAAGATGACATCATAGAACTCCAATAAGAGGGGCTTCCTTGGTGGCTCATTGGTGAAGAATCTGCCTGCCAAAGCAAGAGACATGGATCCTTGGTCCGGGAAGATCCCATGTGCCTCAGAGCAACTAATAAGCCTGTGCACCACAAGTATTGGGCTTGTGCTCTAGAGCTCACAAGCAAGAATTACTGAACTATGTGCCACAAATCCTGAAGCCAGGTTCCCTAGAGCCTGTGCTCCACGACAAGAGAAGCCCCTGCAATAAGAAACCTGTGCACAGCAGTTAGAGAGTAGCCCCCGCTAACTGCAATTAGAGAAAACCCTGTACAGCAACAAAGGCCCAGCACAGCCAAGTAAATAGAAACAAAATTATATATACATAATAAAAAAAACTAGAACACAAGCAAAACATTCTTCAGCATAAATTGTACCAATATTTTCTTAGACAATAGAAATAATAGCAAGACAATAGAAATAAAAGCAAAAATAAACAAATGGGACTTAATCAAACTTACAAGCTTTTGCACAGCAAAGGAAACCATAAAACAGACAACATAAGGACTAGGAGAAAATATTTGCAAATGATGCAACCAACAGGGCTTAATTTCCAAAATATGCAACCAATGCATTTAACTCTAACAAAAAGACAAATGACTCAGTCAAAAATGGGCAGGAGACCCAAACAGATGTTTCTCCAAGGAAGATGTAGAGATAGTCAAGAGACACATGAAAAGATGCTCAATGTTGATAGTTATTGGAGAAATGCAAACCAAGACTACAATTAGTCTTGTAGCAAAACAAGACTCACACCAGAGAGAATGGCCATCATCAAAAAGCTCACAAATAAATGCTAGAGAGAGTGTGGAGAAAAATGAACCCTCCTACACTGTTGGACAGTTGTTATTTGTGAATTTTTAAATAATGGCTATTCTGATTGGTGTGAGGAGACAGCTCATTGTAGTCTTGATTTGCATTTCTCTAATAATTAGCGATGTTGAGCATCTTTTCACATTCCTCTTAGCCGTCTCTACGTCCCAGGCAGCTCATTGGTAAAGAATCCACCTGCCAAGCAGGAGATTCAGATTTGATCCCTGGGTCAGGAAGGTCCCCAGAGAAGGAAATGGCAACCCACTCCAGTATTCTTGCCTAGTATATCCCATGGACAGTGGAACCTGGCGGGCTACAGTCCATGGGGTCAGAGGAGCCTGGAGGGCTACAGTCCCTGGGGTTGCAAACAGTCCTACACGTATTATTGACTAAACAGCAATAGCAGCATAACTGTTGGAACATACATTGGTGCAGCCAGTATGTAAAACAGCATTGAGCTTCCTCAAAAAGCTAGAGTTGCCATTATGATCCAGCAGTCCCACTTCTGAACATATATATCTGGTCAAAACTATCATTTAGAGAGACACATGCACCCCTATGTTCATAGCAAAAGTATTCACAACAGCCAAGACATGGGACAACCTGTGTTAATTTCAGACATCCTGAGAGTTCTTCACTGGTGAAGGGAGAGTTGGGGAGAAGTAGTGTCCTGCCCTGTCAGTGGTTTCTTGAAATGATGTCGTAGGTGGCTCTGAGGTTACCTCACCCTCCTACCTCATTGGGATTGCTGCCCTTTCAGTCTGGTGAAAATCCCATGCTTAGTCTTTATGGCACTAAATGTTCACTGTGCCCTGCTGGTGGCTGGGGGCCTTGGAAGGTGGTAGAAACTTAGAATGAGAAGCACCAAGTGAAAATAGAGAAAAGAGAAGCTGCATTTTCCAGTCCCGAACTGAACCAGGGTAATGCAAACGCCTACACTTTTATGTCATTTACTAATTAGACACCTGCGGGAAATATGCAGCAAATACCAGTGGAATGAAGAACCTGGGTGGAAGCTACTCTGGATGCTCTAATGTGCCAGGTCTAGGAATGTGCCAGAGGCTTTGTTGTTGGTCAGTTGTTAAGTCGTGTCTGACTCTTTGAGACTTCGTGGACTGCACCACACCAGACTTCACTGTCCTTCACTGTCTTCCAGAGTTGGCTCAAACTCATTTCCATTGAGTTGATAATACCATCCAACAATTTTATCCTCTGTTTTCCCCTTCTCCTCCCGCCTTCAATCTTTCCCAGCATCAGGATCTTTTCCAAAGTCAGTTCTTTGAATCAGGTGGCCTAAGTATTGGAGCTTCAGCTTCAGCATCAGTCCTTTCAATGAATGTTCAGGATTGATTTCCTTTAGGATGGACTGGTTTAATTTCCTTGCAGTCCAAGGGACTCTCAAGAGTCTTCTCTGGCACCACAGTTTGAAAGCATCGATTCTTCAGTGTTCAACCTTCATAGTCTAACTTTCACATCTGTATATAACTATGGGAAATCCTTTTAAATTGCTTTCGCGGAGTCAAAATACAGACTATCTCTTCCAGTTTATGACTAGTGGTGGATTTCATTATTCATGGACTAGCAAAGCCCCGAATCCTGAAAAAGGTAACAGAACCAGTACACATAAATTCTGCTCCATTTGGAGCCCGAGAAAGATGACTGATGGGCAGGCCGGCTGCTCTGGGCTGTCACTCCTGCAGCCTAACCTCTGCATTCGGATACTGAACAGGCCTTGTGCAATCTGAGTGAGGCTCCTGATGAATTTTTTTTTTATTCTGAATAATCAAATTTTGAGAATGTGGAACAGGAAAGTGCTGTCACATTGCATTAAGTTAGCACTGTGACTTCCATGGAAATTGTCAGGTAGCTTGATTGCCATGGCCCAATCATTTACAAGCATAACTTAGTTCACTTAGAGTTAAAAGAATGAATAAGTAATAAAATGTCCTATTTGGGGTTGTTGAAGGCAAGCAAAAAAAAAAAAAAACAAACAAAAAAAAACCACAAAAAACACAAACCTATAGTGAATCCAGTGATTCACAGGAGTTGTGGGGCCTGGCTGCTAGGATTAGAATGGATACCCAAAGCCTGTAATGCTAGATGAATGTTCATGATTTCTTTCAATTATCCTATGCTTTATAGCCCATGCAGGAGCTGTGCACTTCTCTAATTGTGAGAGAAATGCAAATCAAAACAACAGTGAGCTTCGGCCTCACACCAGTCAGGATGGCAATCACCAAAACACCTACAAGCAATAAATGCTGAAGAGGCTCTGGTGAAAAGGGAACTCCCCTGCACTGTTGGTGGGAATGTAAACCGGTACAGCCACTTTGGAGAACAGTGTGGAGGTTCCTCAAAAAACCAAAAATGGAGCTACCACATAGATTCTCCTTAGGTTATTGAGAAAATAATTTGAAGGCCGCTTTAAGCATATTCCTGTCTTTTTTCTTTCTAATTTTAAAAGAAGATTTTGTCATGTTATCTTCAACTGGATAGTAAAATTCACGAGGTGATGAATGTTTTCTTTCTCCTTAAGTGATCCCAGTTATTCAATGGATTTCACTGAAGATAGACATATGGTCTTGCAACAATCACCCCATCAGTCTGAAAGATGGTTATAAAGAATGAATTGGATAATCTTGAGACAAAAGGCAAGAACAGTGCTCTTGATTTTTATCTTGCAAATCGTAGAGTTCATAATTTATGTTTCCTGAGTGTTTCTGTGGACCATTCTTTCCTTCTATAAACTGTGAGGTGAGCACTAACACCACCATCCATTTTGTTTTATCAGATCCAGGGTTAGGGAGGAATTCTAAAGAAAATCAGTCCTGAATATTCATTGGAAGGACTGATGCTGAAGTGGCCACCAGATGCGAAGAACTAACTCATTGGAAAAGACCCTGATGCTGGGAAGGATTGAAGGTGGGAGGAGAAGGGGATGACAGAGGATGAGATGGTTGGATGGCATCACCGACTCAATGGACACGAGTTTGAGCAAACTCCGGAGGTTGGTGATGGACCGGGAAGCCTGGTGTGCTGCAGTCCATGGGGTCACAAAGAGTCAGACACGACTGAGTGACTGAACTGACTGACTGACTGACTGAGGGAGGAATCAGCCACTCGTTCAGCTTTTCATGGGTCTTGAGCTCCAGGAAGATGAGGAAGTCCTCCCCAGAGCATTCACATACTCCAGGACTGCCTTTCCAGCTCCATGATGTGCCATGGCCCTCTTCTCATCTATGACACGTTTGACTTTCCTGAGTGATCACGAAATTCCTTACCAGTTTTAACAGATTATGATTCATTTCTGCTTTTTCCAGTGTAGTTTTCAGGGATGTTTTTGTCTTACGTAGAATCCCTTGGCAGCTTATCCAAAGTTGAGATAGGCAAACCTACATCGACAGGCTTGGATTTTTACTGATATGGGGAGTGTCCCCAGGTGGTGCTAGTGGTGAAGAGCATCCCCCGAAGCAGAAGACTTGAGAGATGTGGGTTCCATCCCTGGGTTGGGAAGAGCCCTGGAGAAAGCCATGGCAACCCACTCCAGTATTCTTGCCTGGGAAATCCCATGGACACAGGAGCCTGGTGGGCTATCATCTGGGGTTACAAAGAGTGGGATGTGACTGAAGCGATTGAGCATGGAGAGTGTCTAGGATAATACCAATAAGTAAAAATGAGCAAATAACATGTGAAGTTTGATTCCAATTCTCTACCTATTTTTTTTTTTTTCCTGCTACTTGTAGAAGTGTGACGTTGGGAAAGTTGATTATCCTCTGTGAGCCTGTTTCCTTAAATGTGCACAACAATGTGTACCTGGCAAGGATGATGTGAGGACTAACCGTCATGCACTTGAAGGTCTTTTACAAATTTTGACAAGTCACCCTCATATTAATTTGCTAGAGCTTCCATCACAAAGTATCACAGACTGAGTGGCTTAAATAACAGAAATTTATCTCCTTACAGTCCTGGAGGCTAGAAGCTTGTGATCAAGGTGCTGGCAGAGTTGGCCTCTCCCGAGGCCTGTTTCCTTGGCTTCCCTGTGTCATCACGTGGTCTTCTTTCTGTGAGTGTCTGTGTCCCAACTTCCTCTGCTAAGGACACCAGTCATTTATTGGATTAGGTCTGCCCTGTGTGTGCACATGTGCTCAGTCACGTCTGATTCTTTGTGACCCCAGGGACTGTAGCCCACCAGGCTCCTCTGTCCATGGGATTCTCCAGGCAAAGATACTGGAGTGGGCTGCCATTTCCTACTCCAGGGGATCTTCCCAACCCAGAGATTGAACCCAAGTCTCTTCTGCCTTCTGCATTGGCAGGCAGATTTTTCTTTTTTTAACCACTGGTGCCACCTGGAAGGTCCACTGCTGCTGCTGTTGCTGCTAAGTCACTTCAGTCATGTCCGACTCTGTGCGGCCCCATAGACAGCAGCCCACCAGGCTCCCCCTGGGATTCTCCAGGCAAGAACACTGGAGTGGGTTGCCATTTCCTTGTCCAATGCATGAAAGTGAAAAATGAAAGTGAAGTTGCTCAGTCATGTCCGACTCTTCGCGACCCCATGGACTGCAGCCCACCAGGTTCCCCCATCCATGGGATTTTCCAGGCAAACTGGAGTGCGGTGCCATCGCCTTCTCCAGGGAGGTCCACTAACAACCTCATTTTGCCTTAATTACCTCTTCAAAGACTGTCTCCAAATACAGTCATGGTCTGAGGAACTACGGGTTAGGACCTCAACACAGGAATTTTGAGAGACACAAGTCAGCCCATAAACATACCTCCTGCACAGCTGACAGCCCATTCCCACCAGGCTCTGTACTGATCATCCAACTCTCATAGAAACTAATTCCCTCTGTCTGGAATGTCAGACCTGCCTCCTTGACAGGTCCAGCCCTTCCTTCCTGAAGCTCAGCTCAAATGTAGGAATCTTTAGGAAGTGTTTTGATTCTAATCATAAGGAATTCATCCTTGCCTCTAGACCCCAGGGCTCTCTGCTTGCATCTGTAACAGAGCAACAATTTTACATAATTCTGCATAACATACATAGTTTACATAATCCTACAGGCTTAGGGCAGGTTCTGGCAGGTGTTCAAGAAATAACCTGGAGAACTGCACTGAATGCCAGTTAATTAAACCAACACTTTCCCTTCGTCTGACTTAGTTGAGAAATACCTTCATTTAACCGTTGACAGAGGATTCTGAGGGCAACAGAGATGAGAGGAGCTCAGCAGTCCATTAAGACAGGATAAATCAGCTTGTTTATCTTCCTTCCTGTGTATTTTATATTTAAAAAACCTATTTTAGGATATGTTGGAGGCAGCCTAATATTTTTAGATGGTAACACAAATGTAAAATAAGTTTCCTGATTTATAGATATCCTTTGAATTTTTAATCAATATGAGAAAAGCTTTTCTACTGAGGAAGTCCAGAATATCACATGGGGGTGATTATTTAAACTGCTTGTGTAGGAGGATAAACACTTCAAAAAGTCTGCTGTGAAAATGTGCACAGATTATCTAAACAGGGCTATGTTTCAAGATGTAAGGCATGTACATACTCATATTTTATTTTGTGCCAACAACTTAGTTGAAAATGGATGCCCTAAGGATAGTTGGGATTATGGCACAACTCAGTGAGTTGGTTACCTGGAATCTTCCTCGATTAAAGGATTTTCTCTTTCTCACAGCACCTCGATTCCAAACAAGTAGGGTTTGATGAAGTCTTTCAGCTCAGAATGTGCCTCGCACACTTCCCTTTTCCAGGCTCACTGCCTGTACAAATCTGGAGCAACACCACACTCATTAAGAGATGCCTTTCTGTTGATAGCTCAAGTCATGGAGGATTTCACACATCTGTGCACAGTCTAGAGATTTCTGTACTTTATTGCTGTTACATTAGAGATCACCTTTTTTTTTTTTTAAACTGACTGTTGCTAATGTATAACTTGAAAAAATTATGTGTTACTTATATTTTGTGCAAGTTCAGTAAAGGATTTCTGAATGGATGAATAAATGAACTGAAAACTGAGACCTTGTCCAGAAAACTTCCAAGTCTTTAAAATGTTTGGAAGCCATTTAATTTCTCCTGTCTTTCTTCCTTGATGTCATCACTCACTTAGTCTTCAAGCAAAGGCACTCGGGAGCTGCAGTTGACACCTCTTCTCTCATGTCTTCTGTGAGTAAGTCCTACAGCTTCTCTCAAATGTTCTCTCTGCTCCATTCCCTCTGCCTCAGCTTAGACGGTCTCCCTTCATCTACACAGCAGCATCTCATGGAATTGTGACAACACAGGTTTGACTGCATGTGACCGAGACCTAAAGTTAAGTTCAGTTCAATTCAATCACTCAGTCGTGTCCGACTCTTTGTGACTCAATGGACTGCAGCACACTAGGCCTCCCTGTCCATCACCAACTCCTGGAGTTTACTCAAACTCATGTCTATTGAGTCGGTGATGCCATCCAACCATCTCATCCTTTGTCATCCCCTTTTCCTCCTGCCTTCAGTCTTTCCCAGCATCAGGGTCTTTTCCAATGAATCAACTCTTTGCATGAGGTGGCCAAAGTATTGGAGTTTCAGCTTCAGCATCAGTCCTTCCAATGAACACCCAGGACTGATCTCCTTTAGGATGGACTGGTTGGACCTTCTTGCAGTCCAAGGGACTCTCAAGAGTCTTCTCCAACACCACAGTTCAAAAGCATCAATTCTTTGGCACTCAGCTTTCTTTATAGTCCACCTCTCACATCCATACATGACTACTGGAAAAACCATAGCTTTGACTAGACGGACCTTTGTTGGCAAAAGACCTAAGTACCAGTGGCTTAAAACACAAGACAGGAGGGTTTTTCTCTGTCGTGTAAAAATCCAGGCTGGTCTGCAGCCTCTTCTTCTTCAGAAGCTCAGATTCCTTCTGCTAGGGAATTCCTCCTCCTTCTGGTGGTGCTCTCATCTACATGGTCCAAGATGGCTTGCCGCCATCCCTGAATTCCAGGAAGAAAGAAGGGGGATATGAGAAATGAGAGGGTATTTTTAACCTTTCCTTCAACTAGGAACCCAGAGTTTCCCATGTAATTTAGAATCACATCCCACTGAGCAGGATTAGTTATATGGCCCCACTTCATTGCAAGGAGTTAACTAGGAAATGTAGTCTTCATTCTGGGCAGCCTATGTCCAGGTAAACATTCAACCCCTATGTAAGAAGAGAGAATGGATATTGGATGGATATTGGCGAACAGCTTACAGTCTTGACCTCGTCGCCTAACTTGCTTTCCTGCTTCCTGCCTCCTAAATTGCTCCTTTTACTCAACTCATGCCAGAAGCAATCTGGCCACATCTCTTTCTGCTCAAAAAGCATGCACCAAGCTCTTGACTGGCTGGACATAAACTCTTAGTTCTCAACATGGACTGAACAGTCTTCATGATCTGGTTCCTGTCCACCTCAGCTCCTATTTCTGTCCTCTTTGCACCTTATTCTCCAACACTGAACTCTGTTGTTTTTCCATGAGTAACATAGTGTCTCATGCCTCAGTGCCTTTGAACCTACTATTTCTTTGAAAATCAAACTCAGGAGTCACTTCTTTTAGGAAATATTTTCTGTTACTCTCTCTGCTCCCAGCCTTAATCAAGAGACTTCATTGGACACTCTTTATACCTCATACCTGTATTTACCCATTCCATTTTTTGGTTTTAATATATTATATAATCACTTATTTCCTCTTCTATACCACGAGCATGATCAGATTCACCTTTATATCCTCAGAATTCAGCTCAATGCTTGCCACAGAGCAGATAAATAACTATGTATTTACTCTTGATTGAATGAATGAATGAACAAGTGACAGAAGTGATATGACCTCAGTACCTGCTTAGAGCTTTTAACCTTTTAGATGGTGTTCTCTTTTAATAAAAACTCTTTGTGAGCCCTTACTCTGTTTGAGGTACATTTACTTTGTTTGTGTAAGAGTATTAGCCTAGTTGGGCTTCCCAGGTGGTACTAATGGTAAAGAACCCGCTTGCAAATGCAGGAGACATAAGAGACGTTGGTTTGGTTCCTGGGTTGGGAAGAGCTTCTGGAGGAAGGCAAAGCAACCCACTCCAGTATTCTTGCCTGGAGAATCCCATGGACAGAGGAGCCTGGCGGGGTACAATCCATGAGGTCGCAGAGTCAGACACAACCAAAGTGACTTAGCATGCACACATGTATTAGCATAGTTATCTAACTTAACCTTTATGGATAGCCCTGTGAGACAGTCATTATGATTCTCATTCTACAGGTGGGAAAACGAGGCATGGAGACTTAGTTTAAATAACCCATCTCATCTCTTAATTGTATTGATTGTAGGGAAGGTGTTGCGTGGAAAAGAGTGGAGGGGAGTTTTGCCTTGGGTGGTAGGTATCCTGTAGGTATATTGAAGTGGTAGTTATTGGGCCCTTGTCCAAATCTATAATTTATTAGCTTGAGTGATCAGCTTTTCTTTCCTTTTCTGGGCTTCAGTTTTCTCATCTGTAATAGGAAGGATTGGCTTGAAGATCCCTAAGTTTCCTTCCAAATCTAAAAATCAGTGGTTTTCTTACTTCTCTAATACAGAAAAGTGAAATATAACCCTCCTCCACACCAATATGCTGCATTCACACAGCTGTGCTTTTGCTAAAAATGGACACTTTCTAAATGTTAAGAGTACATGGTAGAGAATAGTCAGTTTAGATCAAAAAACCCCAACTCTGGTAAAGGATTAACACAAAAGCCCTGGATCCCACTCAACAGAAAATCTCCCCAGAATGGAATATGTATAATGGCATTGCTTTGACTGGAGGTTTTTTTTTTAGACTGCATCCAGACATATTTAGTCACCAAGCACATTTTGGATCTAGGAGGAGTGCAGTTGAAACATCAGAAATGCACCCTGGTTTCTCTCTATGCCATGAGTCCACAACGTATGGAATTCTACACGACTCCTGTGTGTGATGACAAAGTTTGTGCAGGTCTTTTCCCTCATTGAGCTATCCTGGAAACTGGAAGAGTCTGTTAAACAATCTCGCTTCTTCTGCACCAGGGTTCTGAAACAACTAAGTTCACTTCAGTTCAGTCACTCAGTCGTGTCCGACCCTTTGCGACCCCATAGAACCACAGCACGCCAGGCCTCCCTGTTCATCACCAACTCCTGGAGTTCACTGAGACTCACGTCCATCAAGTCAGTGATGCCATTCAGCCATCTCATCCTCTGTCGTCCGCTTCTCCTCGTGCCCCCAATCCCCCCCAGCATCAAAGTCTCTTCCAGTGAGTCAACACTTTGCATGAGGTGGCCAAAGTACTGGAGTTTCAGCTTTAGCATCATTCCTTCCAAAGAAATCCCAGGGCTGATCTCCTTCAGAATGGACTGGTTGGATCTCCTTGCAGTCCAAGGGACTCTTAAGAGTCTTCTCCAACAGTTTAAAAGCATCGATTCTTCAGCACTCAGCCTTCACAGTCCAACTCTCACATCCGTACATGACCACAGGAAAAACCATAGCCTTGACTAGATGGACATTTGTTGGCAAAGTAATGTCTCTGCTTTTGAATATGCTATCTAGGTTGGTCATAACTTTCCTTCCAAGGAGTAAGCGTCTTTTAATTTCATGGCTGCAGTCACCATCTGCAGTGATTTTGGAGCCCCCCAAAATAAAGTCTGACACTGTTACGGAATGAAGCAGGGCAAAGACTAAAGAGTTTTGCCAAGAAAATGCACTGGTCATAGCAAACACCCTCTTCCAACAACACAAGAGAAGACTCTATACATGGACATCACCAGATGGTCAACACTGAAATCAGATTGATTATATTATTTGAGCCAAAGATGGAGAAGCTCTATACAGTCAGCAAAAGCAAGACCAGGAGCTGACTGTGGCTCAGACCATGAACTCCTTATTGCCAAATTCAGACTTAAATTGAAGAAAGTAGGGAAAACCACTAGACCATTCAGGTATGACCTAAATCAAATCCCTTATGATTATACAGTGGAAGTGAGAAATAGATTTAAGGGCCTAGATCTGATAGATAGAGTGCCTGATGAACTATGGAATGAGGTTCGTGACATTGTACAGGAGACAGGGATCAAGACCATCCCCATGGAAAAGAAATGCAAAAAAGCAAAATGGCTGTCTGGGGAGGCCTTACAAATAGCTGTGAAAAGAAGAGAAGAGAAAAGCAAAGGAGAAAAGGAGAGATATAAGCATCTGAATGCAGAGTTCCAAAGAATATCAAGAAGAGATAAGATAGCCTTCCTCAGTGATCAGTGCAAAGAAATAGAGGAAAACAACAGAATGGGAAAGACTAGAGATCTCTTCAAGAAAATTAGAGATACCAAGGGATGCAAAGATGGGCTCGATAAAGGACAGAAACAACTAAAAACAAGGCCATTTTTCATCGGGGGAGATAAATATATCACCTTTGTGGTGATAACAGTGATACTGGAGGACACAGTTTCTGTTGGTGGTCAAGGCGACTTTCTAATCCTGAAGCCTAGAGTCAGACGGACATCCACCAGCCCTGCTAGATGAAGAGAAGCCTTTTGCCCAACAAGGGATGAACGAAGCATTCAGTTTCTCCACACAAACTCACTATGGCGCTGGTTACCCCCTCAATCTCTTCTTCCCTTCCCTGATGGTAATACAGTCCCCATCTTTCAGTGGGGCCTGGTGGCTCCTCAGAATAAAGATGACATTCCCCAATCTCTCTTGCAACTAGGTGTGGCCATTTGACTCTGCTCAAGGACGTGGGAGTAAAAGGACAGGTTTGTGCCTCATTCTAGGATGAATGAGGGTCTGCATTCTTCCCACTAGGTTTCCTCTTCCCTTCCAGCAAGAGTGTCCATGTGGACCAAGAAATGGAAACTGAATTCTGAGGATGGGACCCCGGGGACATCATTCCAGAGCTGGACTGGCTCACCTCAGACTTTATTTATGGGAGAGAGATGACCTGTATCTTGTTTAATTATTATTCAGTCCTGGAGGATAGTTGGGTTTCCTGTTACTTCAGGCTAAGCCCAGTACTGACTGATACACTCTCCAATCAGATGCATCATTCCACCTCCTCAGGCCCTGGCAGTTTATTTAATTCTCATAACAGTCCTACAAGGTAAGTAGTAGTACTATCCCCATGATAAACTCCTCCACAGATGATGTAACAGAGGCCCAGAGAGGTCAGGTAACTTGCTCCAGATGACAGTGCTCAGGAGTGATGGAGCATGGATGCAACCCTAGGCAGGCTAGCTCTTCTGCATTCCCTCACTACACCAGGCAGTTTCCTAGGAGGAACAAGTACAGAGACCCTCCTGTGTTACCTCAAGTGAAGGATGTTTATGTTGGGATAGATGGAGAGGCCGGAGAAATAAAGGCTATCTCAGTGGTCACCTGAGATGCCCTGGCTTGTGCTTACCCCTTCAGCAGGGTCGAATCCATCATTCCTAGACTATTTTCCCATCACTGTGGGGATTCCATCACTGCCTTTCAGTATCTGCCCTGCTTCTGCCCTCCTATCACATTCAACCACCAGCGGTTTCAACTCAGTTTCTTTCTACCCCATGGTATCTTCTTATGCATGTCCTCCACTGCCTTTGGCTTCTGCATTTTCCCCTCTACATATACACATTTCTCTCAGGTGGCACTAGTGGTAAAGAACCTACCTGCTAATGCAGGAAATAAGAGATGCGGGTTTGAACCCTGGATTGGGAACAGCCCCTAGAGAGGGAAATGGCAACCTACTCCAGTAATCTTGCCTGGAGAATCCCATGGACAGAGGAACCTGGTGGGCTACCATCCATAGGGTTGCAGAGAGTCTGACACTACTAAAGTGACTGAGCATGCCTGCCTTATTGTCCACCAACAATATTGTCTTCTCCATACAAACAATTGGTGGGATCAGCCAGTTCCCACCAAGGGTAAGTCCTGCTTACTTGTCGGACTGTTATGAGAATTAAGTAAACTGTCAGTTGTGAAGCTCTTAAACCAGGATTTGGCCTATAGCAAGAGGTATGCAATCATTTGCCGAGTGAATAACTTGTCAGAAGGGGAACTCTTCTCTCCCCGCTAACCCTCCCTTCCGTGTGGAGGGACATCAATCAGTGTAGCACTCCGGGCTGCTCCCTGCCTCTTGACCTCGCCTCCCCTCACTCAGGACCTGAGGAGATGGAACGACGCATCTGATTGGACAGTGTATCAGTCAGAACTGGGCTCAGTCTGAAGCGACAGGAACCCCAAAATATCCTCCAGAACTGAATGACCAGTTGGGTTAAGCTTTTGTACCAGTCCCTGTCTCTGGATGGTCAGAGCCTTCTAACCCACCAGTCCATCCCTCCTCCCCAGCCCAGGTCACCAAGAGTGCTGTAGGCTGAGCCACACCTTTCAAGAACTCTCTGCCATACAGATCCTCTTTCAGTTACTTTGAGCAAGACACATGCCCAGCAAGGGAGTTTGGGCATGTTGTCCTTGCTGTTTTCTCTTTGTTATCCGTTTTTCTTTATATCCTATGAAGGAAGCCAAAAACATAAACACAGAATTCAATGTTTGCCCCTTCTTTTCCTATGCTGCTATTTGTAAGGCCTCCCCAGACAGCCATTTTGCTTTTTTTTTGCATTTCTTTTCTATGGGAATGATCTTGATCCCTGTCTCCTGTACAATGTCACGAACCTCATTCCATAGTTCATCAGGCACTCTATCTATCAGATCTAGGCCCTTAAATCTATTTCTCACTTCCACTGTATAATCATAAGGGATTTGATTTAGGTCATACCTGATGGTCTGGTGGTTTCCCCTACTTTCTTCAATTTAAGTCTGAATTTGGCAATAAGGAGTTCATGGTCTGAGCCACAGTCAGCTCCTGGTCTTGTTTTTGCTGACTGTATAGAGCTTCTCCATCTTTGGCTGCAAAGAATATAATCAATCTGATTTCAGTGTTGACCATCTGGTGATGTCCATGTATAGAGGCTTCTCTTGTGTTGTTGGAAGAGGGTGTTTGCTATGACCAGTGCATTTTCTTGGCAAAACTCTATTAGTCTTTGCCCTGCTTCATTCCGTATTCCAAGGCCAAATTTGCCTGTTACTCCAGGTGTTTCTTGACTTCCTACTTTTGCATTCCAGTCCCCTATAATGAAAAGGACATCTTTTTTGGGTGTTAGTTCTAAAAGGTCTTGTAGGTCTTCATAGAACCGTTCAACTTCAGCTTCTTCAGCGTTACTGGTTGGGGCATAGACTTGGATTACTGTGATATTGAATGGTTTGCCTTGGAAACGAACAGAGGTCATTAAGGAAAGATATAAACATCTGAATGCAGAGTTCCAAAGAATAGCAAGAAGAGATAAGAAAGCCTTCTTCAGTGATCAATGCAAAGAAATAGTGGAAAACAACAGAATGGGAAAGACTAGGGATCTCTTCAAGAAAATCTGAGATACCAAAGGAACATTTCATGCAAAGATGGGCTCGATAAAGGACAAATGGTATGGACCTAACAGAAGCAGAAGATATTAAGAAGAGATGGCAAGAATACACAGAAGAACTGTACAAAAAAGATCTTCACGACCCAGATAATCATGATGGTGTGATCACTGACCTAGAACCAGACATCCTGGAATGTGAAGTCAAGTGGGCCTTAGAAAGCATCACTATGAACAAAGCTAGTGGAGGTGATGGAATTCCAGTTGAGCTATTACGAATCCTGAAAGATGATGCTGAAAGTGCTGCACTCAATATGCCAGCAAATTTGGAAAACTCAGCAGTGGCCACAGGACTGGAAAAGGTCAGTTTTCATTCCAATCCCAAAGAAAGGCAATGCCAAAGAATGCTCAAACTACTGAACAATTGCACTCATCTCACACCCTAGCAAAGTAATGCTCAAAATTCTCCAAGCCAGGCTTCAGCAATATGTGAACCCTGAACTTCCTGATATTCAAGCTGGTTTTAGAAAAGGCAGAGGAACCAGAGATCAAATTGCCAACATCCACTGGATCATGGACAAAGCAGGAGAATTCCAGAAAAACATCTATTTCTGCTTTATTGACTATGCCAAAGCCTTTGACTGTGTGGATCACAATAAACTGTGGAAAATTCTGAAAGAGATGAGAATACCAGACCACCTGATCTGCCTCTTGAGAAATTTGTATGCAGGTCAGGAAGCAACAGTTAGAACTGGACATGGACCAACAGACTGGTTCCAAATAGGAAAAGGAGTTCGTCAAGGCTGTATATTGTCACCCTGTTTATTTAACTTCTATGCAGAGTACATCATGAGAAACGCTGGACTGGAAGAAACACAAGCTGGAATCAAGATTGCCGGGAGAAATATCAATAACCTCAGATATGCAGATGACACCACCCTTATGGCAGAAAGTGAAGAGGAACTCAAAAGCCTCTTGATGAAAGTGAAAGTGGAGGGTGAAAAAGTTGGCTTAAAGCTCAACATTCAGAAAACGAAGATCATGGCATCTGGTCCCACCACTTCATGGGTAATAGATGGGGAAACAGTGGAAACAGTGTCAGACTTTATTTTTCTGGGCTCCAAAATCGCTACAGATGGTAACTGCAGCCATGAAATTAAAAGACGCTTACTCCTTGGAAGGAAAGTTATGACCAACCTAGATAGCATATTGAAAAGCAGAGACATTACTTTGCCAACCAAGGTTCGTCTAGTCAAGGCTATGGTTTTTCCTGTGGTCATGTATGGATGTGAGAGTTGGTCTGTGAAGAAGGCTGAGCGCTGAAGAATTGATGCTTTTGAACTGTGGTGTTGGAGAAGACTCTTGAGAGTCCCTTGGACTGCAAGGAGATACAACCAGTCCATTCTGAAGGAGATCAGCCTTGGGATTTCTTTGGAAGGAATGATGCTAAAGCTGAAACTCCAGTACTTTGGCCACCTCATGCGAAGGGTTGATTCATTGGAAAAGACCCTGATGCTGGGAGGGACTGGGGGCAGGAGGAGAAGGGGACGACAGAGGATGAGATGGCTGGATGGTATCACTGACTCGATGGATGTGAGTCTCAGTGAACTCCGGGAGTTGGTGTTGGACAGAGAGGGCTGCCGTGCTGTGATTCATGGGGTCACAAAGAGTCGGACACGACTGAGCGACTGATCTGATCTGATCTGATCTCCCTATGCTGCTACTGCTAAGTCACTTCAGTTGTGTCCGACTCTGTGCGACCCCACAGACGGCAGCCCACCAGGCTCCCCTGTCCCTGGGATTCTCCAGGCAAGAACACTAGAGTGGGTTGCCATTTCCTTCTCCAATGGACAGATCAGATCAGATCAGTCGCTCAGTCGTGTCCGAATCTTTGTGACCCCATGAATCTCAGCATGCCTGGCCTCCCTGTCCATCACCAACTCCCGGAGTTCACTGAGACTCACGTCCATCGAGTCAGTGATGCCATCCAGCCATCTCATCCTCTGTCGTCCCCTTCTCCTCCTGCCCCCAATCCCTCCCAGCATCAGAGTCTTTTCCAATGAGTCAACTCTTTGCATGAGGTGGCCAAAGTACTGGAGTTTCAGCTTTAGCATCAGTCCTTCCAAAGAAATCCCAAGGCTGATCTCCTTCAGAATGGACTGGTTGGATCTCCTTGCAGTCCAAGGGACTCTCAAGAGTCTTCTCCAACACCACAGTTCCAAAGCATCAATTCTTCAGCACTCAGCCTTCTTCACAGTCCAACTCTCACATCCATACATGACCACAGGAAAAACCATAGCCTTGACTAGATGGACCTTTGTTGGCAAAGTAATGTCTCTGCTTTTGAATATGCTATCTAGGTTGGTCATAACTTTCCTTCCAAGGAGTAAGCGTCTTTTAATTTCATGGCTGCAGTCACCATCTGCAGTGATTTTGGAGCCCAGAAAAATAAAGTCTGACACTGTTTCCACTGTTTCCTCATCTATTTCCCATGAAGTGATGGGACCGGATGCCATGATCTTTGTTTTCTGAATGTTGAGCTTTAAGCCAACTTTCTCACTCTCCTTTTTCACTTTCATCAAGAGGCTTTTGAGTTCCTCTTCACTTTCTGCCATAAGGGTGGTGTCATCTGCATATCTGAGGTTATTGATATTTCTCCCGGCAATCTTGATTCCAGCTTGTGTTTCTTCCAGTCCAGCGTTTCTCATGATGTACTCTGCATAGAAGTTAAATAAACAGGGTGACAATATACAGCCTTGATGAACTCCTTTTCCTATTTGGAACCAGTCTGTTGGTCCATGTCCAGTTCTAACTGTTGCTTCCTGACCTGCATACAAATTTCTCAAGAGGCAGATCAGGTGGTCTGGTATTCTCATCTCTTTCAGAATTTTCCACAGTTTATTGTGATCCACACAGTCAAAGGCTTTGGCATAGTCAATAAAACAGAAATAGATGCTTTTCTGGAACTCTCTTGCTTTTTCCAGAGGAACATCAAAATAACATGGAATGAGCTTTGGACATGCACTGAAGATATCTTCCAAGTGTCACTACTCCATCTAGTCCAACTGATGCTTTTGGCTTCTTTATTGATTATTGGCCAGACTATCATCAATGGCAGTCTTTGAATCAGTGACCATCCTAGATTAATCTGCTATGAACAGAGTAGTTGGTTATGAAGAATTAGGGGGACTATAGTCCTGGCTGTCTCTCCAGGCACCACAGACTCTTCTCTAAGAATAGTAACAGCAGACAAGGCGTGACTAGGAAGGTTTGGCATGAGGAAAAAATGGGTAGATCCATTCAAAGTTTCATAGATTATGTAGAGTTTAACACAGCTGCTGTCTTCTGAACTCTTCTTAGGGACTCCAGGTGTTTAGGACTTGAATTAAGAGTGGAAATAAGCACTGGACTGGAGAGTCTAACCTGAGCTCCCTGTCCAAGGAAGTGAGCAAGTTCTGGACCTCCTGTCCTTTCTTTCCTTTCCTCCTCCTCTTCCATTTTTATTGCAGGTGTACAGAAATGGGCTCCAAAATCACTGCTGCCATGAAGTTAAAAGATGGTTACTCCTTGGAAGAAAAGTTAAGACCAACTTAGACAGCATATTAAAAAGAAGAGACCTTTTGCCAACAAAGGCCCATGTAAACCATTAGTCAAAACTATGGTTTTTCCAGTAGTCATGTATGGATGTGAGAGTTGGACCACAACGAAGGCTGAGCACCAAAGAATTGATGCTTTTGAACTGTGGTGTTGGAGAAGACTCTTGAGAGTCCCTGCAAGGAGATCCAACCAGTCCATTCTAAAGGAAATCAGTCCTAAATAGTCATTGGAAGGACTGATGCTGAAGCTTAAACTCCAGTACTTTGGCCACCTGATGCGAAGAGTTGACTCATCAGAAAAGATCCTGATGCTGGGAAAGATTGAAGGCAGGATGACAAGGTGATAACAGAGGACAAAATGGTTGGATGGTATCACCAACTCAATGGACATGAGTTTGAGCAAGCTCAAGGAGATGGTGAAGGACAGGAAGGCCAGATGTGCTGCAGTCCATGGGATTGCAAAGATTCAGACACAACTGAGTGACTGAACAACAAAACAGAAATGAGTTCATTATAATCCTTGGCTCACGACATATTCTTATTATTAATTTGAAAACGGCTTGCTCTTACTATTTACCTCATCGGGATTTTTAAAGGATTAAATGAATTAAATATAGATAACACAGAGAACAGTGTCCAGCACATAATGAACACTGTGGTAGTGTTGTTTGACCGGGGTTTCTGGGTCCTGCTGGATGTTAGGGCGGCATTCTACAAATCAACTTTGGAGAGCGTCACTTTTACCTATGCTCATACGCGTATATCATTTTATCTCGACTCGTTTCTGACCAGTCAAAATGAGTTATTTTTTTTTCCTTCACAGATAACTTTTTTCTTGAGTGGTGAATTAGTGGCTGATGGAAAAATATTAACTCAGTTAATATACATGGAAATGTGCATATAATTATATCATAATAATACATCACGTAATAATATATCACACGATGCATAATTCTATCTCTAAGCTCTCCTCCAGCCTTAATAGGCTGTGATTCTATAAAGGATGCTGAATTATTTATTGCAGCCTGCCTGAAGTTTGACAAGAAGTCATGATGGAACTTAAATTACACTGCTTTGTTGAGTCTGAAATCACATTCCGAGGTAATAGTTACTGGCTAAGTAAAATGGACTGCCAATTATTCAAATAAAGAGAAGTCATATTGTCCTGTATTAGCGATCTTCACCTCCCCACCCATTAATAAAGTTCATTTGTTTCCACTTGCCCACTTCTCCTTTGTTCTGCAGGGCTTTTCTGAAGACTGCTGAATCCATGTATGCTTTTATCCACTCCAAAGAGTCCTAAGGAGACTGATTCTTCTAGTAAGTGTATTTTTAGCCACAATTAAAGCTTGTGTCTCTGGCTTTTCTGAACAACTGGCATCCTGCAGCATTCAGAACCACCTGCATTCAGCCTTCAGGGAGCTAGACTCCTTTGCTGATGGTTCAGCTCTCAAATAGAGGCATAAACACTGCAGGTTGTGTGTAAACGGGGAAGGTAGCTAATTATGCTAAACAGGAGTATTAATAACACAAGCTGTGCAAACAAAAACACTAACCGGTTTCAAAGCATGATTCCTCCTCTGCCCTGCTCTCCCTCCCAGACTTACCTGAAGGACAGGATAGTAGCAGAAAGTAGGTGGCTTCCACCAGCTACTGGGTCCTGTAAAACAAGAGATGAAATCAACAAGAAAATGCCAGTGTAGAATCCATGGGCCCCGGGAACTGCAAGTCAAGCACCACCTTTGTCTGCCTTGAGGCTGGACTTTTAGGGAAGGTTTGGAAATCACAGAAGTGTAATTAGCTGCCAGAAACTGAGAGTCTCTAAAAGAGACTGAGGTCAAAGGTCAGGGTAGGGCCTTGTTGAAGGCCACTGCTTTCCAGTCCAGAAAAAGGAAAAGCTTGACAGATGGGCAGATAGAGGTTGGATCCATTGAGAGGATCAAACTCTTTCTTGTCTTGCAAGTAAGAACACCTGTAATGTGTTATTCTCAGGAGGACTTGTCAGCTGATAGAAACCTAGGTCTCTTAGATTAAGTCCCCAAATGAGTCTTAACAAGGTCACTGCTTATCTTCTGCTGTGTGACCAACCACTCCAAAATTTACAGGCTTAAAACAATAATTTGTTATTTGTTATGGTTCTGTGAGTGGACAAGGCTCAGCTTGACCTCCCTGGTTTGGAGGCTCTCATGCCCAGATGGTCAGCTGCCATTTGACTTCCCCAGAAACTGAATTCTGTGAAGGCAGAGTTAAATTCTGCCCTCTTATCCTCAGTTCTACCCCATGGTCTAGTGTAGGCTGGACGTCCAGCAGGGCCTCCTCCACCACGATTCTGGGCCCCAGTGCTCCTCCCTGACCTCCTGCTGCAGCTGAGCAGCTGGACATGGTGGCTTAGGGCTCCAAGAGGGAGGAAGATGCCCTAGCATAGCGTCCCTTCTGCCATGTTCTATTGGCCAAAGCCATGAAAGGCCAATTCAAATTCAAGACAATGGAGCGGTGTGTGGGTACAAAGCAAGGAGCTACAGAGGGCATCATCTCTGGAGACAAGTTACTACATTAAGCGAGTCCCATCTCTTGGAATGTCTCCCAGGAGACCTTGCCATTGAGAAGCAGAGACCTTTTTGTGCTGAGCCTGGCAGAGATCTTTGCCTAGTTACTTATAATACTTTTCATCCTTTAGCTCTTAGTTAAAACATCACTCTCCCAGGATGACTTTCTAAGACCTCATCATTAAATTAGGTTCTCCTGTGCTTTTCCTAGAATTTCGTAGTCTGTAATTGCACATTTCTATGATTACCGATTTAATGTAAATTTCAGTCCAAGACGGGGCTGAAAACTCCACATGGCAGGCAGGCCTGTCTGAAGTCTCTCTGACCCCCTCTGCTTGGCGTGGTGCTGGCTCTCAGTAAAAACTCAGGAGACATTTGTTGAGGATGAAGGCATGGATGAGAGGTGGACACATCTGATCTTCCCATGTGGCTCCAGTGGTTCATTCAGGGGTTTTCATTAAGGGGCGTCTGGTCACCCTTCCATGAATTTATGATATTTTAAACCTGTATTGGCTGAATGCCCAGCAGGTCCCAGTCCCCACACTGGACCATGGGGTAGAACTGAGGATAAGAGGGCAGAATTGAACTCTACCTTCACAGAATTCAGTTTCTGGGGAAGTCAGACAAGTAGACACCCTTGTATAGTCCACACAGAGAGTGCAGGTTGCCAGGGTCCATTA
The DNA here is from genome assembly GCF_029407905.1 of Bubalus kerabau. Lineage (NCBI taxonomy): Eukaryota > Metazoa > Chordata > Mammalia > Artiodactyla > Bovidae > Bubalus > Bubalus kerabau. The sequence goes on along the minus strand of NC_073633.1, from coordinate 104,949,810 downwards.
TGTGCATCTCCTTCCCTTGCCCTCCTAACCTCTCACCCCCACCACACACACAGGGAGTTTCATATGCAGTTCTAGGGCCCATGTATTCTACACCAAACACTCCTGGTTTAGAGGCTGTAACATGAAATATGCTTCAATAATATTTTCAGCTATATTATTTGGGGCTTATTAAGAATGACTGGGGAATGTCCTTCTTTAATGAAAAAACCACTACAATATTGTAAAGTAATTAGCCTCCAATTAAATTAATTAAAAAAATTAAAAACAAACTTGCTACATATTAGATGTTCATAACATTGGAAAGCCAGGGTTTTTGTCAGAAGAGCTGGAATCTACAAGGAGTTGAAAAGTTTGTAAAATATTTCCTAGGTCAGAAGTAGAGGTGAAAGTTTTTCACTTTTAGACCTGCTTGCATTTCAGATTACAGAAACCAAACTCACCTTTGAACTTCTCTGTTCATATTCCACACAATGTATTAATAAATCAAATACAGAGCAATTGCAAAATCACCCAGCAATGCACAGCTTTTCTTGTTTCAGCTTGGCTGTCTGTCACACTCTGAGAACAAGAAAGAGCTTCTGATACAGTAGTGAAAGAAGTATGAATTTTGTTCTGCACGTGAGTTATTTTGAAGGTTAGGGGCGGGAGAGAGACACCATCATTTTTACATTTTAAAGAAACATCCCAGCTTCTGAGCAGAGTTTGTTTGGACTCCAGGAGTTTAGAAGTGAAGCAGGCTTCCCTGGTGGCTCAGACGGTAAAGAATCTGCCTGCAACGTAGGGACATGGGCTTGATCTCTGGGTTGGGAAGATCCCCTGGAGGAGGGCATGGCAACCTACTCCAGTATTCTGGCCTGGAGAATCCCATGGAGTGTAGAGTCTCTGGGGTCACAAAGAGTCAGACATGACTGAGCAACTAACTAACTCTTTAACACTTTCACTTTCAGGAAGACCAGTCAAGAAGCTTCTGTAATTGGCCAGGCTCAGAGGAAAGGGTAAGAGCAGAGACAGGAAATGAGTGACTAGAATAATAAGGGATTTAAAAATCATGTCGTCTTTGTATTTTAGAAAGCTAGGAGAGGTGTGGATGCTTCAATATGAGATTGAAAGGTTGTTGTTGAATCACGCGAATATACCAGGATTTTTGGCTCCCGGAGGAGAAGAATTCAATCCGGGGCCAGAGACAAGGCTTGATAGCTCAGAGCTTTTGTGTAATAAAGTTTTATTAAAGTATAAAGGAGATAGAGAAAGCTTCTGACATAGGCATCAGAAGGGGGCAAAAAGAGTACCCCCTTGCTAGTCTTCAGCTGGATGTTATATAGTCACTAGCAGTCTGTTAATGAAAGAAAGGAATGTCTTAAAATTTAGAATGGCACCAAATGGTTTATCTTGGGCCATAAAATAATTAACTTGAATCTTAAAGAAGGACAGACCACCATACAAATAGTTTCATTTACATAGATTAGGGGAACAATATCTGAGTATAACATACTGGTTTGTCAAGTAGGTTTTGGGCCAAGAGGCGGAACCGACTTGGAGACAGAGTTTGGGGTAAAGGCGTAGTACATTAGCATAGCTTAAGACAAACATTTTCATAAGAAAAAGGCATTGGTTATCTCTAGTGTCATTATGGCAACACAGTATTTTAAGAGAAACCTCTCTTTAAATTTGTATAGAGAAGGAAAAAAATATTTCTAGTTTGTTTCCTCCTGCCGCTTAAGAGAGAGAAAAATGTCTGACACTTGCAGGCTATTTCCTCCATTTGGAGACCCCTGGCCTTCCTGCCTGTTACCCTCTCATTCCCCCCTTTTCTTTTAGGAGAATTATGTTGTCTAGGGAAAAGGGGCGTCGTTCTCATTCCATAACTACTTTCGAGCTGACAAGGGGCGTTGTCTCTAAATTGATGAGGCAACATATTCTCTTAATCTTCATATTGAGGATATCTGATCCAGGGGCCCCAAATAGTAGTCGGAGGAAGCTACAGCAGTAACAGGAGTTTGAGCAACCATTTGTAACTTAAAAGCTTTCATGCGGCTAGAAACAAATCCAGTTATACAATTACAGATGCAGGGAGCAAACAGCAAGAACAAAACAACCAGAATTATTGTAATTAAGATAGTCGTCCACCATGGGGAACTAGTTAACGTCTCCCAAAGTGAGGCAATTGAGGCTTCAGGAGTATCTATGGCCCTAATCATCTTGTTCATGTGGTTAGTAAAATGAGTAACATTCGTGCTCATATCAGGTATGTATGTACAGCATTGGGTATGAATAATGGCACAGGTTCCTCCTTGTGCAGCTGTCAGAATATCTAGAGCCAATCTGTTTTGTAAAACCACCTTTCTAATTTGTGCTTGTTTAGCATTAAGAGCTGAAATAGCCTTCTGAGAATCTTGTAATGTCTGTTGAGTAAAATTAGTCAAAGCATCTACTCGTAACATAACATCTGTAGTTCCCAAAGAGGGAACAAACGCTGCAGTCAAATAATCATACCAATAAAATACAGACCTTGTCCACCGAGTTTTAAGGTGGGGTAAATTAGCAGGCTTTTCTGGAAGCTCTGAAAATATAAAGCCATGAGTAAAGGCTAGACCCAGGGTGCATCTCCCTATCCAACCAGGGGGAAGCCACGCCCATAGGTAAGAGCCACATATCCAATAAGTCCCATTTGGAGCAAACCAGCGCGACTGAGATATCCAGTCCCAATTTGTGCCTGGCCAGACAAAGGGAGAACCTGATCTGGGGTTGGAAAACACGGGAATGATTACATTGCATGTTTCCTGAGACAAATATCTCAATTGTTTCCAATCATTGTAATTAAGTTGTTGGCTAACTTTTGGGGACGGCTCTGTTTGTTCTCAGCATATAGAGGCAGTAGATATCAAGCGTCCTTTTTCAGGAGTTAGCCATGTAACCTCGTCCCATATTTGATAAACGTCAGGTAAAAAACCATTAGATCTAGACCGGTTTACCTTATATGTAGAAAAATAGTCATTGAACCTAGACAATGTATAATCAAAGTTAAAAGTCACATTATGTCCATAGTTAGAGTACAAAGTGTTGCACCAGTCCATTTTAGGGTTGGTAGTTGTCATCAGATGAAGAAGAGGCATCGCATGTGATTGTTGTCGAAGGTATTCACAGACTTGGAGAAAGTCTTTTCCTTGAAGTGGGGACGTCCACCACGGGAAGCCTTCCATTGACGAAGAGGGGAGTGCTCCACAGACCCAGCAGTTAGACCGATTGTGGAATGCAGCATAGGAGTGAGCCCAGGACAGGAAGACATTGTCTTGAGGATCCAACGGCAGACTCAGGATATTTGGAGTCAGCAGAAGTAAGCTCGCATAGGTTATCAGGTACATCTAAAAGGTACAAAGTCAGAGCATAGAAAGTAAAGACATAAAATGAAGTCACTTAATTTTGGTCAGGGTGCCACCTCTTAACTCGAGTATGATGTACCCACGAATCAATTCCTGGCACTTTGACAGCTGTGGGAGAAGAAAGAATAACCTGGTAAGGACCTTCCCAGAGAGGCTCGAGGGATGGGCCCCCAGATCCCAATGTTTTTATGAGGACCTCGGTTCCTGGCTCAAATAGAGGCTTGTTTGTCTCGGAGGCTGGGTCAGGAGTTGTCTCCCGGAGTTCTGTTAATGCCTGTTGAAAAGCTGAGCCTTTTTTCTTAATGTCTTGTAACCACAGTCCGCCAGAAAGTTTAAGAAATCTTCTGAGGCTCGCGAACAAGCTTCCTCTGTCTCAGCACAGAGCAAAATATCATCTACATATTGTAACACCACTGTTTCAGAGCTATTAAACTTTGGAGATCTCGTGACAAACTTTGTCCGAATAAGTGAGGACTGTCACGAAATCTCTGGGGCAAAACTGTCCAGGTTAATTGAGAAGCTGGCTGCGTAGGGTCTTCAAAGGCAAATAGGAATTGACTTTTTTTCGTCAAAGGCACTGAATAGAAGGCATCTTTTAAATCAATTACTGAGAAATATTTGGCCCGTTCAGGAATTTCAGACAATAGAGTATAAGGATTAGGCACTACGGGGTGTAAAGGAACTACAGCCTCATTTATTATTCGTAAATCTTGAACTAGTCTCCATTTACCATTTGATTTCTTTATACCCCAAATAGGAGTGTTGTAAGGACTGTTAACAGGAAATTAATAGTCCCTGTTCCTTTAAATTTTCAATGATGGGTTTTAACCCTTCCTTAACTTCAGGTTTCAGTGGATACTGCTTCTTATGTGGAAATACGTGCGGGTCTTTGAGCTTAACAACTACAGGAATAGCATTTTGAGCTCGACCCACAGATTTTCCATCCGCCCATACTCTAGGATTTACATTTTGTTCAACTAAAGGGAGAGAAAGGGAGGGCTCCATATTTATGAAAACAGAGGCATGGACCTTGCTCAGTATATCCCTTCCCAAGAGGGGTGAGGGAGATTCTGGCACAATCAGAAACTCGTGTGAAAACAGCACAGAATCTCAGTTGCAAGATAAAGAATAACTGAAATAATACCTGTTGGCTCGTCCAGACAGTCCCATTACGGAAGCGGATCGGGAAGAAAGTGGGCCAGGGGCTTCAGTGAGCACAGAATAAGTTGCCCCAGTATCTAAAAGGAAATCGACAGATTGGCCCCCCACAACTATTAATACCCGGGGTTCCTCAGGTGTAATTAGGACGGGAGCTTGTGTGGGGACCCCCGGGCACCTTCAGTCCTGATTGTCTTGAGAGTCCGACCCGGGAGACCTACGCCTCTGGGAGCAGTCTCTCTTCCAGTGTGGTCCTTTGCAGACCGGACATGGAGCCGGGGGCGGCTTAGATGCCTGAGGGCAATCCCGCTTGAGGTGCCCCTCCTTTCCACAGTAGTAGCAAGCCCATCTCTTTTCACCTGGGCCCCTCTGGGCACTTTTCTCAGGCTGTTTAAGAACGTTTTTCATAGCCATGGTGAAGGCTTCCGCCTTTTCCTTTATCTTTTTTTGTCTTTTTTTCTTTTTCTCATATTTCCTACCATAATAGACTGTCTGAGCCAGTTGTAACAGAGTATCTAAAGACTGATTTGGTCCATACGCCTGTTTTAATAGCTTACGGCGGATATCTGGAGCCGACTGAGTGAGAAATCTATCTTTTAAGATCACTTTTTTCTCTTCACTTTCGGGATCAATCTCTGTGAATCTGTGAAGGCCTTCTCTCAGTCTATCTAGGAATTTACCAGGAGCTTCTTTTTTCTTCCTGTTCTATATCTGTCAATTTGTCATAGTTTAAAGGCTTAGAACGTGCCTGTCTAAGTCCTTCAAGAATACATCTAACAAAATGATTCTGATCCCATCTTTCTTTAGCTGTGTTGTAGTCCCAGTCTGGTTCTATAGTTGGGACCGCCTGATTCCCAGTGGGGAGGGCCGCTATCTCGTTCTCCCTCTTCCCTACTGATTCATTACCAAGCCATTCATCTCCATAAGCAACCGCTTTTCCCAAAACTCGAGTCTTTGACTCGGGAGTCAGCGTTTGTCCTAAGATATACATCACATCTTTCCAAGTGAGGTCATAAAGCAGAGTAACACCTTTAAAAGCTCTAATATATTTTTCTGGGTCATCTAAATAGTCTCCCAGATCCTCCTTGATTTTTTGTATTTCTTGATAAGAGAAAGGCTTATTAACTCTCACAGACTGATTATTTCTCCCGGTGGGTGTTTCATAAAGAGGCAACAGCTTCTGTGGCTGTTCCTCAGTCTCTCTGGCTGCTCTGCGCATATGATCCCAGGGATAGATTGGAGAAACCTGTTTTTCCTCTTTTCTTTGTCTCCTGTCCTCCATCTCATCTCTTACTTCGATGGTCTGAGTTTCTACTGAAACCAGAGTAGTCTGAGGTCGTACTGAGACAGGAGTTGTTTGGACCTCCATGTGGGCAGTTTGAATCCCAGTTTGGAGTCCCCAGCACGGGGGCAAAGTAAGAGGACAGGAGGGAGCTGAAGGTTTCACGCCCAAATCTATACCCTTAGGACATAAGTCTGGCATATTTCGCAGAGAGTAAAAGGGCAACACATATGTTACTTCTACCCATTTTTCTTGTTCCTTACAGACCGGTCTAATTGTAGAACAGTATTATACTTAAGAGACCCTCCAACTGGCCACCGTTCGCTGTCCTCCAATGGATACCGTGGCCATGCAGTATCACATAGGAAGACCAGGTGTGTCTTCTTTAAGCCCTGGGGATCAAATCTATCCCAGTTTTTCAGGATACAGTTCAAAGGAGTGAGGCTGGAATTGTTAGCTCCCATCTGTAAGAGAGAAAAAAAGCGACCAGCGCCATTTTTTCTACCGGAGGCGTCCCTCCCTGCTCTAGATGGGGGTGTAGACAGACGTTACACCAAAAGCTTTTCCTTCCTGGTCGGACTTAGTCTGTCCCTTACCGACGCAGGCGCCGTACTCGTCCCTCCCGGTTCTACCACCGAGATGGGGTGGGGATGTACCAGGGGTAGACTTGATAGCATCCCTACTTGACGTCCAGCTCTTCACCCTTAACCTTGTTTGCCTCTGATGTCACCTGGGGTGAATCAGAGTAACCTTTCGGAATGCCTCCCAAGCTAAAACCGCTGTGGGAAACATTCGTCACCTGAGTGCCTGTGCACGACCCTGAGCATTTCTTGACTACAATAAGACCGACGCGAACATAAAACTGAGATGTTCTTTCCAAGCATCACCACACCAGTATAACAGCCTCCTCTGATCCACTAAGAGCCGGCGTTACCCATCGCAGTCCCAATCTGCGTAACCTTTAACCTCAGAGATGTTCTGGGAGCTAGAGCTCCATCTAGCTTCCGAACTTTCGATTCCTAGCGAGGCTAGGCGCTTTCTTGAATACCAATCCAAGTTTGGGACCTAAGCAACAGTATACAGTAACAATATAGATCACAAGTCTCTTGAAAGTCTATGATCTGATAGATTAGGTTAGTACTTCTAATTCTCAAGGAGTTATGAAATGGTCAAAGAGACCGAAAAGTTTGACCGAGAAAGGAGAGTTCGGTCCACACGCTTTGCCCATTTTTGGTCGGTTCTCGAAGGAGACATTGGGTGCCTCTTGGCATTGACAGGTCGGTATAACACCCCAACAGGTTTCTCCCATAAGCCGTATGAGATCACTGTGGAACCGCAGAGCAGGGCCCCTTACTTGCTTCACGCAGAGCCTGCCATTCATTCACACAAGCACACGGAAGAGTTAGTAAAACACAGCAGAAAACGTGTTCGCTAAGAGAACAAAGAACTAAAGCTCCAAGCATCCTTACCTTGTCCTGAAGGATCCCGGACGAGCCCCCAAGATGAAAGGTTGTTGTTGAATCACGCGAATACACCAGGATTCTTGGCTCCCGGAGGAGAAGAATTCAATCCGGGGCCAGAGACAAGGCTTGATAGCTCAGAGCTTTTGTGTAATAAAGTTTTATTAAAGTATAAAGGAGATAGAGAAAGCTTCTGACATAGGCATCAGAAGGGGGCAAAAAGAGTACCCCCTTGCTAGTCTTCAGCTGGATGTTATATAGTCACTAGCAGTCTGTTAATGAAAGAAAGGAATGTCTTAAAATTTAGAATGGCACCAAATGGTTTATCTTGGGCCATAAAATAATTAACTTGAATCTTAAAGAAGGACAGACCACCATACAAATAGTTTCATTTACATAGATTAGGGGAACAATATCTGAGTATAACATACTGGTTTGTCAAGTAGGTTTTGGGCCAAGAGGCGGAACCGACTTGGAGACAGAGTTTGGGGTAAAGGCGTAGTACATTAGCATAGCTTAAGACAAACATTTCCATAAGAAAAAGGCATTGGTTATCTCTAGTGTCATTATGGCAACACAGTATTTTAAGAGAAACCTCTCTTTAAATTTGTATAGAGAAGGAAAAAAATATTTCTAGTTTGTTTCCTCCTGCCGCTTAAGAGAGAGAAAAATGTCTGACACTTGCAGGCTATTTCCTCCATTTGGAGACCCCTGGCCTTCCTGCCTGTTACCCTCTCAAGATGGGGCTACCATGTAAAAGATGGATTCAAATTTTTCTGTGTCCCTGAAGGAAGACCCGTGGATGGAGACCACAGGGCATGAGACTCGTGCTCAGAATGAGGAAGTGCTTTTTCCCAGAGCTTTGCAAAGATGGGAGGGGCTGCCTGGGGAATCAATGATTCTCATTTTGAACTCTGCCTGAGCAAGGGCTGGAGGACCCGTGGGAGGAGATATGGGGAGTCTACAAGGAACTGTGGGACCAGATGATGCAGAAACCTTACTCTGAGATTCCCTGATTTTGGAGACTCGTAAATGGAGCAGGACCGAGAGACTGATATTCTTATTTTGGTGTAACATCACTAGGATAAAGAAACTTCATAATTAACATTATCCATCTTGGGGATTTTTAGAGAACTCTCAAGTATTTGGCCCACAATATATCTAATGTGGGTGTAGCTGCTACGGATCTATTTAGTAGAAGTGGGTCAGCTTTCTTTTCCCACAACTTGGCTACGTTTCTCAGAATATTTCTCTTTAATCTTCTTTAAAGAGGTGGTGGGGGAGAAGGGTGTAGGTTCTGGGTTAGAGAGACCTAGCTAGAAATTCTCTGCCACACTTGCTAATTGCATGAGTGTCAGCAAATTACCTAATATCTGTGAGCCTCATTTATTCACCTATTAAATGGGAAGCACATTATTTGCTTTTTTTTCCCCCCCGCTGCATTGGGTCTCCGCTGCTGCTAGTGGGCTTCCTCTGGTTTCTGCCTGCAGGGCTGCTCTCTGGTTGCGGTACTCGGGCTTCTCCCTGCGGGAACTTCTCTGCAGAGCACTGGCTCTAGGGCACACTGGCCTCGTAGCTGTGGCTCTCATGTCCCAGAGCACAGGCTCAATAGTTGTGGCTCATAGACTTAGTTGCCCTGCAGCACGTGGGATCTTCCCAGACAAGGGGCTGAACCCGTGTCCCCCTGCATCGGCAGCCAGATTCCTATCCATCGGAACACAAAGGAAGCCCTCATTGGTTGTTTTAAGAGATAATCTATGTAGAGTTTCCAGCACTTAGTAGGATTTTAATACATAGGGAAAAAAAAAATTAAAACACTTTTTCTTGTGCAAGTAAATGGAGCTGAGTCATTACCTGTGGGAAGTGGGTAGTCATGGTGATGGAAGAGCCAGTCAGTGAAAGGAAATGCTCATTGATTGAATTGTATGATCCTAAGTCCAGGATATTATTCATCCCCTCCCCCTCCCAATTTGATGCATCTTTAAAGATAACCATTTATGGAACGTTTAAGAACATTCAGTGTGCGTAAAACACTGAGAAATTAGCAACAGTTCAGAGGCAATGATGTATGAGGCTTGGCGCTCTCCTGAGTCTGAGGCTGGGGAACTGGGGGGCTAATTGTGTCTCTTCCATGAGTGCACGTCTTCCTGTGAATACTGGGGGTGGGGAGGGATTGATCTTCAAATAAATATGATTCATGGTTTAGTGGAAAAGCTGCATGTTTCCCCATGAAGATTGAATAACAAGTCAGTTCATTATACTGTAGTTATTGATATTGCAATCTGCTCCCAATGAATGCAATTGCAAATCCATTTAGGAAGGCGTGTGATCCGGGATTTGGTTTGTTTTCATTTACCCTTTGGGTAGCTGAATGGTTGGGCAAATGAGACCTGGCCCCCCTCCACTACTCTTGGGTCCTGATCATTTCTATTAATACTCCTCCAACACCAGTCACAGTGCTTGGTCATGGAGTGGGGACAGGTCTCATTTGCAAAACCATCCAGGTTCTTGCTAGTATTTGCTGGCTGACTGGAGATGCCCTCATTACGTGTCTCTGGTGTGGTTTTGTTCAGTCATCATAGGGATGGTCAGATTCTGGTTATCAGTTTACCTCCGTTTGTGTATTCACTGTGCATGCCCCACGACCCAGGCAGCTAACCCCAACCTTAACACACAGCCTCCACATCTCTTTATATGTCCAGCGAACGATCCATGGACACCAGTTCAATTGGGGTGCACAACCTGTTGATGCGTGAGACTCTGTTTCCTCAGAGTTTCTTGTAAAGCTCCAAAGCCGAGAGCAGACAAGCTCCCCAGTGTTCTCAAGAGAGTGACAGGGAGCTAGCAGACGTGCCCTTTATGGCTTTCAGAGGTGATCTATTGATCATGTTACTATCACGTCCTGCTTCCCCCTCCCCCACCCCAAACATCCTGTATGAAGCAGGCATGTGACTTTTGAAAGCAGCTCATCCAGGGTTCATTGATGTGAAGTTTTGGCCACATGGGGAATACTGTGGCGTTCTCATCTCCAGATTCAAGTGACAAGATTCCCGGAGAACTGTCAAAGGGTTTTGGGGTGGATGCTTCTGGAAAAGGAGGCTGGCATCTCACTCCCTGACTGCATGCAGGCTGAGCTCAGAAGTGTGGCAGCATTTGCAGCCTGCCACCAGGTGACAGAGGAGAGAGCTCTTGAGGGCTTGACTCCTTGATGTTGGAGTTTGGGCTGCTTCCTGAATACAGAGAAGGAGGCTTCATTACAACCCGGAGCATTCTGGAGGTCTGAGGGTGGATGGTGCAGCTTGCGATGGCCGGGAGGAGAAAAAGGAAGAGAGGCTCGGGGTTTGGCCTGCATGTCTCTCACCCACAGAGGGTGGTGGTCAGGCTTAAGCCACTGTCTTGGTCAGCTTGGACTGACTATAACAGAACACCATAGATGGGGTGGCTTAACCCACATGAACTTATCTCCCACAGTTCTGGAGGCTCAGAAGTCCAAGATCAGGGTGCCACCGTGGTCAGGTTCTGACTTGCAAATGGCCATCTTCTCACCGTGCCTCACATGGCAGGGACTAGAGAGAAGCAAGCCCTACTGTCTCTCATAAGGGCACTAATCCTATCTCGGAGGCTCCACCCTCATGACAACCTAATCACCACCCAAAGGCCCCATCTCCAAATACCATCACAATGGGTGCTGGGGCTTCAATATATGAATTTTGGAGGAACACAAATATACAGTCTGACAGCCATTTAGAAAGAATCTTTCCAAGAGGACAGTGTGCACAGGATGCTCACTGCACTGTGGGGAGTCCCATGGGAGGCAGGAACTCAGAGGTAGTCCAGCAAGAGCAACCCAGGAGCAAATGACTCCCTTGGGAACAGAGCGACACCGTGGTTCCTACAGTGACTCAGAAGGACCCACCATGTGTCCCACATAAAGTCAGCTTTTGAAGGAGGGGCAACAGTAAATGGCAACCCACTCCAGGACTCTTGCCTGGAGAACTCCATGAACAGAGAAGCCTGGCAAGCTATAGTCGATGGGGTCGCAAAGAGTTGGACACGACTGAGCAACCATCACTCACTCACTCATCACAGAAGTGGTGGCCACTTGGAGTCAAAGGAGAACATACAAGTGACCAGAGGGGAAAAAAGACTTCTGACTCTTCCCCTCTTCTATCTTTTCCATGTACTGACCTTGAAAGTGCAGAAGAGATGGCAGAAGGTGGAGGCAAAAGTCATGTTCAGTTTCCATTGCAAGTCCCCTAAACAGGGTCAGGCCTGTGGAAAGGAGTAGACAGTGAAGGCAGGTAGTGTGGAAATAGGAAAGGGACAGTATCTCAGATGGTGAAGAATCTGCCTGCAAAGCAGTTCAATCCCTGGGGTGGGAAGATTCTCTGGAGAAGGGGATGACACCCACATGAGTGCCTGGAGAATCCCTGGTGGGCTACAGTTGATGGAGTTGCAAAGAGTAGGACAAGAATGAGTGACTAACACTTAGGAGACTGGTAGGGCTTAGGATTAGATAGGTTCAAGTTTTGTTTTAGATTGGACAGGACTTTAGAGAATGTGAAAAGGAATCTTTATCACTAGAGGGAGATGGTTCATGAAACCAAAGAAGGTCATGAGATCTGCCTGGGATGCCCTTAAAAGGGGAAGGAAGGAGATCCATCAGAACATGCTGGAAGCCATGGAAGGAGAAAAATATATCTGTTCCTGTTTGTATCCTCACTGAATTCAGTCCATTCATTGAATTGCTTCCATGTGCAATGTAGGTATCACGGAGGAATTCACAGGTGAGACAGAGGACAGCACCTACCCCACACATAGCAGACCTCCCCAAACATCCTCCTGAGGTGTGACTTTCCTTTCTGGATCTCCTCCAGCCATGCTTCCCTGATAGGTCAATCAGTAAAGAATCTGCTTGCAATGCGGGAGACCCTGGTTCAATTCCTGGGTTGGGAAGATCTGCTGGAGAAGGGATAGGCTACCCACTCCAGTGTTCTTGGGCTTCCCTTGTGGCTCAGTTGGTAAAGAATCTGCCTGCAATGTGGGAGACCTGGGTTTGATCCCTGGGTTGGGAAGGTCCTCTGGAGAAGGGAAAGGCTACCCACTCCAGCATTCTGGCCTGGAGAATCCCATGGACTGTAGAGTCCATGGGGTCGCAGAGTTGGACACAACTGAGCGACTTTCACTTTCCAACTGTGCAGCACTGGAGGTCCTTCCCTCCTGCGTGGAGCTCAAGCTCTTTCCCCTGGATGTGAACTTGCACTGCCCTCCCTGAGGACATTTCAGTGATACCCCACAGGAAGGGCATGGCATCAAGGTGGTGTGCATGGGAAGGGGCAGACACTGTTGCGCACTCACCCTAGACTTTTTCTAAGAATGAAATCTTGAAGGTAAGTTTGTAGGATGATCTCAGTCTCATAGAACGAGCTTCCATGTAGGTTAAATGAGGCAGGTATTGTGCCCAGAAAGGAAATCCAATTTTTTAAGGTAGTTTTGGATTCTCATTGAAAAATTCAGTTGTGGGGGTCTAGGTTGTTAGACATGAAAGTCTCAAGATGTGAGACTTTTATAACGTTGATAACTTATACATGCTTTTGTAACTTCTTTCCAACCTTCAGCTGAATTTCCTATTTTGGATATTGTCTCCAGTTAATTGAAAATTGCTTAGCTCTAACATTATTTTCCAGATAGTATTATAAAATGGTTTGAATTCTCATTTGCCCTTAATAGATGAGTTCATTTGGAAACAAAACAAAACAACCAATATTAGTCATCAAAAATGACAGTGATGGGCCTTTCTGTGGCAATCACAGCAGGATGGTACTTGATCAGATGGAGTTAAAAGCATCTTTTGAGATGGTCACTCCATAGGAGGGTCACGGGAGAAGCTAAAGGTGACAGCGTACAATAGTTTACCCTTGTGATGGCCTTTTCACAACCTCCAGTTCCATAATGTGTCCAACTGTGCCATAGCTGAAGGCAGGGACATCTGGTCTACCAGTGGGCCTGTTGGTTATATCGGCCAAATAAACTTTCAGTCAGTCCTCTCTTCTCCACCTCCATTCTGACCGCTTTAATCTGGGCACTAAGTGGTCTCTTTGCTTCTATTTTGCCTTTCTTGATCCACTCCTCACACAATAGCTGATGTGATTGTAAAAAACAAATGAATTACGATGGTGAATTGAATTCACATAATTTATCTTCTCAATACCTGGTTAATGAGAGTGTGTGGGTGCTTGCATGCTCAGTCATGTCCAACTCTTTGTGACCCCATGGATTATAGCCCACCAGTCTTTGCTGTTTATGGGATTTCTTAGGCAAGAATACTGGAGTGGGGTGCCTTTTCCTCTTCCAGGGTATCTTCCTGACCTAGGGATTGAACCCACCTCTCCTGTGTCTCCTGCACTGGCAGGTGGTTCTTTACCAAATGTGAGTAAGGGTGTACAAACCAGCCAGGAATATATCAACAAACGAGTTGAATAAAGGTAAAAAAAAAAAATTCTTTTGGGAGAACTTCCATGGTGATCCAGTGGTTAAGTTTCCCAAGGCAGGGAGCGTGGGTTCAATCCCTGGTCTGCCAACTAGGATCCTAGATGCCTCTTGGTGTGGCCAAAAGGAAAAATTTTCTCATTCTGTTTGTATGTCTCCAGGTTTGGGAGGATTGGTGAGAAAAGTCAGGCTTTTGCTGGCTCACCAGAATGGATTCTGGGGCATTGGGAGTGGGCAAAGGAGCAGGCCGGGTGACAGTCCTTTTCTTTTCTGGTGGATGGAAAAGTTCCTGTCTGTGGTTCCATGAGGATGTGGCCCTTGGATTTTCAATTGTAGGGACCGAGAGCTCCAGGTGCTTGGCTCTGAACCTTATCAGGTTTGCACTATGTTCGCCATGGGCTGCTCCCAGGCAGTGGCTGTGCATGGCCAAGACTTTAAGCAGGCCCATCCCTGAGACTCCTCTGATAGTTACCTTGGGCTCTGAGCCTGCCCCTTGGCTTTGCCCAACTTCCCTTGAACTGCATGGCTACCTAGGAAATGTCCACCCACATCTGCTTCCTTCCTTCTGTCTCTCCTTCACTCAGAGTCAGACCTGCACCATGGTCCGAGGGCTCGCTCAGCCTTTCCTGAGGCCTTACATGCTCCCTCTTATACACTTCTTGCATGTTTCATCCTGTCTTGATGCCTGCTTCTTGCAGGACCCAAATAACACATTGGCACACAGGAGATACTTGATAAATTTATTCAGGAAGTAAAAGGGAACATGAATTAAAAAGAGTTTTATTTCAAGTCTTCAGGAAATAATCTCCACTATCTTTGGGGGAACGATGGGAAGAAAAATCATATATTTTTTTCTTGCCCTCTTCTGTTTCTAACTATTCCCCATGCCTGATTCTTTGTTATAAAATAGCTTCACCAAAGAGAAGCATTGAGTCATCTTGGTCTTTTGCTTTAGATGACTTTGGCACCTGGAGTGGTTTATGAGATGGTGGAATCATAAAATCATATGTGAATTCACTAAAAATACTTTTCATGGTGTTCTTGTGGAGAGTAAATGAGATAACCCGAATAAAGAGTTCAGCACAGATCCTGACACATTATCAATAGATAAACTGTGGCAGATGCACAGCACAGGGGCCTGAGCATACATCTGAAACACCACACCGAGTGTGTGCACACCAGCAAAGGTGGGTCACACATTACACGTGTGGACTGACTGGAGGGCCTCTGGTCACATACAATGTTTACATTCGCTTGGAGAACTTATGATAGATTCCAAAGCCTCTAGGTCTAAGGGCTCTTATTCCTCACAATGTTTGACTGTGAGAAGAATTTTGGAATTCAGAATCATGAGAACAGCTGATTTTTTTTTTTTTCAGTTAAAAAAATCACTTTAGTTTTTAATCTATCTTGTAGTTTAGTTGCTTTACAATGTTGTGTTCATTTCTGCTGTGTGGCAAAGTGAATCAGTTAAATATATACAAATAATCCCCTCTTTTTTAGATTTCCTGCCCATGTAGATCACCATGGAACACCGAGTAGAGTTCCTTGTGCTGTACTGTAGCTTTTCATTAGTTATGTATTTTATGCATAGTATCCGTATTGTGTAGAAATCAATCTCATTATCCCAATTCATCCCACACTTCCCTTTCCCCCTTGGGATCCATACATTTGTTCCCTAACAGCTGATACTTTTAAAGTATTTCTTTGTTCCAGAACATTCAGTAACTTCAGTAACACACAGCTACTACAGGAAAAGATGGGCTTGTCCAGGGTGATGGGGCTGGCATGGCTGTGAAGATGAGAAATGAGGCAGAGAGAAGCTGGAGACAGCTGGAGCCCTCTGAGTACTGTTCTCCTTCGGACACCCGTAGGGAGGCAGGGTTGCCATGGCAAGACTGAAGAGCCTTTCTCTTCAGCGCACAGAAGCGGCATCCAGTGGTACAAGCATGGGCTGAGTCCAGAAATCGAGCTGCAGTGTGGCTTTGCCACTGTGTACCATGGAATCTCAGGGAAGCTACTTTAATATTCTATGGTTTCCTTTTCTGTAAAATGGAAACGCGCTACCTACCTCAGAGGGTTGTATGCTAATCATGTGAGATGGTAAGTGTGTTCCAGTTTCTAGGGTAACAGAGCTTAGCAATTGTAGTTGCTTTAAACCACTCACACTGTATGACAGTCTCTACGTTCATCCATGTCTCTACAAATGACCCAGTTTTGTTCCTTTTTATGTTTGAGTAATGTTCCAGTGCCTGAAGAACTATGGAATGAGGTTCGTGACATTGTACAGGAGACAGGAATCAAGACCATCCCCATGGAAAAGAAATGCAAAAAAGCAAAATGGCTGTCTGGGGAGGCCTTACAAATAGCTGTGAAAAGAAGAGAAGTGAAAAGCAAAGGAGAAAAGGAAAGATATAAACATCTGAATGCAGAGTTCCAAAGACTAGCAAGAAGAGATAAGAAAGCCTTCTTCAGCGATCAATGCAAAGAAATAGAGGAAAACAACAGAATGGGAAAGACTAGAGGTCTCTTCAAGAAAATTAGAGATACCAAAGGAACATTTCATACAAAGATGGGCTCCATAAAGGACAGAAATGGTATGAACCTAACAGAAGCAGAAGATATTAAGAAGAGATGGCAAGAAAACACAGAACTGTACAAAAAAGATCTTCACGACCCAGATAATCATCATGGTGTGATCACTGACCTAGAGCCAGACATCCTGGAATGTGAAGTCAAGTGGGCCTTAGAAAGCATCACTACGAACAAAGCTAGTGGAGGTGATGGAATTCCAGTTTTGAGCTATTCCAAATCCTGAAAGATGATGCTGAAAGTGCTGCACTCAATATGCCAGCAAATTTGGAAAACTCAGCAGTGGCCACAGGATTGGAAAAGGTCAGTTTTCATTCCAATCCCAAAGAAAGGCAATGCCAAAGAATGCTCAAACTACCACACAATTGCACTCATCTCACACGCTAGTAAAGTAATGCTCAAAATTCTCCAAGTCAGGCAGGCTTCAGCAATATGTGAACCGTGAACTTCCTGATGTTCAAGCTGGTTTTAGAAAAGGCAGAGGAACCAGAGATCAAATTGCCAACATCCACTGGATCATGGACAAAGCAGGAGAATTCCAGAAAAACATCTATTTCTGCTTCATTGACTATGCCAAAGCCTTTGACTGTGTGGATCACAGTAAACTGTGGAAAATTCTTCAAGAGATGGGAATACCAGACCACCTGATCTGCCTCTTGAGAAATTTGTATGCAGGTCAGGAAGCAACAGTTAGAACTGGACATGGACCAACAGACTGGTTCCAAATAGGAAAAGGAGTACATCAAGGCTGTATATTGTCACTCTGCTTATTTAACTTCTATGCAGAATACATCATGAGAAACGCTGGACTGGAAGAAACACAAGCTGGAATCAAGATTGCTGGGAGAAATATCAATAACCTCAGATGTGCAGATGACACCACCCTTATGGCAGAAAGTGAAGAGGAACTCAAAAGCCTCTTGATGAAAGTGAAAGCGGAGAGTGAAAAAGTTGGCTTAAAGCTCAACATTCAGAAAACAAAGATCATGCCATCTGGTCCCATCACTTCATGGGAAATAGATGGGGAAACAGTGGAAACAGTGTCAGACTTTATTTTTGGGGGCTCCAAAATCACTGCAGATGGTGACTGCAGCCGTGAAATTAAAAGACGCTTACTCCTTGGAAGGAAAGTTATGACCAACCTAGATAGCATATTGAAAAGCAGAGACATTACTTTGCCAACAAAGGTCCATCTAGTCAGGGCTATGGTTTTTCCTGTGGTCATGTATGGATGTGAGAGTTGGACTGTGAAGAAGGCTGAGCGCTGAAGAATTGATGCTTTTGATCTGTGGTGTTGGAGAAGACTCTTGAGAGTCCCTTGGACTGCAAGAAGATCCAACCAGACCATTCTGAAAGAGATCAGCCCTGGGATTTCTTTGGAAGGAATGATGCTAAAGCTGAAACTCCAGTACTTTGGCCACCTCATGCGAAGAGTTGACTCATTGGAAAAGACTCTGATGCTGGGAGGGTTTGGGGGCAGGAGGAGAAGGGGACGACAGAGGATGAGATGGCTGGATGGCATCACTGACTTGATGGACGTGAGTCTGGGTGAACTCTGGGAGTTGGTGATGGACAGGGAGGCCTGGCTGTGGTCCAAGGGGTCGCAAAGAGTCGGACATGACTGAGCGACTGAACCGAACCGAATGTTCCACTGTATATATGTTCCATATCTTCTTTACCCATTCCTCTGTTGATGGAAAGTTAGGTTGTTTCTATGTCCTGGCTATTGTAAATAGTGTTGGGAAGGAAGTCCAGAAGGGAGGGAATAGATGTATACATGTGGCTGATTTATTTTGCTCTACAGTGGACACTAACATAATGTTGTAAAGTAACTATGATCCACTCTTTGCAACCTCATGGACTGCAGCCCCCCTGGCTCCTCTGTCCATGGGAATTTCAAGGCAGAGTACTGCGGTGGGTTGCCATTTCCTCCTCCAGCAGATCTTCAGTGCTTGAGCCCATGTCTCCTGTGTCTCCTGAATTGGCAGCTGGATTCTTACCACTGAGCCACCTGGGAAGCTCCCAATAAAAGTAAATAAAAAAATAAAAACAACTCACAATCTGTGGGTTGGGAATTTGGGTCAGGCTGTGTTTGGTGATTATCCTGCTCCTCTGGCATTGACAGTGATTTTCGTAATCTCAGGGAGTTGGTGATGGACAGGGAGGCCTGGAGTGCTGCGGTCCAAGGGGTCACAAAGAGTCGGACAGGACTGAGCAACTGAACTGAACTGAACTGTGCTGGTATTCAGGTAGTGGCTGGCTTTCTCTGGAGGGTTCAAAAAGTCCTTCCTCATACATCTGGGGCTTTGGGGGGATGGCTAGAAGTGGGGGCTCCATTGGGCCATTCTTCCCCTCCATGGAGTCTCAAGACTCTGCACATGGCCTGTCCATCAGGGCCGTCTGATTTCTCACAGGCAGACTCTGCTCTCAGAATGAGTAATTGCAGAAACAGGAAATGAAAACTACCAGTCTCTGAAGATTTGGGCCAGGAAACTGGCAGAGCCTCATTCACTCCAGCTTCCATTAGATAACCACAGAGGCAAGCCAGCTCTAAGAGGAGGGGGCAGGGAACCCACTTCTTGTTAGAAAGGGTGAGTGTCAAAACATTTGCAGCCTCTTCAGCTGCCCTGGTGAGTGGCGCAGAGGAGAGCATTGGGAGCTTAAGCTCTCAGGACACACAGCGTGTTGCCTTCACTTAGGACCACATAGCAGACCCATCCTACGGCTCAGCTTCCCTGTCTTAAAAGATTGGATAAAAAACTGACTGCAATTCCTAACACTGAAAGAAACTCCCACTGCTTTTCATGTTGGAACATTGCAAAGACCTTGAAGATATCAGATTCCAGAAATGGGAAAACAGCAAAAACCCAGTTTACCATTTAGTCCTATATACTGAGAGTCCACTGTGTTCTTTGTGCCATGCTAATTGCTATATGCATATTTCCTCCTTAATCTTCACAATAGCCCTGAAAGACACTGATGGTCTCCTTTTTTTAAAATGAGAAAATCTCTCATTTTAAATGTTTCACGAGACAGTAAAGGAAGCAACCTAAGTGTCCATCAACAGAGGAATGGATAAGGAAGATGTAGTCTATATATAATATGGACTATTGGGCTGTGTGCTCAGTCACTTCAGTCATGTCCGATTCTTTGTGACCCCATAGACTGTAGCCCGCCAGGCTGCTCTGTCCATGAGATTCTCCCGGCAACAATACTGGAGTGGGTTGCCATGCCCTCCTCCAGGGGATTTCCCAACACAGGGGTCGAATCCACATCTCCCACATTGCTGGCAGATTCTTTACTGTCTGAGCCGCCAGGAAAGCCCCTATTACTCAGCCATGAAAAGGAACAAAATTGAGTCATTTGTAGAGACATGGACTATCACACAGAGTGAAATAAGTCAAAAGAGAAAAGTAAATATTGTATATTAATGCATATATGTGGAGTCTAGAAAACTGGTATAGATGATCTTATTTGCAAAACATAAATAGAGACACAGATGTAGAGAACAAACATATGGACCCCAAAGGAGGAAGGGGTGGGTGGGGTGAATTCGGAGACTGGGATTGATGTGTGTATACTACTATGGTTGAAATAAGTGACTAATGAGAACCTCCTGCATGGCTCAGGGAACTCTACACAATGCTCCATGGTGATCTAGATGGGAAGGAAATCCGGAGAAGAGGACATGTATGTAGGCATATAGCTGATTCACTTTGCTGTACAGTGGAAGCTAACACAACAGTATAAAGCAGCTATACTCCAATAAAAAATAGTTTCAAAAAAGCTAGGCCAGTATTGCACAGCTAGCAAGAGGTGGAGTTGGAATTGTGCAAACCAGAAATGCTTCCCTGACTTTGGGTTCTATTTATGCAACAGCTTATTCGCAAGACTTATTTTCCCTGCCTCATATAATGGAGGATTTCAAGGGCTATCACTTCTACAAGCCAATAGTCAATTGTCTGAGCTGAAAAAGGAAGATATTGTAATGAAAACCATTTTTTTCATATTTCAACATGTCACTTTTTAAAGGCTCCACATGTGTCTTATAATGACTTTTATCTTAGACCAGTGATTCCAGATCTTTTAAGGATTGTGATATTGGGAGAGTTTAACAAAGTTTGGAAAGTAAATGTCTACCTGCACTCAGATACAAAAGAGTTTTTTTTTAATCATCTGTTTATGGCAGGTGATACTGATTTTCTATTTAAATTAGTGATATGGTGCTTTTAAAGAAATTTAAGTGAAAATGTGAGCTGATTTAAAGAAAGCAAACAGTAGTAAGTTGGCAGGTATGTATGGCACAGGTTGGGAATCATGAACTCCTGAAATGTGGGAAATAGTGGAGGAGTAGATATCTACTAGGTATCTATTGGATATCAGGATAGATGTTAAGAATCTAGCTCTAGATACATAGAGATGGAGAGACATCATATGTGGAGATTCATGTGTAATCTGACAGCCGCTGATTAACTTTCTGAGCAACTTACATATGGACCTCATCCATATGGACCTCCAGTCTTCTCATTTGCAAAATTAAGAATTGATTTTTATTTATGCTGAAAATTCTTTTTTTTTTTTCTCGAGGCTGTGGAATTGTAGTTATTGCTTCTGTCTGCAACAACCTCAGATATGCAGATGATACCACTCTAATGGCAGAAAGCAGAGAGGAACTAAAGAGATGAGGGTGAAAGAGGAGAGTTAAAAATCTGGCTTAAAACTTAAAACTCAACATTCAAAAAACTAAGATCATGGCATCCAGTCCCATCACTTCATGGCAAATAGATGGGGAAAAGTGGAAGCACTGACAAATTTTCTTTTCTTGTGCTCCAAAATCACCGCAGATGGTGACTGCAGCCATGAAGTTATAGGATGCTTGCTCCTTGGAAAGAAAGTTATAACAAACATAGACAGCATATCAAAAGTAGAGACATCACTTTGCTGAGAAAGGTCTGTATAGTCAAAGCTATGGTTTTTCCAGTAGTCATGTGTAGATGTGAGAGCTGGACCATAAAGAAGACTGAGTTCAAAACTGATGCTTTTGAACTGTGGTGTTGGAGAAGTCTCCTGAGAATCCCTTGGACAGCAAAAAGATCAAACCAGTCAATCCTAAAGGGAATGAACACTGAATATTCTGTGGAAGGACTGATGCTAAAGCTCCAATACATTGGCTACCTGATGTGAAGAGCTGACTCATTGGAAAAGACCCTGATGCTGGTGAGAGAGTCATTTCCTAGGCAGGTTGATAAGGAGTCTAGGGGTCCCCAAGGAGAGAGGGATCTGGAATTCTTAAGGAGGAAGAAAGGATAAACTTTTTTTCCTTCTCTACATTCTTTAGGATTATATAACAATAATGTATCCTGCCTGAGGACAGTCTCTGGATTAAACCTTCTGGCTAATTCTGTTATCTTAAAATGTAAATTATGGGATTAGACCTGGTCTTTACAAGGATGTATCCTGCCTGAGGATACATCCTTGTAAAATTTTGAAAGAGATGGGAAAACCAGATCACCTGACCTGCCTCTTGAGAAATCTGTATGCAGGTCAGGAAGCAACAGTTAGAACTGGACATGGACCAACAGACTGGTTCCAAATAGGAAAAGGAGTACGTCAAGGTTCTATATTGTCACCCTGTTTATTTAACTTCTATGCAGAGTACATCATGAGAAATGCTGGACTGGAAGAAGCACAAGCTGGAATCAAGTTTGCTGGGAGAAATATCAGTAACCTCAGATATGCAGATGACACCACCCTTATGGCAGAAAGTGAAGAGGAACTCAAAAGCCTCTTGATGAAAGTGAAAGTGGAGAGTGAAAAAGTTGGCTTAAAGCTCAACATTCAGAAAACAAAGATCATGGCATCCGGTCCCATCACTTCATGGGAAATAGATGGGGAAACAGTGGAAACAGTGTCAGACTTTATATTTGGGGGCTCCAAAATCACTGCAGATGGTGACTGCAGCCGTGAAATTAAAAGATGCTTACTCCTTGGAAGGAAAGTTATGACCAACCTAGATAGCATATTCAAAAGCAGAGACATTACTTCGCCAACAAAGGTCTGTCTAGTCAAGGCTATGGTTTTTCCTGTGGTCATGTATGGATGTGAGAGTTGGACTGTGAAGAAGGCTGAGCGCTGAAGAATTGATGCTTTTGAACTGTGGTGTTGGAGAAGACTCTTGAGAGTCCCTTGGACTGCAAGGAGATCCAACCAGCCCATTCTGAAGGAGATCAGCCCTGGGATTTCTTTGGAGGGAATAATGCTGAAGCTGAAACTCCAGTACTTTGGCCACCTCATGCGAAGAGTTGACTCATTGGAAAAGACCCTGATGCTGGGAAATACTGAAGGCAGGAGGAGAAGGGGACAACAGAGGATGAGATGGCTGGATGGCATCACTGACTCGATGGACGTGAGTCTGAGTGCACTCTGGGAGTTGGTGATGGACAGGGAGGCCAGGCATGCTGCGATTCATGGGGTCGCAAAGAGTCAGACACGACTGAGTCACTGAACTGAACTGAAGTGATCCTCCCTGAGGACAGTCTCTGGATTAAACCTTCTGGCTAATTCTATTATTTTAAAATGTAAATTATGGGAGGTCTCTACAACCTCCAGACATTCTTTGGATTCATTGGAGAGTATATAACTTCATTGCTAACACTAGCAAGCAGGTACTCTTTCTGCTCCCTTCTGATGCCTATGTCAGAAGCTTTCTCTATCTCCTCTATACTTTAATAAAACTTTATTACACAAAAGCTCTGAGCGATCAAGCCTCATCTCTGGCCCTGGATTGAATTCTTCTCCTCCGGGTGTCAAGAATCCTGGTGTCTTCATGTGATTCAACAACAACCTTTCACTGGGAAAGATTGAAGGCAGGAGAAGGGGACGACAGAGGATGAGATGGTTGGATGGTATCACTGACTCGATGGACCTGAGTTTGAGCAAACTCTGGGAAGTGGTGGAGGACAGGGAAGCGTAGTGTGCTGTAGTCCATGGGGTCCACAAAGAGTGCGACATGACTTAATGACTGAACAACAACATCAACCTCTTCTTCCAACAAGCAACTCATTTGTTCAGAAATTAAAAAAAAAATTGCTGTATATTTCATATGTATCTGAAAGAAGTAAAGATGATAAGGCTTTTAACTCAGCCCCTTCTATGAAAAACTATTTTAATAATGTCTAGAGTGGGGCTTCAGTATTCTTGCCTTGAGAACCCCATGAACAGTATGAAAAGGCAAAATGATAGGATACTGAAAGAGAAACTCCCCAGGTCAGTAGGTGCCCAATGTGCTACTGGAGATCAGTGGAGAAATAACTCCAGAAAGAATGAAGGGATGGAGCCAAAGCAAAAAGAATACCCAGCTGTGGATGTGACTGGTGATAGAAGCAAGGTCCGATGCTGTAAAGAGCAATATTGCATAGGAACCTAGAATGTCAAGCCCATGAATCAAGGCAAATTGGAAGTGGTCAAACAAGAGATGGCAAGAGTGAATGTCAACATTCTAGGAATCAGCGAACTGAAATGGACTGGAATGGGTGAGTTTAACTCAGATGACCATTATATCTACTATTGCAGGCAGGAATCCCTCAGAAGAAATGGAGTGGCCATCATGGTCAACAAAAGAGTCTGAAATACAGTACTTGGATGCAATCTCAAAAACGAAAGAATGATCTCTGTTTGTTTCCAAGGCAAACCATTCAATATCACAGTAATCCAAGTCTATGCCCCAACTACTAACGCTGAAGAAGCTGAAGTTGAACGGTTCTATGAAGACCTACAAGACCTTTTAGAACTAACACCCAAAAAAGATGTCCTTTTCATTATAGGGGACTGGAATGCAAAAGTAGGAAGTCAAGAAACACCTGGAGTAACAGGCAAATTTGGCCTTGGAATACAGAATGAAGCAGGGCAAAGACTAATAGAGTTTTGCCCAGAAAATGCACTGGTCATAACAAACACCCTCTTCCAACAACACAAGAGAAGACTCTACATACGGACATCACCAGATGGTCAACACCGAAATCAGATTGATTATATTATTTGCAGCCAAAGATGGAGAAGCTCTATACAGTCAGCAAAAACAAGACCAGGAGCTGACTGTGGCTCAGACCATGAACTCCTTATTACCAAATTCAGACTTAAATTGAAGAAAGTAGGGGAAACCACCAGACCATCAGGTATGACCTAAATCAAATCCCTTATGATTATACAGTGGAAGTGAGAAATAGATTTAAGGGCCTAGATCTGATAGATAGAGTGCCTGGTGAACTATGGAATGAGGTTCGTGACATTGTACAGGAAACAGAGATCAAGACCATCCCCATGGAAAAGAAATACAAAAAAGCAAAATGGCTGTCTGGGGAGGCCTTACAAATAGCTGTGAAAAGAAGAGAAGTGAAAAGCAAAGGAGAAAAGGAAAGGTATAAACATCTGAATGCAGAGTTCCAAAGAATATCAAGGAGAGATAAGATAGCCTTCCTCAGTGATCAATGCAAAGAAATAGAGGAAAACAGCAGAATGTGAAAGACTAGGGATCTCTTCAAGAAAATCAGAGATACCAAAGGGACATTTCATGCAAAGATGGGCTCGATAAAGGACAGAAATGGTATGGACCTAACAGAAGCAGAAGATATTAAGAAGAGATGGCAAGAATACACAGAAGAACTGTACAAAAAAGATCTTCACGACCCAGATACTCACGATGGTGTGATCACTGACCTAGAGCCAGACATCCTGGAATGTGAAGTCAAGTGGGCCTTAGAAAGCATCACTACGAACAAAGCTAGTGGAGGTGATGGAATTCCAGTTTTGAGCTATTCCAAATCCTGAAAGATGATGCTGAAAGTGCTGCACTCAATATGCCAGCAAATTTGGAAAACTCAGCAGTGGCCACAGGACTGGAAAAGGTCAGTTTTCATTCCAATCCCAAAGAAAGGCAATGCCAAAGAATGCTCAAACTACCACACAATTGCACTCATCTCACATGCTAGTAAAGTAATGCTCAAAATTCTCCAAGTCAGGCAGGCTTCAGCAATATGTGAACCGTGAACTTCCTGATGTTCAAGCTGGTTTTAGAAAAGGCAGAGGAACCAGAGATCAAATTGCCAACATCCGCTGGATCATGGAAAAAGCAAGAGAGTTCCAGAAAAGCATCTATTTCTGCTTTATTGACTATGCCAAAGCCTTTGACTGTGTGGATCACAGTAAACTGTGGAAAATTCTTCAAGAGATGGGAATACCAGACCACCTGATCTGCCTCTTGAGAAATTTGTATGCAGGTCAGGAAGCAACAGTTAGAACTGGACATGGACCAACAGACTGGTTCCAAATAGGAAAAGGAGTTCGCCAAGGCTGTATCTTGTCACCCTGCTTATTTAACTTCTATGCAGAGTACATCATGAGAAATGCTGGACTGGAAGAAACACAAGCTGGAATCAAGATTGCCGGGAGAAATATCAATAACCTCAGATATGCAGATGACACCACCCTTATGGCAGAAAGTGAAGAGGAACTCAAAAGCCTCTTGATGAAAGTGAAAGCGGAGAGTGAAAAAGTTGGCTTAAAGCTCAACATTCAGAAAACAAAGATCATGGCATCCGGTCCCATCACTTCATGGGAAATAGATGGGGAAACAGTGGAAACAGTGTCAGACTTTATATTTGGGGGCTCCAAAATCACTGCAGATGGTGACTGCAGCCATGAAATTAAAAGACGCTTACTCCTTGGAAGGAAAGTTATGACCAACCTAGATAGCATATTCAAAAGCAGAGACATTACTTCGCCAACAAAGGTCTGTCTAGTCAAGGCTATGGTTTTTCCTGTGGTCATGTATGGATGTGAGAGTTGGACTGTGAAGAAGGCTGAGCGCCAAAAAATTGATGCTTTTGATCTGTGGTGTTGGAGAAGACTCTTGAGAGTCCCTTGGACTGCAAGGAGTTTCAACCAGTCCATTCTGAAGGAGATCAGCCCTGGGATTTCTTTGGAAGGAATGATGCTAAAGCTGAAACTCCAGTACTTTGGCCACCTCATGCGAAGAGTTGACTCATTGGAAAAGACTCTGATGCTGGGAGGGATTGGGGGCAAGAGGAGAAGGGGACGACAGAGGATGAGATGGCTGGATGGCATCACTGACTCGATGGATGTGAGTCTCAGTGAACTCCGGGAGTTGGTGATGGACAGCGAGGCCTGGTGTGCTGCAATTCATGGGGTCACAAAGAGTCGGACATGACTGAGCTACTGATCTGATCTGATCTGATCTGAGAGTGGGGCTGGAGTCTGTGGACTCCATTTTTCTTCACTGACTTTTAAATACATTTCTGTCAGCATCATTAGTTCCTAATTATAGTTACATCTGGAAACAAGATCATAAAATGTGAACACTCTTATTATCTATCATCATTATCCATTGAAATACATCATGAAAGACTCTCCCAATCCTCCATAATTACCCTGCCAGTAATACTGCTATGTATATCACGTTCAGAAAATTTTATGAAAATTCAAAACAGATACATATTCTATATATCAGTTTCAGAAAAGTTCATGCAAAATGATCTGAAAGAAAGATCCTAAGTGCAGAGACATTTCCTGTTGCAGCCAGGCAGTCACTGAGGTTCCCAATCAATGCTAAAGTAGCACCTCTCACCAGGTGATAACCTTGAAGTTGATGCTTTCTAAAGCAAACAGGCTCTGAGTGGTTGAAGGCTTTCACTCACTGAGGGAGGAGACAAATGACTGGAGGAAAAGAAGACCACCACGCTCAGATAGGGTGGTTTCTGGCCAAAGCATTAGTCTTGGAGACTGCAGGAATGTTTCAGTCTTCACATCTAGAAGCAGTCCAACTCTGGATTTTTAGCTCAAGGTCATAGGATGAGGAAGTAACAAAGTCAGTACCAGAGACCAAGTTACTCGACTCCTGTTGGATCGATGCTTTCCAGCACCTGTGCTGTGCTCAGCTGATTAGTCCTGTCCAATCCTTTGTGACTCTTTGGACTGTAGCCCACCAGGCTCCTCTGTCCCTTGGGATTCTCCGGGCAAGAATGCTGGAGTGGGTTGCCATTTCCTCTTCCGCAGATCTTCCCGGCCCAGGAATCAAACCCCCATCTCCTGTATCTCCTGCTTTGCAGGTGGATTCTTTACCTCTGAAGGAAGAAGCCTTCCTTGATGCAGGAGACCTGGCTTTGATCTATGGGTCAGGAAGATCCCCTGGAGGAGGGCATGGCAACCCACTCCAGTATTCTGGCCTGGAGACTCCCATGGACAGAAGAGCCTGGCAGAATCCGTGGGGTTGTAAAGAGTCGGACACGACTCAGTGACTAGCACTTTCACTTTTTTTTCCAGGGTCCTAGGAAGATGCAGGTCATCCCAAGTGCCTTTGTCTCCAGCCTGCCTGGGGCACAGCTAAGGTTGCCTGGGCTGCCATCAGTCCCGGAGATTCCTTGACACCTGAGGTCTATCCTGCTGACCACAGATGTTACCACTGCTTTACTTGCTTGAGAGTTCTTAGAGGAGCAGTTGTACCCATGCTCAGAATGACTGATGGATATGAATATGGGGCCAATTTGGGCACCAGCCGTCGTGTCTGCAGAAGCTACAGAGCTGCTTTGGACAACACACCTGGCTGTCCCCCAGGCTCAAGGACTTCCCTCCTTGAGCTCACCATTCCAGGACTCACCACTCCAGCAACTGTACAGGAAGGGGGTTCTTGGGGAAAAGTGGGGAGGTGGGGAGACTTTCCCTAAACTCTTCCTAAGAGTTTTCTACATTTATTTGATAAACAGTAGCTAAATACTCACTTATTGACCCATGACCCATTCATGCATTTACTCATTCATTCAAGAAATGTTTGCTGAGCACCTAATAGATGCCAGCGTTATGATCTCCACTGGGTATACATCAGTGAATCAGACACAGCCATTGCCTTCAAGGAGCTCACAGTCAACACCCATGTAATGAAGGTCCAGGGGTGCGATGACAGAGGAAGGGCTCTGATGGGCCCAGCTTAAGTTCCTTCATGGACATGACTCTAAGCAAGGAAGTGTGGTATTCTGATTGGCTAGGCCTGGATCACATGTCCATCACTCTGGCCAGGAGACTGAGACCTCTCATCAGAATCGCAGGTGTGTTGTAGAAAAGCAAAAAATATCTCCAAAGATATGATGGATGATGCATGTGGAGGAATCAATGCTGCCATCAGAAGAAGCGGGACAACTTGTCATGAGCAGGGAAAAAGGGAAAATATGCCCTACTCCCTTTTTATAAACTTTTCCTACCCTACTTTGGGGAAACAGTGTAAACAGTGTCAGACTTTATTTTTGGGGGCTCCAAAATCACTGCAGATAGTGATTGCAGCCATGAAATTAAAAGATGCTTACTCCTTGGAAGGAAAGTTATGACCAACCTAGATAGCATATTGAAAAGCAGAGACATTACTTTGCCAACAAAGGTCCATCTAGTCAAGGCTATGGTTTTTCCGTTGGTCATGTATGGATGTGAGACTTGGACTGTGAAGAAAGCTGAATGCTGAAGAATTGATGCTTTTGAACTGTGGTGTTGGAGAAGACTCTTGAGAGTCCCTTGGACTGCAAGGAGATCCAATCAGTCCATTCTGAAGGAGATCAGCCCTGGGATTTCTTTGGAAGGAATGATGCTAAAGCTGAAACTGCAGTACTTTGGCCACCTGATGTGAAGAGCTGACTCATTGGAAAAGACCCTTATGCTGGGAAAGATTGAGGGCAGGAGGAGAAGGGGACGACAGAGGATGAGATGGTTGGATGGCATTACCGACTTGATGGACGTGAGTTTGAGTGAACTCCGGGAGTTGGTGTTGGACAGAGAGGGCTGCCGTGCTGTGATTCATGGGGTCGCAAAGAGTCGGACATGACTGAGCAACTGAACTGAACTGAACCCTACTTTGATAAAAGCAGATATGCTTTTACTGGGTAAAAAGACTTGCAAATTTATAAATAAGGTTTAAAATACATACTTTGAAATGACAGTGAGAATAAAAAAAGTGCCTATAAACTTAAGAAAAGATGGATTTTTTTCAATAGTCATGATAGCAAATGGCTTCTGGCATCATTTTTTTAAATTAATTAATTTATTTTAATTGGAGGCTAATTACTTTGCAGTACTGTAGTGGTTTTTGCCATACATTGACATGAATCAGCCGTGGGTGCACATGTGTTCCCCATCCTGAACCCTGCTTCCACCTCCCTCCCCATCCCATCCCTCAGGATCATCCCAGTGCACTGGCCCTGAGCACCCTGTCTCATGCATTGAACCTTACTGGTGATCTATTTCACATATGATAATATACATGTTTCAATGCTATTCTCTCAAATCATCCCACCCCCATCTTCTCCTGCAGAGTTCAAAAGTCTGTTCTTTATATCTGTGTCTTTTTTTCTGTCTTGCATACAGGGTCATCATTACCATCTTTCTAAATTCCATATATATACGTTAATACACTGTATTGGTGTTTTTCTTTCTGACTTGCTTCACTCTGTATAATAGGCTCCAGTTTCATCCACCTCATTAGAACTGATTCAGATGCATTCTTTTTAATGGCTGAGTAATACTCCATTGTGTATATGTACCACAGCTTTCTTATCCATTCATCTGCTGATGGACATCTAGGGCTTTCATGTCCTGGCTATTATAAACAGTGCTGCGATGAACATTGGGGTACACGTGTCTCTTTCAATTCTGGTTTCCTTGGTGTGTATGCCCAGCAGTGGGATTGCTGGATCATAAGGCAGTTCTATTTCCAGTTTTTTAAGGAATCTCCACACTGTTCTCCATAGTGGCTGTACTAGTTTGCATTCTCACCAACAGCGTAGAGGGTTCCCTTTTCTCCACATCCTCTCTAGTCTTTTCCCATAGATCAAGGCAATACCCACCGCTCAGTGATCATGCAGTCAGTGCTCAGCAAGTAAAGCAATCAGTGTTAGTCTTTTACTTCTAAAAGTCAATCAGCGATGGACTAACCCTGGTAAACATACCAGGACTGCTAACTAATCAGCACGTGACCATGCTTCTACAGAGGAAGGCAACCTCTTATACCTCTGCAAGTCTCCCAAATCCGTGAATGAACTCTGTGCTTCCCCAAAGCTAGTAGAATGTCAGTACTTTTGTTCTGCTCAGAGAGACTGTATCAAACCAGCTTACCTCTCCCTTACTGTAAAGTGAGCAATAAATTGAACTTTTATTTTTCTGGTTTCATTTGGCTTGAACATTTTTGGAATTCTGTTTTTATTGATAGTGTCTTTGAGCATATATCTTTGTACAGCTTTGTTTGTGGTTAGTCTAGGTATTAGATCCACAACTCATCATAGTCTACTGGTATCAACATTTTATGTTTGCTACTGCTAAGTCCCTTCAGTCGTGTCCGACTCTGTGCGACCCCAGAGATGGCAGCCCAGCAGGCTCCCCCGTCCCTGGGATTCTCCAGGCAAGAACACTGGAGTGGGTTGCCATTTCCTTCTCCAATACATGAAAGTGAAAAGTGAAAGTGAAGTTGCTCAGTCGTATCTGACTCTTAGCGACCCCATGGACTGCAGCCTACCAGGCTCCTCCGTCCATGGGATTTGCCAGGCAACAATACTGGAGTGGGGTGCCATTGCCTTCTCCGAGTGAAGTGCAAAAACCTTACTTTTTTTTCCCCAACTTTTTACTCTCCCTCATCTTAAATATTTCCTCTACCTACATTGAGAATCAAGTTAGACTGTTTTTTATTTTTTCTCTTCTTCTGGGACTTGTAGTCCCAAATGTCTCAGAGGTTTTGTTCACTTTTTTCAATCTGCTTTCTCTCTGTTTTTCAAATTAGGTATCTTCAATCTCACTGATTCTTTCCTCCGTCTCCTCCATTTTTCTAGTTAGCCCTTTCACTGACTTTTAAATTTTAATTTTGGCTTTTATAATTTTTAGTTTCCCAATATGCATCTTGTTCTTCTTTGTATTTTCTTTTTCTTTGCTAAGACGTTCTGCTTTTTCATTTGTCTCAAGTGTTTTCATAATTGCTTATTAAAGCATTTCTTTGATGACTGGTGTATAGTCCTTGTCAGTTAACCTTTACTATCATCTATGTCATTAAGGTGTTAGCATCTGTTGATTGTCTTTTCTCATTAAGTTTGAGCTCTTCCTAGTTCTTGGTATAAATGATGTTTGATTGAAAGCTGGACCCTTGGGGTTTTATGTTATAAGGATGTGAATCTTCATTTGAATGTTGGGTTTTTGCTGGCTTTCCCAGATCTGATGTACTTCATCACTGCCAGATTGAGGGGTGGTTCTCCCCTTTTTCTTTTTGGACAACCAGGGGGAGGGTATCTTTGTTATTTTGTCACTGCAGGCATGACAGTGAAGGGCTTCCAAGGCTGGGCTCAGAAAGCCACCCAGCTCCTAGGAATCCCTGATGGCGTCCACTCTGCAAGCCTTCAGCCATGCTTCAGGTGAGAAGCGTGGATTTCCTAAGGCTGCCCTGTGGGGAAACCGTACAGAATAATCACAGAGAGAGAGAGAAAGGGAGAGAGACCCGAGGTGCACCAGCCACTTCAGCCCTCAGTTGATCGGGGCTTCCCAGCCCAGGCACCAGAGGTGGAGTGAAGAAGCCGCAGGATGACCTCAGTCCCACGGCCACCTAATCGCAAAGAAGCCACAGGATGACCTCAGTCCCACGGCCACCTAATCACAAAGAAGCCACAGGATGACCTCAGTCCCACGGCCACCTAATCGCAAAGAAGCCACAGGATGACCTCAGTCCCACGGCCACCTAATCGCAAAGAAGCCACAGGATGACCTCAGTCCCACGGCCACCTAATCGCAAAGAAGCCACAGGATGACCTCAGTCCCACGGCCACCTAATCGCAAAGAAGCCACAGGATGACCTCAGTCCCACGGCCACCTAATCGCAAAGAAGCCACAGGATGACCTCAGTCCCATGGCCACCTAATCGCAACTGTATGAGAGACCTCAAAAGAGAACTGCCTAGTGGGAGGTTTCTCAGCCGCAGAGCGGACAGGCCCTCCCCGCGGGCGCCTCCCTGGGCTCTGCTCACTAGATGCGAGCAGCGCCTCCCTAGTCGTGACAACTCAAAGCGTCACCCGACACTTCCCTGGGAAAAACCATCCCGAGCTGGCTAGCTGTTCTCAGTCAGCCCCAGATTCGTGAGTCAAGTACCTGTTACTGTCTTTAAACCATTGTTTGGGGGTGATTTGCGACATAGCAATTTGCGACATAGCAATAGATCATCAGAGGGGAGTCAAGGAGGCCAGGACACAGAACATCTTCACCCCCTCCTCAAGCCCCCCTGATGCCGATGGAAGAGCTGGGCTCTGCAGTCTGCTTCTGGAATGCTTCTGGTGGGCTCTCCATTGCATCTAGGTATGCGTATGTATTTATTTATCACGTACAGGCTTCCCCAGTGGTAAAGAATCCACCTGCCAGTGCAGGAGGTGCAGAAGAGGCTAGAGACAGATTCGATCCCTGGGTCAGGAAGATCCCCTGGAGTTGGAAATGGCAACCCACTGCAGTATTCTAGCTGAAAAAATTCCATGGACAGAGGAGCCTGGCGGTCTACTGCCCATAGGGCTGCAAAGAGGCAGACACAACTGAGCACATGTGCACACAGACACAACACAGATCTGTGATATTTAGGCATGTATCATTTATCATATATAGGTATATAAATGATCCTTTTATAGATAGGATTTATAGTGACATAATAAGACACATACACATATTATAAAAACACGCTTTTTATATAAACACACGCAGACAGTTAAATAAAAAGAAAAAACTGGAATGATTCAGGAGTATGGGAAAATAATTGCTTTAGAAAGAGCAAAGTGGTTGATGATTCCATCCCCTTTTCATCTTTCTAAAAACAAGAGAAACACATTGATGTTTTATTATAAACTAATTTGTGGGTATTACAAGTTTTTGTGTCCCTACATCCTAAGAGGAATTTACAACATGGATTCTTAGATGAAAGACACCAAAAATGTCATCGACACAGTTTTATGTCTATAAAATTTGCAGGGAAAAAAAAATCTCTCTTTGGCCAAGGACCTCACACTAAATCGTAACTCAAAGGAGGTATTTCTGTCAGAATGAAGTTGATGTTGCCTGCATTTTTGATGATTTAGCAAGATACCAGGATAGCATTTAGAGAAAGAAGTACACCAACGAACATAGTTTGAATAGTAGCTAACTCAGCAGCAACCCTATTTCTGACAAATACTATCTCGTGGGGTCCTCTGTGACTTTACAGCCTTCCTATTTAAGACCCATTGTTCTTAAAAGAAGATTTTATATGTATATGAAGGAATGCTTGCTTTCTCTTGTTTGTTTTCTGGGATATGGAAAATCCATGAATGGGATCAAGTTATTAATCGGTTATTAAAAAGGAAAAAGGAATGTGGGGATACAAAACACTCTGGATATCCCCCTCCCTTTTTCCTTTTTAAATTTCTACTGTACTGCTCAGTACAGATCTTCCCTGTAGCTCAGACAGTAAAGAATCTGCCCACAATGCAGGAGACCCGGGTTTGATCCCTGGGTTGGGAAGATCCCTTGGAGAAGGGAATGGCAACCCACTCCAGTGTTCTTGCTGGAGAATCCCAAGGACAGAGAAGCCAGGCAGGCTAGAGTTTGTAGGGCCACTTAGAGTCAGGCACAACTGAGCGACTAGCACTACTACACTAATCCATGAATGCAATCAAGTTATTAATCAGTTATTTAAAAAGAAAAAAGGGGTGTGGGATACAAAACACTCTGGATCCCCCCTCTCTTTTTCCTTCTTAAATTACTACTGTATTGAGCTCAAGGAGCTCAGCCTGGTGCTCTGTGACAACCTAGAGGGGTGGGATGGGGTGGGAGGTGGGAGGGAGGTTCTGGAGGAAGGGGGTGTGTATACCTATGGCTGATTCATGCTGATGTATGGCAGAAACCAACACAACATTGTAAAGCAATTAGCCTCCAATTGAAAATAAATAAATTATATAAAAAAGAAATCAAATAATTAAAAAACCCCACTCTGGAGTTCCATGGCTATCTTCTTACACGCTTGAAGATTCCATCCAAAGATTTTGACTCTTGTAATTGGGATCATAGTGCAAGATCTTTATTAGCATTCCTAATGGCCAAGGACAGGTTAATGGCATCTCTAAATATCTTACATTGTTCAAGCTGTTTTTCTCTTCAAGGTAAGGAATGTAAATCTAGATTGTGGTAGAAGAGTCTGGGCTGAAACTGTTTGCTGTAGAGAATGAGGTGGTTAGAATGTCCCTTGGACCATTTCTTCTTAAATACAGATTTTTAACAGTGCTTTTTAACAATGTCGTGAAGCAGACAGATTACGAGGTGTTGTTAGAAGGCAGTCCATTTACTGAAGACCCTGGACCCCCAGGCAGCCTAAGACAGGAGCTACTTCATTTCTGTCTGAGAATCACCCGAGTAGGATCAGTGGGAGTGCACGGTATTATTTTGGGGTCATGTTTGAATAATTTAGAATATTAGCATCGAATCTGGCATGCACGAATCTTAGCCTGTCGATTAGTGGAACAGAGTCAATGTTAGAAAGCCTTTGCTGAATTCCAACTTCTGCCTTGTAAGATAAACCACCTGGAGTAACTTGAGAATCCCTCCACTGCTCTATGGGAGGCAAATCTGATCCCCCCATGAGTATATTACGGTGATTATTAAGGATGAAGAACTTTGCTGCCTTTCATTGGATTGAGAGGCAGATGAGTTTGCCCTCCTGGTGGGTAGATGAGTACACCATCTTGTCATTCACGGTGGGTGGCAATACGCTGCTTTCTTGAGAACAAACATCCCTCAAATCCCATAGGAATCTTTGTAAAAAAATTTATTTACTTATTTATGTTTGACTGCCCTGCGTCTTTGTTGCTGTGCACAAGCTTTCTCTAGTTGCAGTAAAGGGGGGGGGGTCTACCCTTTGTAGGGTGCACAGGCTTCTCCTTGCAGTGACTTCTCTTGTTGTAGGGCTCAGGCTCTAGGTGTGTGGGCTTCAGTAGTTGCAACTCATGGACTCTAGAGCATGGGCTCAGTACTTGTGGCACAGGGGCTGAGTTGCTCTCAGCATGCAGAATCTTCCCGGCCCAGGGGTCGAACCCCCTGTCCCCTGCATTGGCAGGTGGATTCTTATCCACTGCGCCGCCAGGGAAGTCTCCATACAAGGCTGAAGATGGATTTTGCTGTTGTTTTTAAAGTAAACAGAGATCTCTGATTTTAATGGGGGTCATCTGCCATATGATCCAAAAAAAAGCCATCAGAAGCCTTTGAGTGAAAGGTCTCAGGACTACTGTTGTGCTAAGAAAGGCAGGCAGGCCCAGGAAGGTTAATTGCCAAGTGTGAAACATAGCATCACTACTATTAGGTCAGGCTGAACTGAGGATCTTAGTTATGAAGACACAGCTGTGATATACCTTTGGCCCTCCACCTCTTCAAAAGCTCATTTCAGTTTTCAACCATCCGGCTGGAAACAAGTTTTAGTATCTGTGTGTCAGATGGAGTAAGATGGCCTAAGGAAATCACAGTGCTTGATAAAGTCCATTTCTTGGTTCCAAACAAATGCAGTCACCTTTGATCTGCAGCTCAGTCCAGAGTCAGGGCTTCTCCGGTAGCTCAGAAGGTTAAGAATTTGCAGGCAACATGGGAGGCCCAGGTTCAACCCTTGGGTCAGAAAGATCCCCTGGAGAAGGGAATGGCAGCCCACTCCAGTAGTCTGGCCTGGAGAATCCCATGGACAGAGGAGTCTGGTGGGCTGCAGTCCACGGGGTCACAAAGAGTCAGACACGACTGAGCGACTAGCACTTTCACTGCTTTACTTTTCAGCCCAGGGTGACGGGGTGGTGCAGGTTAATTGCAAGTCCATACTTGGAGAGTGAATTCTGACTTTGATCTTGGAAAGATATGCTCTTTTGAGTCTGTTGGTTTGATTCTTTGTGATGGTTTTCACGGTCTGATAGTGAGGCAAGTTATCTGTAAATCACAGTGATTAAGAATGAGGTCTTCTTGTGCCCCCTAGAGACACTGTTTCTTAGAACAGTTTATTAAGATGTCACTTTCAGAAGAACCTTTCATCTTCATGTCCAGAACTCAGTAATACATTGAGTCACTTTTGTGCAGCTTGATTTCAGCCCCTTTGGAACTTAAAGGCTTGGGTTCACGTGAAAAGGGCACTGGTCTGGTGACTAATCCTTTCAAATTACAATATATTAATTATTCATAGATTTAAATCTCAATTTCCCACATAGTAGCTGAGTTATATTGTACAAGATTTTAACCTCTTTAAATCTATAATTCCCCCCCCCCCTTTTTTTTTTGGTAAAATTAGGATAATAATTGTACTTTCTTCTTTGGATTGTTACATGAATTAAGTGAAATAATGTAAAGTTCAAAGCTCAGTTCCTGATGCACAAGCTGCCTGTGGAAAATATTAGCCCAAATAATGACTGCAGATATTTGGGAACTGACAAGAAAGCTGAGCCCCAAAG
The DNA here is from genome assembly GCF_029407905.1 of Bubalus kerabau. NCBI lineage: Eukaryota > Metazoa > Chordata > Mammalia > Artiodactyla > Bovidae > Bubalus > Bubalus kerabau. Next base: position 104,912,936 of record NC_073633.1, on the reverse strand, counting down.
AATTGATGCTTTTGAATTGTGGTGTTAGAGAAGACTCTTGAGAGTCCCCTGGACTGCAAGGAGATCCAACCAGTCCATCCTAAAGGAAATCAGTCCCGAATATTCATTGGAAGGACTGATACTGAAGCTGAAACTCCAGTACTTTGGGCACATGTTGCAAAGAGTGGAGTCGTTGGAAAAGACCCTGATGCTGGGAAAGATTGAAGGCAGGAGTGCTATCAAAAGGTATGCATGGGAGGTCTGGCTGCTCACCACTTAAATGCCAGTAAACCAGCCACGTTGATGGAAAGGAAAGTTTGCTTTATTTCAGGTGCCAGCAACTGGGGTGGAGAGGGTGGCAGACATCTGTTCAAAGGCTGATGCCCGCCCCCCACCCTCCCACTGACAAGCAGGGGGTGAGAGCGTTTATAGACAGAGTGATGGGGGGTGGGTTACATGCAGAAACAGCATAGTCAGCTCTAACAGTCATCTTCAATTGGTCATCAGTGGTCTGACTAGCATCATCTTGGTTGTTTTAGGCACAGTTAATCTTTAGTTCTGGGGTGCACTTGTTCCCATTTCTTTGCAGTCAGTTCTCGGAATTGTGGCAGCTCCTGGGTAGAGTCTGGTCATCATGTAGTTACCTTCTCCACCTGGTGTTGTGGTATCTAAGACAGCTTACAGGATGTGGCTCAGAATATTATCTATAGCCCTTGAGAACTAAAGGTCCTTGACTATGTTTAATTACCACATTATTATTTAGTCTCCTGAGACTGTTTTCCTTTGTTTCAGCATTTCCCACTTCTCTGATTAAACTTATTCTTTGACTAAAGTTGTCTACAGGCAGAGAACATGGTGAGGGGTGGGCAAGAACCATATGGTCTTGCTCTGTTTCAGGAGGAGAAGAGAACAACAGAGGATGAGATGGCTAGATGGCATCACTGACTCCATGGACGTGAGTTTGAGTGACCTTCAGGAGTTGGTGATAGACAGGGAGGCCTGGCATGCTGTAGTCCATGGGGTTGCAAAGAGTCAGACATGACTGAGCAACTGAACTGAGCTGAACCGAATCTATCAAATTCAGTTTCTTATAGCTCAAAGAACTGGTCAAGCAACTCTATTTTCTTACTATAATTGTAGATAGTAAGGATGTTTTGGAATAACTTTAACTTGGATTCAGTGGAATATTTTATAATATAAAAAAGTAGAAAATAAGGTAAGTTCAAATATTTAAACATATTTTATTTATTTTTATTTTTGGCTGTGCTGAGTCTCTATTGCTGTGCAGGCTTTTCTCTGAATGTGGCAATAAGGAGTTCATGATCTGAGCCACAGTAAGCTCCCAGTCATGTTTTTGCTGGCTGTATAGAGCTTCTCCATCTTTGGCTGCAAAGAATATAATCAATCTGATTTCGGTGTTGACCATCTGGTGATGTCCATGTGTAGAGTCGTCTCTTGTGTTGTTGGAAGGGGGTGTTTGCTATGCCCAGTGCATTCTCTTGGCAAAACTCTATTAGCCTTTGCCCTGCTTCATTCTATACTCCAAGGCCAAATTTGCCTGTTACTCCAGGTATCTCTTAACTTCCTACTTTTGCATTCCAGTCCCCTTTAATGAAAAGGATATCTTTTTTGGGTATTAGTTTGTGAAGGTCTTGTAGGTCTTCATAGAACCATTCAACTTCAGCTTCTTCAGCATTACTGGTCGGGGCATAGACTTGGATTACTGTGATACTGAATGATTTTCCTTGGAAAAAGCAGAGACATTACTTTGCTGACAAAGGTCCATATAGTCAAAGCTATGATTTTTCCAGCAGTCACATATGGATGTGAGAGTTAGACTATAAAGAAAGATGAGTGCCAAAGAACTGATGCTTTTGAACTGTGGTGTTGGAGAAGACTCTTGAGAGTCCCTTGGACTGCAAGGAGATCCAACCAGTCCATCCTAAAGGAGATCAGTCCTTAATATTCATTGAAAGGACTGATGCTGAAGCTGAAACTCCAAAGCTTTGGCCACCTAATGTGAAGAGCTGACTCATTGGAAAAGACTCTGATGCTGGGAAAGATTGAAGGCAGGAGGAGAAGGGGATGACAGAGGATGAGATGTTTGGAGGGCATCACTGACTCAATGGACATGTTTGAGCGAGCTCCGGGAGCTGGTGATGGACAGGGAGGCCTGGCGTGCTGCCGTCCATGGGGTCGCAAAGAGTCGGACACGACTGAGCGACTGAACTGAACTGAACTGTGCTGGGTCTCTATTGCCGTGCAGGCTTTTCTCTAATTGTGGGGAGTGGGGTCTACTCTGCAGTCGCGGGGTGTGGGCTTCCCATTGGGGTGGCCTCTCGTCGTGGAGCACGGGCTCTAGGGCATTTGGGTCAGTGGCTGTGGCGCGTGGGCTCAGTAGTTCCAATTCCTGGGCTCCAGGGCAGAAGCTCAATTGTTGTGGAGCATGGACTTCGTTGCTCCGAGGCACGTGAGATCTTCCTGGACCAGGGATCAAACCTGTGACTCCTGTACTGGCAAGCAGATTCTTATCACGGAGCTGCCAGCGAAGCCAAATAAGGTCAAATTTTAATTTTCTGAGTGAGTCCCATATTGACATAAATTACTAAGTACAACTTTTTAAGGGTAGAATATAACAACAATTTATTAAATAGACATATACATCTCTTTCAGACATTAATTAGAAAATGTTTTGTTGTTCAGTTGCTAAATCGTGTCCAACTTTTTGCAAGCCCCTGGACTGCAGCACACTGGACTTCCCTGTCCTTCACTATCTCTTGAAATTTGCTTAAACTCATGTGCATTGAGTCAGCAACGCCATCCAACCATCTCATCCTCTGTCATCCCCTTTTCCTCCCACCTTCAATCTTTCCCAGCATCAAGGTCTTTTCCACTGTGTCAGCTCTTCCCATCAGGTGGCCAAAGTACTGGAGTTTCAGCTTCAGCATCAGTCCTTCCAATGAATATTCAGGATTGATTTCCTTTAGGATTGACTGGTTTGATCTCCTTGCAGTCCAAGGGACTCTCAAGAGCCTTCTCCATCACCATAGTTTTAAAGCAGCACAGTTTGAAAGCATCAGTTCTTTGACGACCAGCCTTGTTCATGGTCCAACTCTCACATCCATACACGACTCCTGGAAAAACCATAGATTTGACTAGATGGAACTTTGTTGGCAAAGTGATGTCTCTACTTTTTAATACACTGTCTAGGTTTGTCATAGCTTTTATTCCAAGGAGGAAGCATTAGAAAACAATCATTTCAATGTGTCTAGGATGTCCATTTCTCTCCAGACAGCCTAACTTTCAGCAGAACTTCTCCCTCCCACATGCTACAGTTGAAACTGAGTCCCTGCATCTATTTTGGCATAAGCAGAATCCCACGCTTTAGTCTTTCTATTTTGGATCATGACTCATGCCTTCTTGTTCCCTAAAATTACTGTCTCGAGGTTGGATTTCCTGCTCACTTTGCTTGTTTGGGCTGAGTGGACTCTTCTTTTCAGTTCCTGTGAAGGATGATGTTTAATTATCCTGAGAAATGTTAATCTCCCAGACATACAGTCCCAGCTAGAGCAGTCTCAGTGATGAGGAGATTGTGGTCTATGAAAAGAGACAGCTCTCTAGAGTCAGCCAGGCCTGAGCTCTATTTTTTACTTGAAAGTACAGTTGATTTACAAGAGACATTAGTCTCAACTGTGTTGTTGTTCAGTTGCTCAAGTTGTGTCCGGTTCTTTGGGACCCAATGGACTGCAGCACGCCAGGCTCCCCTGTCCTCTGCTATCTCCTAGAGCTTGCTCAAATTCATGTGCAGTGAGTCGGTGATGCTATTTAAACATCTCATCTGCTGACCCCTTCTTCTTTTGCGCTCAATCTTTCCCAGCATCAGAGGCTTTTCCCATGAGTTGACTCTTCATCAGGTGGCCAAAGTATTGGAGCTTCAGCTTCAGCATCAGTCCTTCCAATGTGATTCAGATTATACCCCACTAAAAGTCATGACAAGATACTGACTTTAATTCCCTGTGCCACACAACATATCCTTGTTGCCATATTATGCAAAGTAGTCTGTATCTCTTCATCCCTTATCACGATCTTGCCCCTCGCCCTCTCCCCTCCTCACTGGTGACTACGAGTTTGTTTCCTCACATCTGTGGGTCTGTTTCTGCTTTGCCATGCACATTACTTGTTTTTTTAGATTCCACAGATAAGTGATGTGTTACAGTATTTGTCTCGATCTTGCTTATTTCACTGAGCATAATACTCTCTAGGTCCATCCACATTGCTGCACGTGGCAGAATTTCATTCCCTTTTATAGGCTGAGTCATAGTCCATTGTATGTCCACTCACCACATCTCCTTGGTCCATTCCTGTTGATGGACTATGACTTGGGTTCAGGTCTGGGTTTTGCCATTGAAGAGGGGAGTAGCCTCTTGTGGCAATCAGAAGTGTGGAGGCATCTGACTCTTCTGGGGTAAAGTTTCTGGTGTCTGGTTCCAGGTGGTACTGGTGGTAAAGAGCCTGGCTCTCGATGCAGAAGACAGAAGAGATGTGGGTTTGACCCCTGGGTTGAAAAGATCCCTTGGAGAAGGCCAAGGCAACCCACGCCAGTATTCTTGCCTAGGGAATCCTATGGACAGAGAAACCTGATAGGCTACAGTCCATGGGGTCGCAAAGGGTCAGACATGACCGATGCGACTTAGCACGCATGCTCAGTCTTACAGGATGAAGCCAGAAGCAGCTGTGATTCTGTTCCTGCAGCCCTGTGCTATGACTGGACGGCTCTGCTCCTGGCAGTGAGCCTTCTAACCTGGGTTTTCCGGCCCTCCCAAAGATTGTGTTGCAGCCTAATATCATATTAACAAAACTCACTCTGCTTAACCAGAAAAGAGGATTCAGTTTCTGCCACTAAGAACCCAGATGGATACCATCCTTCCCCACCTGCATCCAAATCCAGTCTATCACCCAGTCCTGCTGATGGAGTCATTTTGATCTGTCCACTTCTCTTTCCCTCTGCTTCTTCTGTCGTTCAGAAACTATCTTTTTTGTCCAGATCCCATCCACAGCATCCTGTTGGCTCTCTGACCCCCAGACCACCGCACTCTAATTCATTCTCCTCACTGACACCAGAGTCATCTCCCTTTGATGCCAACATGCTCATGACACCTCCCAGAGCAAACTCCCCGAGTGCTCAGTTGCTCAGTCATGTCTGACCCTTTGTGACCCCATGGACTGTAGCCCACCAGGCTCTTCTGTCCATGGGATTTTCCAGGCAAGAATCCTGGAGTGGGTTGCCATTCCCTCCTCCAGGGGATCTTCCCAATCCAGAGATTGGACCCGTGTCTCCTGTGTGGGCAAGCGGATTCCTAACCACTGACGCCACCTAGACCCCTGCTCTGTGGGATCACTGTGTATTCCTCAGGTGTGCAGTTGGTCCTCTTATCACCAGCTGTGTGTGAATTTACTCTTTCCACCTAAACGCACTTCTCCCAAATCACCAGGTGGCATTTTAGTCACCTTCCTGGTCTTAGGTAAGGTTTTCTCTGCTTCAGGAAGCAGTTCCTGACTTCTCAAGTTCCAGTTAGGGGCCTTTGTATTCTAGAGCATCCCCAGACAAATTTTACTTGCTGTTTATTTATCTGGATTCCGTGCCACACAGAAGGCCCTATGAGAGCTGGAGTCTTTTCTGTTTAGTTGAGAAGTATGCCTCTAAAATCTGCAATGCAACCTGAAACATGTGAGCACTCAACAAAAGCTAATTAAATGGAGAATGGTGTCAAATGTCTTAGGAAGACCTAAAGTATTAATGTAAGAATTGACCATCATGCATGAGTTCTGACAACCTAGAGGCCCCTAATGGCCTCAATAGGGGCAGTTTCAGTGGAGAAGTGACAGCTGAGGCCAGGTCTCATGGGGCTAGCAGGAAGTGGACACAGGAAGTTGCTTGGTTTAGGACATCTTCCCCCACTCCACGACTGGCCAAGATGCCCTTATGAGGTCTATGGGCAGGACAAGCAGTGGACAGAGGAAGGTACTAGACACCCAGGATATTGGTCTGGAAGAAACAGCAAAGGAGCTAAGGCACCAACATAGGCTGAATTCTCCACGAGGCACCAGAATCAATGTCTAGAACCCCCCAATACTTGTAGGGGCCCACAAGATTGTTTTAATTTCATTTTTAAAAGGAATAACAAAATCTGCCTAGAATCCTCATGAATCTCCATTCATGATGCTTGGATTATAGTCTTCCTTATACCAACACAGTCAAGAAATATAATTGGTGACATTATTTAACAGAGGAAGGAGATCCCATAGGAAAAGGGCCCCCAGCCCACAGCAATCTCAATGCACCCCAGCAACTTTGCTGACCTCAGGAAGTCTAGTTTTTCCTCTGAGATTAATTTGTCATGAATCAGGTCACCCCCTTTCTTCTTTCTCTCGGCCTTTGGCCCCCCACTAGCTTCAGCTCTCCCATGCTTCCTAGGTTGATGTGATGGGGAGACAACCCAATCCTCTGATATTTCAGAGACTGTCATTTGGAAAGGTCTTAGAGGTTCCTGACAAGGCCAAGAGCAAAACTGTATTTTATGATTTTTAACTCAGATATTGGGTTCAGCATGCGGGCATGTCTGCGGATTTCTCTTTCCCCTAGGGGTAAGCAAAGTCTACAAGCAAAGATACCATCTTCCTGGAACTGAAGAGGGAGAAAGACCATTCAAACTGCCAACACAGCACAGAATCTGGAAACAGGAAGTGCTGACTTTGTTGAATGAAGCAATTAGGAACTACTGTTCATGACCAGATGGGTGAAGACACCCCAGGGAAAGAACAGGGAGCCTGGGTAAGGATTGCCTCCCCAAGAGGGACACTGAGAGGAACAAAGAAAGCTTCTTAGGAAACACTTGAATTAGGGACACCTTTCCCATCCAGACCGACTTTGTTCTAAGGGAAGGTCTAATTTGCTTTAGAGAAACTGGGAAGTTCTCAACTTTATAAGAATCTGCACTTTTTAGAGGAGATAAGTCTCTCTCTAGCCCTTGGTATAGGGGGCCAGGGTGGGGTGTATGTGTCGGGGGGAAGGGATTGCATTCAGAGTCCATATAAAGGGCTTTGTTTCTTCAGGCTTTTCCATGTGGGCACCACCTGCAGCCAACACACACAAGGCCTCCGTCTGTGGGAGGGTGAACCAAGGCCTGGTTCAGAGCCTGAGTTCCATGGCTGCACGGCAAATGCTTTGTCTCATAGGAGTGTATCAAATTAAGTCATTAATCCATTCATCCTCCTAAGCCCCTTCAGATGCTGGAGATTAAGCGTGAAGAAGCCCGCCCGGCCTGCTTCGAGGCACTTCGCTTTGTGCCCAGTGTCTGGTACGGTCGCTTGTTTACTGCCTCTCCCTGACTCTGCTCCGTGAGATTATAATCTCCACGAGACTGCGGACTTGGCTCTTTTGCCCACTGGTCTGAATTTAGTGCCCAGAACGGCTCCTGGTATGGCTGAATAAATGTTTGTTGCCTGATTTTGGATGAATGAATGAAATTATTTTATCATTCCTAATCCTGAACAAACTGTTAAAAGAAAAATCCAAGAGCTTCATTCATTCAGTTTTGATTACCATTTTCCAAGAATTTGATTTTGGAAATGTTTATAAAGACATGGTAAAATTAACATGGAAACATCAACACTTTTCTTTAATACAAACTTGATATAAGTATGTAACAGAGCACTCCCAAGCTCTACCTAAACTTCTTATGTTACTCACTTGAAGGAATTTGAACTTCACTTGAACTAGCAATTGTCTTTAGTAACTTCTAAGTATAGCTTTCACCAGCTCAATAATGCAACTCACCTTTTAGTTGTTTGAAATAGTTCTTTCACACAAGGCTAAATTTCCTACTAGGAAAGATTAATCTGTTTGCAACGAGCTCTGCACATGTTCAAAACCTGGTTGGTCTGTTTTGACATTTAAAAGGAAAACAGACTTGGGCTCTGAACCAAATCAAACAGCTCTGCAGGAGTGAGCCATATGGCCTCGTAAAATGATCTGGTGACAGAACTCAGCCTTAAGAGCATCAGGTATTGAAAGTCACATGCAGTGACTGTCTCTTGAGTTCCTCTATTGAAGAGTCAATCCTTTGGTGTCAAAAAGCTTCTTAATCTTTACGTTTTCCCCTATAAATTTGGGAGAACTAAATACTCTAAGCCATCAAGTCTTGAACAGCCAGTCAAAATTGTGAATTAGTGAAGTAGGGGGATACAAGACAACAGGGAATCTGTGGTGGGGGTGGGGTGGGCGGTGGGCATAAATGTTTATGGCTCCTAATTTCTACCCAGTAGCAACTTCAGACTTTTACTTAGAAGGATGACCACCCAACTTGGGCTGGGGATGGGATGGGGCAGCTGGTGGTGGTGCTTGAAGCTAAGTTTGCATAGTCATTTACATAAAATAAACATAACATGCTTTGTTCCTGTCAAGGTGTGAGGACAGCGCACAAACAGAAATTGTATGGGAAGGATAACTAAAGGTCCCACCGGGATGCTATTCCTGGCTCAGATCCATTGCTGCCCTGTGAAAACTGGGCCCAGCCTTGTTAGAGCACTTGCATTTTCTAAAGAAGTTGAAAACCTCGATTTTTATGAGAAATATCCTGGTGGTGGTGGCGGTGGTGGTTTAGATTAGGTATCAGAAAAGGCCTGCTTGATAAATAAGGTGACATCTGAGTACCGTCTTGAGGAAATTGCGAAAGAGTGAACCACGAGAGATAACAAAAGATGAAGCAAAGAGTGCACAGCCCTGTGGCTGCAGTGTGCCTGTGAGCCAGAGAGTGGCCATTGTGTCTGAAGAGGACCAGTGGGGAGAAGAGAGGGTGGATACGACGGCAGAGGAGGAGCAGGGAGGGCGGAACATGGAAGCCCAGACAGGTCTGGGGAGGGCCTTGATAAGCCCATGATGGGAGTCACCTGGGAAGCTCCTGGGAGGCTTTGACTGCAGGAGTAACTTGAGCCAAGCTGAAATCATTTCTGGCTGATGCCATGGGGAAAATAATTAATTTTTTAAAAAAGGAATGAGAGTGAGATCAGGAGAAAAATGAGAAGGCATATTGTCTTGAATGAAGTTCAGCAGTGCCAGTGTTCTCCAAATAAGAGACAGTGAAAGTGAAAGTCACTCAGTCGTGTCTGCCTCTTGGCAACCCCATGGACTGTATAGTCCATGGGATTCTCCAGGCCAGAACACTGGAGTGGGTAGCCTTGCCCTTCTCCAGGGGATCTTCCCAACCTAGGGATCGAACCCAGGTCTCCTGCATTGCAGGCAGATTCTTCACCAGCTGAGCCACAAGGTAAGCCCAAGAATACTGGAGTGGGTGGCCTATCCCTTCTCCAGGGGATCTTCCCGACCAGAAACTGAACCGGGGTCTCCTGCATTGAAGGCAGATTCTTTACCAGCTGAGCTATGAGGGAAACCCCCAAACGAGAGAGGCTCTAAGTAAAGGGTGGGGATCCTCTGGTGGCTCAGATGGTAAAGAATCTGCCTGAGATGTGGGAGACCCAGATTCAGTCCCTCGGTTGGGAAGGTCCCCTGGAGAAGGGAATGGCTACCCACTCCAGTATCCTTGCCTGGAGAGTTCCATGGACAGAGGAGCCTGGCAGGTTACCGTCCGTGGGGTCGCAAAAAGTCGCAACTTTGAGTAAAAGGTGGTTTCTCTCTCATTCGTAAGTTCAGAGGTCTGAATCTAGAGGTCGATGGGAGCTTTGTTTGCCAAGTCCTCAGGGAATCAATAACTTTTCAAGTCATTACTCTAAGGACTTGTCTAGGGCCCGAATACAGATAGAAAAGAGCAAACTTAAGGCTGCCTATCTGTGGGTTAAAGAGTCAACTGTTTAGCAGGAAGCAGGATGAGAAAAAGATAAAGAGAAAGCCATAAAAGGTACCTTACAGCTATCTCTTAAGGAAGCTTCCTAGAAGTTCCATAGATTTTCTGCTTATATCCTCTTGGCTACACCAAGCTGCAAAAAGTGTTAGAAAAATCTAAATTTTGTTAAAAATTCTATCAGTGTAGAAGGTGGGAATCTAGATATTGGGAGGAAATAAGCAGGTTTTTAAAATTTATTTTTAAATTTGTTTAGGTTGTGCCTGCTCTTTGATTACCGCGTGCAGGGTCTTCAGTTGTGGCGTGCAGACTCTTAGCTGTGCTGCGTGAGATCTAGCTCCCTGACCAGGAGTCGAACCTGGGCCCCCTGTATTGGGAGTGGAGTCTTAGCCATTGGACCACCAAGGAAGCCCCAGAAATAAACAGTCTTGAGCCCAGGACACAATCATAGTAATCCAGTGAGAGATGATGGTGATGGAGGTGGTACAATGTGGTCAGATTTTGGATATAGTCTGAAGTAGAGGAAAGAGGACATGCTTATGCACTGGTTGTGGAGGGTTAGGGAAAGAGGATGGAGGCTTTGGCTTAAGCAACTCAAAAATGGAGCTACTCACATTGAGCAGGATTAAGGATAATCTTTGGGGACTTCCCTTGTAGCTCAGTTGGTAAAGAGTCTGCCTGCAGTGCAGGAAACCTGGTTTGATCCCTGGGTCGGGAAGACCCCCTGGAGAAAAAAATGGCAACCTACTCCAGTATTCTTGCCTGGAAAATCTCATGGACAGAAGAGCCTGACAGGTTACAGTCCATGGGGTCGCAAAGAGTCGAGCATGACTGGGTGACTAACATTTACTTACTTACTTGGGCTTCTTTGGTGGTTCAGTGGTAAAGAGACTGCCTGCAATGCAGGAGACGTAGGAGGTGTGGGTTCGATCTCTGGGTCAGGAAGATCCCCTGGAGGAAGGCAAGGCAATCCACTCCAGTATTCTTGCCTGGAAAATTCAATGGACAGAAGATGCTGGAAGGCTACAGTCCGTAAGGTCACAAAGAGTTGGACACGACTGAATTGATCAAGGACGCATGCAAGAATAATCGAGTTTGATTTTTGGGAGAGTTAATTTCGGCACCCAAGTGGAGATGTCAGGAAGGCAGTTGGATATGCAAGCCTGGGGTTAAAGGGAGACCTCTAGCTTAAACAAGAAACCCATCTGCATAGACATGGTGTCAAAAGCTACGAAACTTGACAAGATCGTCTAGAGAATGAGTGTACATCAGTTCAGTTCAGTTCAGTCACTCAGTCGAGTCTGACTCTTTGCGACCCCATTGAATGCAGCACACCAGGCTTCCCTGTCCTTCACCGTCTCCCAGAGCTTGCTCAAACTCATATCCATCGAGTCGGTGATGCCATCCAGCCATCTCCTTCTCTGTCTGAGTGTATGTAGCAAAGAATGAACATAAGATATGGAGCCCAAGGCATCCCAACATCAAAGGCTGGGGAAATAGAGAAGTGTCCAGTAAGGAGGGCAAAGAACTGAGAGGGCGGGTCCCTGGATAGCAAGAGAATCAAGTATTTCACAAAGGAATGATAGACTGTATGAAATGCTGCAGCAGTGTGTATGCCCAGCAGTGGGATTGCTGGGTCATAAGGCAGTTCTATTTCCAGTTTTTTAAGGAATCTCCACACTGTTCTCCATAGTGGCTGTACTAGTTTGCATTCCCACCAACAGTGTAAGAGCGTTCCCTTTTCTCCACACCCTCTGCAGCATTTATTGCTTGTAGACTTTTGGATCGCAGCCATTCTGACTGGCAAAACCAATACAATATTGTAAAGTTAAAAAAAAAACATATAAAGATTAAAAAAAATAAATAAATGCTGCAGCAGGTTGAATAACACAGAGATTATTTATTAATTGACCATTGGGTTTGGCAACATGAAGGTCATCAGTGATCATCATATCAGCTGCTTCAGTGAAATGGTGAGGGAGAAAGCCTATTTGGAGTGCGTTCAAGAGAGAATGAAATTAGAGAAAGAGTGAATATAGACAAATTGTTTTCAGGGATATATAAAAACTAGCAGAGAAATGAGATAGGAGTTGAAAGGAGGTATGGAGTCAAGTTTTTTGTCTTTTAGAATGAGATCTATTACAGCATATTTTGTGTGTTGATGGGAAAGATCGAGTGTAGGGGAAATTTGGGGATGCAGGAGAGAAAGGAGAGAGTTGTTTGGAGTAAGATCTGTGAGTAGAGAAGAGGAAAGGATGCCCAGTGCACATATGGAGGTTTTGGCTTCAGAAAGGAGCACAGACAATTCACCCAGGAGGGAAGACAAATTCCATGAGAACAGATGAAGGTAGGCAGTAAAGGCCTGGTGGGAGCTCGTGGAAATTCTCCCCTGACTGCTTCTGCTTTCTTACTGAAATAGAATTCCAACTCCTCAGCTCAGAGTGAGAAGGAGGGTAGAGGAGCTAGAGATGTGTGAGGAGAGAAGAAACTATGAAGTAGTTCTGTAGGAGGCTGGGTGAGTGAGTGAGCTGTGGAAAGGTGATGAAGCTGCTGGGCACCACTGGGACCGATGTCATGCCAGGCCATGGGCTTAAAGCCTGTGACTGTGGGGGTGGGCAGACAGTTGGATGGAAGCAGAGCGGGGGTAAGAAGAAAGGGCAGCAGAGAGAGAAGTGCTGGGGAAGGAGGGCAAGGGTGAAGCGTGGACTCACCCGGGGGAGTCACAAGAAGTAAGAAGAGACCATACAATCTCACCTCGTCCTAAAGGAATGGGATGGTGATGAGGGACAGTGTAAAGGTCTTGGATTCAACGGATCACCTATAGCCTTTCTTAGAAAAGTTGAGCCCCTGTGACTACTGTTTAGCATGACATGTTAGAGAATGCTAAGCCGCAGTTAAAATAAAATCCAAATTTCAGTGGCTTGAAAAGCAAAGAGTCACTATGATAGGATTTGAGTTGGTGGCCTCTCTGCACCACACAGCTACTGAAGAAACCTGCCAGCTTCAACACGTGACATCTAGAAGTCATCCAAAACCTTCCCACATCAGTTGGTCAGCAGGGAGAAAAGGCATAGAGGGACAAGTGGCAGAGGCTTCTATGGGCCATGCTTGGGAGTGGCATGGATCACTTCAATCATACTTGATTGAAGGGAACTTCGTCATGTCTCTGCTGGGGGTGCTGAGAAGTGAAGTCCAGCTGCGTGCCCAGAAGGAAGGGCAGAAGGGATTTTGGTAGACATCTAGCAATCTGTATCACAATTAGCCCCTTTGGTCACCACCCCGCCTTACACAAAACATGCATACTCTTTAGGGGAGAAAAACCGACATTTCATCTGACAATTTTATCGGTTTTGAAGACTAGAATCTCCAGGTGAGGCTCAGACCACTGCTTCAGGTCCAGATCTGATTTCTCAAAGTCCAGCATGCTCTGAACCAAAAAACAAGTTACCTGCCTTCTCTCTGGTCAGCTAATATACAAAGCGGATAGGATGATCGTGATAAAAACTCTCAGAGAAGTCCCTAGTCCACAGCAATGATGGACTCCTGTTTTGGGGGATATTGTAAGGAACCCCAACCCTTTGAAGAAAATGTCTTGGTAGATTCTGGGTCTGTCCTTTCAGGGGGCTTTCTTGTCCATTGTTCTTGGTGGCTAGAGGACAAGAAAAGTCTTATCCGTTATTCCCATGGTTATGTATGGGGTGGATATTGGGGAGTATGTTATAAGGAGTTACACACTTTTCAAATTACACTTTCTGATCCTGTATGAGAGCAATTTTACAGACACAAGCTTGTGGTTTCCGGGCAGTGCAGTTTGCCTAAAAACATGAGAGGCTTCTGACTTACTTGGTTGCAGTCGGTTTCGTGTGGAAGTAAATAAGCTCCAAATTCTTTTCTAGGTTGGTTCTACAGTCTTTTTTTTTTTTTTCTCAGCCCATCCACTTTGCCCTCGTGGAATTTGCATTGACGTCTGAAATGGTCATCTTAGGTGGCAAGGCAACGTGCTTGATGTTATCTTTTTTTCTTTTTTTCTCAGCCCATCCACTTTGCCCTCGTGGAATTTGCATTGACGTCTGAAATGGTCATCTTAGGTGGCAAGGCAACGTGCTTGATGTTATCTTTGTCACTGGGCTGGCTCTCCCTCCTTTTTTATGACCTACAAATCTTCTAGCATTTGATGTACAGAAAACACCAGTTTTCCCAGCCCTAAGAAGCTCTGAATTCTAAGAGTGTTTTTATTTAGTTTCACTTCAGCCGGCAAACTAGACCATTTTTGCCTGAGATCATCTCTTTCTTGTAATACTTTGCTAAAAGCAATAAATAGTGGCCAATGTACACTAATATTCTTGCTGCTTCTAATTGCTTCCCCTAGAGCTACAGACTTAATAGGCTTTTGGTCTGCCTTCTGAGTGATCAGAGGTGATAATTTTATTAAGTTATTTTTCCCCATGGATAACACGAGCTCTAGTTCTCAGTCTTAGATACGTGCTTGCCTCCTTCCTTTGTTCTGAACAGTAAACTAATTCCATACGTTTTAGGTGTTTGCTATGGTACTTATGTTCAGGTAATGATTTCAGGTAATTGATTAGGGAATATGGTAACATAAGCCCCTGAAATCCAGTGGCTTAAATGAAAAGCGTGTTCTTCTCTCACTGAGGGAGCGCAGGGTGGCGGTGGCTGGGGCATAGGATCTCAAGGACCTGAGTGTGATGGTGAGCCTGCTGTTTCCCACACGGTTTCCTTATGGTTCCCTCCCCAGTTGCCTGGAGAGGAAAGCACGTGGAGGAGCATGACTGGGGGTTAAGGAGCTTGCCCTGGCAGGGTGCACACGATTTCTGCTCACATTCCACTGGCGAGAACCTAGTCACATAACTGTAAAGGAAATCAGGAAATGTACCCCAGTCCAGGAAGAAGGAAGGAATGGATTTAGGCGGTCAGCTTGTGGTCTTTATCTCACACAATAATAAAGAGTGAGGACAAATAAATGGGACTAATTCTTCCTACGTGTGTGTGCTAAGTTGCTTCAGTCACCTCTGACTCTTTGCAACCTTATGGACTGTAGCCGGCCGCGCTCCTCTCTCCATGGGATTCTCCAGGCAAGAATACTGGAGTGGGTTGCCATGCTCTCCTCCAGGGGATCTTCCGAAACCAGGGATTGAACCTGAGTCTCTTACATCTTCTGCATTGGCATGTGGGTTCTTTACCACTAGCGCCACCTGGTCGGCCCAATTCTTCCTATAGAACAGCTTAATGTATTTGAAGTGTCATGACATCATGGGAAGAATAAGAGGAGGATATATATATAAGGTTTATAGAAGGGACAAAGGGCTAAATTAAGGGATTAAAAAAAATCAATGGACGGAATTCATTAAAATCAGTGCCTAATAAAGAAAAAACTTCATCTGATTTGATCTGGTTTGCAGCAACAGAGATAGACGAGAAAACTATCTTTTGAAGATTATTGATTTTTCCATTTCTAGAAGCTGAGATATCCTTCACTTTGAAAAGACCCTAAGAATAAAAGTGACAACAAGGAGGCTCATTTTAAAGGAGAATACAGTGCATGATACACTTCAATTTATTTCAGATTAAAACAACAATGCTTTGCTTATCACAAGAATTATTTGTTGTTTAGTGGCTAAGTTGTGTCTGACTGTTTGTGACCCCATGGGCTGCAGCACGCCACCCTCCTGTGTCCTCCACTATCTCCTGGAGTTTGCTCAAATTCGTTTCCATTGAGTCGGTGATGCTGTCTCACCATTTCATCTCTGTCACCGCCTTCTCCGTTTGCCTTCAATCTTTCCCAGCTTCAGGGTCTTTTCCAATGAGTCGGCTCTTCACATTAGGTGGCCAAAGTACTGGAGCTTCCGGCAAGGACAGATAATAAAACAGAGACCTTATTTTACAATAGTAAGCAAAAAAACTTTTTGAAAGGAATAATCCAAGACCTCTGATTTTAGGCAGATAGTGGATCACATTAATACAAAAACTTGCATAGCATGTAGAAATTCAGAATACTATATATAATATACAGAAAAAAATTAAAGTGTGCTTCCAGATATCACATAATAGAAAGAAACTTTGCAGAAGTAAGAA
This sequence comes from Bubalus kerabau, assembly GCF_029407905.1. Classification (NCBI taxonomy): domain Eukaryota; kingdom Metazoa; phylum Chordata; class Mammalia; order Artiodactyla; family Bovidae; genus Bubalus; species Bubalus kerabau. The sequence goes on along the minus strand of NC_073633.1, from coordinate 104,897,007 downwards.
ATAAATAAGGAATGAAAAAACAACCATAGGTCCAGACGATGTTATAGGCAAAGTTCTAACAATTCTTCAAAAAATACAAACTGGTCTCATACAAACCAGTCTAGAATATAGAAAAAAAGGGAAATTGTTGCATCTCATTTTATGCCATATGGTAATCGTTGTTTCATCAGCCACACTAAAGCCTCTGACTGTGTGGATCACGACAAACCGTGGAAGGCTCTTCGAGAGATGGGAGCACCAGACCATCTCACCCGTCCCCTGAGAAGCCTGCATGTGGGTCAAGAAGTGACAGTTAGAACCCTGCATGGAACAACTGATTGGTTCAAGATTGAGAAAGGAGTACGACAGGGCTGTCTGCTGTCAGCCTGTTTGTTTAATCTGTATGCTGAGCACATCATGAGAAATGCCGGGCTGGGTGAGCTACAAGCCAGAATCAAGATAGATGGGAGAAACATCAACAACCTCACCTATGTGGAGACCACTCCGATGGCAGAGAGTGAAGAGGAACTAAAGAGCCTCTTGATGAGGGCAAAGGAAGAGAGTGAAAGAGTTGGCCTAGGACTAAATATTAAGAAAAAACTAAGATCATGGCATCTGGCCCCATTACTGCAGGGCAAATAGAACGAGGAAAGGTGGAAGAAGTGGCAGATTTCCTCTTCCTTGGCTCCAAAATCGCTGCAGATGCTGACTGCAGCCATGACATCAGAAGATGATTGCTTCTTGGAAGGAAAGCAATGAGAGACCTGGGCAGTGTGTTGAAAAACAGAGACATTATTCTGCTGACAGAGGTCCACATAGTCAAGACTATGGTCTTCCCAATGGTCACATGCTGTCTCGAGAGCTGGACTGTAAAGAAGGTAGAACAGCAAAGAATTGATGCCTCCTAACTGTGGTGCTGGAGAAGACTCCTGAAAGTTCCTTGGACAGCAAGGAGATCAAACCCGTCAATCTTAAGGGAGACTAACCCTGAATTCTCACTGGAAAGACTGATGCTGAAGCAGAAGCTCTAGCATTTTGGTCATCTGATGTGAACAGATGACTCATTGTGAAAGTCTCTGATGTGGGAAAGATTGGGGGCAGAAGGGGAAGAGGGCGTCAGAGGATGAGATGGCTGGATGGCATCACTGACGCAATGAACATGAACTTGGGCAAACTCTGGGAGGTGGAGAGGGACGGGGAGGCCCGGCGTGCTGCAGTCCATGGGGTTGCAAACAGTCAGATACGACTGGGAGACTGAACAACAAAAACAACAATCTCCAATACAGAGAAAGCTTTCATAATACTAATTATTAATGCTAATACTAATTTGTAATAGAAACTTATAATACATTTTTTGACCTGAAAAAGGAAATCATAAGAAAGCATAAAGCAAATATTACACTTAATAGTGAAATCTGACAAAGAAGTCTGTTATGCCAATTTTATTCAACATTATTCTGCAAGAGCTAGTTAGCAAAGTAATGTATGAAAGTAAGTAAAATTTAAAAGGATAGGTAAAGAAAAATCAAATTGTCACTACTCATAAGCAAAATATTAATTTCTACATAGAAAACTAAAGGAATTTAAAGGCCCAAACTAGAGCTATTAAGAGACTTCATCAATGTTGCTCGATACTAGATTATCTTATGAAAAATGAACTCATTCTTGTGCATCAGCCATAACCAACGAAAGGATGAATTTTTAAAAATGCTATTTGCAGCATCAAAGTGACCTAACAATAAATCTAACATAGATGTCTAAGATCTTTATGGAGAATATTATAAAACTTTATTGAAGGCCATAAAAAACATTTAACAAAAAATAGAAACATATGCTAACTTCCTGGATGGGAAGTCATAAATATGTAAAATTTCCCAAAATGTATCTGTAAAATTCCATGCAATTCTAATTGCATTGAATTCTACAATTCAATAGAGTGTCCTCAGAAATTTGCTAAATTGGTCCAAAAAGCTTGATGAAGTGTAATGGTATAGAAAACGGCACAAATCCTCAAGAAAAGAGGAGAGGGTATAGATACAGACTTAGCTGCATACCAGAATTAAGAAATATGTAAAAATGGGATTGTACAGTGCAGGAAGGATGGTTATTCAATTAATGGTGTCAAAAATGTGCTTCCCCTATGGGAAAAAAAAAAAAGATGTTTTAACTTTTACATACACATCACGCATTAAAATAAATTTCAGAGAGGGTTCTGAGTATGAACCATAGACTCCCCAACCTAAGAAAGCAGCATACTTATCCACCTACATGATGATTTATAATTGGCAACGTGAAGAAATGGGGCAAAGATGGTTCCAGGCTGAAGGAGCAGCATTTGCCCTGAGGCAGAAAGGATCACAGCAAAAAGGAGGAGCCCTGTGTGATGGAAGCTTAAGGAAAAGGAGGAGATGGCCAGAGTTGAGGGTTGATATATTGTTAGGACCGTGTCAGACCCCAAAGCTCGTGTGTGCCCTGTTAAGAGTTTTAGAATCCATTCTAAGAGCAGTAGCAGCCAAGAGGGCTTTCAGTGGGACGTGTCCTAATCAGACTTTCCTGAAGATCCCTCTAAGCGGCTGTGTGAAGAACGGATGGGAAGATGAGGAAAGACCACGCTGGAGGCTCTATTGGGTGTCCAGGGTCTTGCGTGATGGACAGGACTGTGGTATTATGAGAGAGACATTTTAGAAGGACACCTAAAATGGGAGACGATAACAGGAACAAAACTGTATTTTGTTACAGTTCTTCCCGTAATTTCACACAGGAAGTCTAAAGCTCTAAAAGTTGCTAAGGCCACCAATAACGTCTCATTTCCTTATGTTTAGAGCTAACAGACCAAGGAAGCAGAGAGGCCTCACACTTGGGTGGAGGCATGGAGGGATGAAGAGAACTCTAGACTCACTTGGAGAGCTTTGTTCAAGTTACATCCATCCTGGCCACTCCAACCTTCCAATTGAGATGCGGGAGATTCTAACAGGGGCCAAAATTAGGTGACTTATTGGGAATTTAACAGGATAGCATATGAAAACTTGGGCTTCCCAGGTGGCACAGTGGTGAAGAATCCTCCTGCCAAAGCAGGAGACACAGGAGACGTGGCTTTGATCCCTGGGTCATGAAGATTCCTTCAAGAAGAAAATGGCTCCCCACACCAGCATTCTTGCTGGAAAACTCCCTGGTCAGAGAAGCCTGGCAGGTTGCATTCCATGGGGTCTCGAAGAGTTGGACATGACTCAGCAACTGAGCACACACGCATGCATATGAAAATTCAACCATGTTGTTGTCTTACTACTTCGAAGAGAAGTTCGGCTGACCACTCTTGGCGATAGGACAAAGCTTGCTGCTTTTACACAGACTGAGCTCTTTATGACCCTCAGAAAAAATGCTTACTCTATTGTGAGATCTCCAGTAGTCCACGAGGAAGTAAAGGGAAGGGGGAAAGGAGGTATAAACCTCAAGTCAGGGGCATTTTCAAGGGAGCAAAGGAGGACTGAGCAGGGGTGGAAGACCACAGTCCTGGCTGCCGTGGCTGAGTGCAGTAGCATCCTGGCTGGACGTTCACGTAAAGGGCCAGAGCTGGACAGCATTGTTACACAGGGGCTCAGGGCCTAGACCCCTCAGCAATTTCCCAGCATCCTGTAACCTTCGACAGTGTAGGAAAAGGAGCCCTAGACATCACTAGAGCTTTCTCAAACTAAGCATCTTGCTATCTCTGCCCCCAGGCCCACCAATAATCGTGGCAGTGAAAATTCTAGAGCCTCTCTCTTAAGGAGTCTTTCCTAAGGACAGCCCTTTTAGCACATTGAGTTCTCAAGAGTTTTCTCCATTCAGGCTTCTCTGGTGGCACTGTGATAAAGAATCCACCTGTCAATGCCGGAAACTCGAATCAATCCCTGGGTGGGGAAGATCCCCTTGAAAAGGAAATGGCAACCCACTCCAGGATTCTTGCCTGGAAAATCTCACGGTCAGAGAAGCCTGGCGGGGTTGCAAAGAGATGGACACGGAGTGACTAAACAGCAACAGCACCTAGATTCAATCTGGAAGAGACCCGCAAGAGTGTCTAAGCCGCATTTTACAGAGGAGACAGCCAGGCACTTGGTTCAGGTCATACAGCAAGAGTCTGTATCACTGGGACAACGATTCAGGTGTCCTGCCTCCCCATCCAAAGCCACATCATCACACACTTTCCACTTCAGGAAAGGGAACTTGGCCCAGAAACACAATCTACTTCTAACCTCCCTCGACGAAATGTGAACTGCTGCTTGGTTTGTGATCAACTTATGGAGTTGATATTATGAACTCCATACTATGAACGTACAATAGGAGAAATTCATCAGGATGCACTCTTTCCTTTGGGCTCCCTCCTGTTCTCACATCTATTACTCAGCTCTCAACAGGGCATTTCAGTTTCAAGGAGTCCGTGAAATAACCATGTGGTGCCATTATCTCAAATGCAGCCACTAGGGGATAAACATCCATGGAATGCACAATACCTTGGGCAGGCTAATGGCTTGTTTTGAAAAGGTTTATTTCTAGAAAACAGCAAAACAACTTACTTTTGTTTTCGATTGAAAAAGAAGGCGAATTTAAAATGTTAAAGTGTGTGTCCTTTTATATTTGGGTTTCTGGCCATTTCCTGCAAGAACATCTATTTGTCATCAGGCATTTATACATAGGCCTGTAGAAATGTTTGCCAAAAAGACTCTAGGGTGATTGGGGTCTTTGAGATATTTCATGAGAACGTGCAGGAGAGTTACAGTCTCGCTTCCTCTCTTGGACCCTCAGCAGGTTCCTTTAGAAAACTAAAGACTTTGGAAGTTTTTTCATGTAGCCCTTTTGCCAAATTTCTTTGACCATGAAACCTTTGTAAATGTTTTTTCTTTTAGCATCCCTAGAACTTCGGTTCCCCAGGACACTCTGGGAGGTGCTGGTTCATGATAACTCTTGGGAGCTTCCAACCCAGAGGGCCTTTTTTGGGCCCCACTGTCTGTCTGTGGAGCCTCACAGATGTAGTTCCAGCTGTGAGCCCAGCACCAGGGCGATCTGACATCGGCAGGTTCTTCCCTGTCACAGTGTGACAGACAGCATCTTTCCACTTCTTTTCGCAACTCTTGAATGTCTGAATGACTCTCAGTGAATATTAACTGTTACTACCTTGAGGCTTGGACCTTGGAAGAAGCATTTGTGATCATCCAGCTCCTGTTGCCATGCTGAACACGTCCCCTGGGCTGAGAGCTGAGCCCTCGCTGGGTCAGCAGGCTGCCCTGACCCCAAGCCCTGGGCGTGCAGATCTCAAGGGTCACGGCAGGCTGTTTAGAACTTTCTTCTCTACCCCTCTCCCTCACATTTGCTTCCCCAGTCCCGCAAAGACCATCCAGTTCATCTCCTTGTCCCATGCCTGTGATTTTTGGAAACTGCTTTGTTTGGGACATGCCCTTGAGAGGACTCACCTGAAGCATCAAATATTTACAAGCATTTCTGCCATACTGATGCAAGGTTCCTCCAAGAAGAATTCTGTTCACACTTTCCCAGAGCACTGTCATTGAGACCACATAAGTGTAAAAAGGGAAGAAGCCAATGGTAGAGCTGGCTTAAGGAACCGAAGTCCTCCTCCCCTTTCCCTGCTCTGCGGGTCCGCGAGTGCTGTGATCAGCCCTGGCTGCACGTCCTGGCCATGTGAGGAGCTTCTTTTTTTTCAGATTAATTTTTATTGAAGGGTAGTTGCTTCATAATAGAAGGAAAACTGTATCTGAAGAGCTTTTAAGACACAGGCCTTGGGGCCCACCTTTAACAATTCTGACTTAAATGGGGGAGTCCATGCCTGCATCAGTTTTAAAGCACCAAGGTAGCTCAATGGTACACATCAGGGTCGCGTCTCCCTGATTTAGAATAAAGAATCAATGACGGTGAAAAACACCACCGGTAGCCAAATCATCAGGAAGAAGAGCAGCTGAAATATTTCACAGGAACGAATCCACCTGGCCACCCACAGCCCCTCTCCAGCTGTCCGCCTGATCACCCACAGCTCTTCACACGACTTTCCTTCCAGATGCTCCGAAAAGTCTGACAGCACAGTGTTCACCCCCGCTCCTGCCGCGTGCACTCGCGGCTTGTGAGAATGGGAAAATACAGCGGCAACACTTAAGGCACTTTCTTTACAGTCGTCACTGGTGTGACGTTACAGCTAAAACTTTACAACCTGGGTTGGATTTTCATCCAGCTCTGAGGCGCCCAGTGCAGGGCAGTAGTAACTACAACTAACAATATAATTTGCAAATTCCATTTTTATGGCTCTTTTATGGTTTGATGTCTAGGGTCACTTCTGATGCCAGTCATTTAGCTGGAGGTCCCTTGAAAGCACAGCTTAAAGGCTTGAAGATAACCCCAGAGATCAGGACGGGAGGAAGGTAGACGTGAGCACAGCTGGTATGAGGCTCTGTTGTAACCAGGCTGCCACTAGGGGTGACTGACTGCTCCGTTCTGTGCGTCCATCCCCCGAGAAGACCACAGACTGCATCGTAGGCCTGTTCATTAGTCAAGGGAGAGAGAGGAAATTATTCGGTAATAAACTGATGAGCAGTAAACTTGGTTGGGCTTCCCTGGTGGCTCAGCCGTAAAGCATCGCCTGCAACGCAGAAGATGTGGGCTCCAGCCCTGGGTCAGGAAGATCCCCTGGAGAAGGAAATGGCAACCCACTCCAGTATTCTCGCCTGGGGAATCCCATGGACAGAGGGCTACAGTCCTGGGGGGTCCAAAGAGTTGGACATGACTCAGTGACTAAACCACCACCTTCAAACTTGATCATCCATTTTGTATGGATGGCTTGGCTTGAGTCTGGAAGGTACAGGACTGGAAAACCAAGGACAAAAGTCTGAGGGAGAGGTACATAGACTGGCCCAAAGGAATGGCACGAAGGTCTGCAGCCCGTCAGGGAGCATCCACTGCAGGGGCTCTTCCTACAACCAGCAGGGAAGGATGACTGTGCCGGACAACGGGGCCAAGAACAGAGTGGGCGTGCGGCAGAGACGTGACGGGTCCTCACCGTCTAGCTAATGCTGCTCCGGAATGCCCAACCTGCTGGCAGCGAGACCAAGGAGATCACCCGGGCTTGGTAGCGGGCTGTTTACAGTAGACATCGTCCACTCTGGGGCACAGAAATTCGTCCTTATGGGATTGATACTTAATACAAATTTTCTGTATATAGACTCTAAACATATTTAATAGTTGTATGGCAACATCTAAACTTCCCTGGTGGCTCAGATGGTAAAGAATCTGCCTGCAATGCAGGCGACCCAGGTTCGATCCCTGGGTTGGGAAGATGCCCTGGAAGGGGGCATGGCAACCCACTCCAGTATTCTTGTCTGGAGAATCCCATGGACAGAAGAGCGTGGTGGGCTACAGTCCATGGGGTCACAAAGTGTCAGACACAAATGAGTGACTAACACACACACACACTCACATGCACACACACACACATTGCAACATTTATGGCTCAACAAAGGCAAGGAAAATAAGGGCTCAGTTTTCAGATATGAAGGTCAACGTCACCCCACCAGGACACCAACCCAGACCAGGATCCCCTGGGACGTGGAGTCAGGAGTAACCTTCCTGAAGCACAAATTTGATCCTGTCATTCACTTGCTTAAAATTCTTAATAGCTACGTATTGACCTCAACAGAAAAGTCCAAATGATTTATCTGTGCTAAGAGATTCTCTGGGGTCTAACTTCTGCTTCTTTCCACGTCTTTTTTGCCACTGCTTCCTCGCAGTCAGTGCCAACAGAGCTGAACTGCTTTCACTTCCTCAAGATAGAGCAGGCTGTATGCTGCCCCACAGCCCGAAACCCCCTCTCCCGACTTGGTTAATGCCGACTCAGCCTTTTGACCTCAGAGGAGCACCTAGTGTTCTTGGGTGCTTTCCTAGCTCCAAGACTGAGTCAGTGGTGGGTGTGCCCACTCACCCTTCCTCCTCACTCTCACTGAAACACTCGCTATATTGCATTGCTTGTCCCTGGATCCCTATTAGATTATGAATTTCCCAATATTCCAGGAACCCAGCAAAACTTAGGCACCTGATGAGAATTCATGAAAAGAAATAGTAAGTGAATCAGGCACTTTTCTTTTCTATTAAAGTGTTTACTATCCTTTGTATCATTTAAGAAGATGAGTGTGCATTTTTTTCTCATGCACTTCTCCGATGTACTTAAGAAGTAAAATGAAATGGAAGATGAATGGCGTGAAACTGATGGGAAACCTTACCCGAGTAAAGTTTATTTCATTGGGCTTAACCTCTTATAGTCATCTTTAAGGAAAAACAGATTAAATTCCATATATAGGTTCTCAATCGTTGCATATTCTCCTACATTTTTATATTTCACAAATCCCAGGTTATATTTTTACCACAACAGTGTACTGCAATACTGAACACTCTGCCTCTTGACACTCTCGCTGGTGGCTTTGAATTTTGTGACATCATAATTAGAATTCAGACTTCATAGTGACTGACAGAGAACAGCAACTCAATACAGCTGTTCCCTTCTCAGCTGCTGACATGGGGTCCTCAGGGGATAGTGGCAGTCCTTTTCCCAGAAAAGTGTCCCCAGTATATCTGCAATGGGTACATAAGAATCTCCTGAAATGAGAGGAATAAAATTCCCTCTGCATCTTGACCCAAGTAAGACCTGTTGTTCAGTGAGGATCAGTCAGGGTTTATTGGGAGAGAGAAAGAACAGCATGGAAACAGAGCCTATACATTAAGGAGATTAGGGTCCCAAGCTTTGGACTCAGACATTTGGATTCAAATTCTACTGCTTTAAACCTCTCTAAGCTTCAGTCCTGTCATGGACGATGGGGATAAGAACGTCTACTTCAGATGATTGTTGGGGAGATTGTCATGGACGATGGGATAAGAACGTCTACTTCAGATGATTGTTGGGGAGAGTGAGTAAAATATCGGATGTGGACTTCTCAACCATCTCAGTGCGCTCCTAGGAGTTACCATGGCTGAGTTCTCACAAAACTGGAACATAAGAGACTCTGATGGAAAGAGTCTTAGGAACCAGAATATTCACAGAAGGCTGGGGCTTGAGGAAAAGGGGGATTAAAGAGGGACTGAGGGGAGTGTCTCCCTTGTCTCTAAGGTGTGTGCTAAATCGCTTTAGTCTTTGTGACCCTATGGACCGTAACCCACCAGGCTCCTCTGTCCATGGGATTCTCCAGGCTAGAATACTAGAGTGGGTTGCCATGCCCTCCTCCAGGGGATCTTCCCAACTCAGAGATAGAACTCCTGTCTCTTATGTTTCCTGTATTAGGCAGGGTTCTTTACCATGAGTGCCACCTGGGAAGCCCTGCTCTAAAGCAGTTTATATCAAACCAGAGCTTCCGATCTGGGGTTTGAAGATCAGGCAGTCATCCTAGAATGCAGCAGTGCAGAAATGAATTGTGATAAGCCTAGTTATTTGATGGAAAATATTCTCAGCAAACTGCAGGGGAGAGATAGCAGGAAGACCCATGGCTAATGCACAGCTTTTAAAGGGTTTGCATAACTCACTGGGACACATGGATGTTTTCTGCTTTTGCCTACTCATAAAGAGATAATAAGCACAGTGACTCACTGTCAGGCAGAAAACTTGATTAACCTTTTTTATTCTTCCCCCAGCAATAAGCAGAATCGCAGTAGATCATTTCCTCAGTGCAATCCTGGAGTAAACTGGAGGTTAATTTCTCATTAATTCATTTCAACTTTCCCATGGTTAAAATATACTGCCAAAGAGAGAGTGACGCAGATCGGCTTTAGAACTTTTCCTGATGTAAGAATTTAAAAAATGCACACCCATAAATAAAACATTGTATTTCCTACGCTCATATACAAAGGCTGAAATGATCAATATGGAATTAGTCCTTTGTCATTCCCCAAACACTTTTATATCTAATATTTCATTTAGATATTTCATCAATATGTCACCGAATGACAAATACCATCGGATGGGCAAGGAAAATATTATCTTCACATTAAAGATGGGGAAACTCTGTCTCTGAGAGATTATCTGATTTGTTCAAGGTCACAAAGCTAGTGAACAAAGGAAGTAACAAGTCTTAAGATCCTAAACCAAGATAAAACCACAGTGGACCTCATTGCTGTTGTTGCCACGTATATGCGCAATCCCATGTGTTTCCAGGGATTTTTATTGTGGCTGTTTCGCAGGCAATGCTGCAGTATAGGAGTTTAGACAAGGGCTTACAGGCAGACATCTCATGGCCCATGAATAGAGTGTGAATATAACTGGAAAATGGAATACTGTTTTCTTGATCTTTGTCTATGCAGCTTTGTCCTCTGAGAGGCTGACCTTATGAACCATAATGAGACTTCTGCTTTTGGCTCCCTGGTAGGTCATCCAATAGAGACTTTCTGCGGAAAAGTAGACGGAAGGGCGAGAAGTTCTGGGGACTTGTTTCCCCAGCTCCCATGTTGAGGCTGCACCCTCACTGAAGGTCACAGCCTCAGCCCAGCTGCCCTCTCCAGTCAGGTTTGAGGACCACCCCCACCCCTTGCCCCTCAGGCCCAGAGGTGTCAGGGAGCCCAGATGTTGCTACCCACAGGTGCTGCACCATCCCCGTGGCTCCACTACCCTCTGACCTTGCTTTTGTAAATATCTCTTTGAGACGGTTGGGCGGCACCATTGACTCAATGCGCCCAAGTTTGAGCAAACTCCGGGAGACGGTGAAGGACAGGAAGCCTGGCATGCTGCAGCCCATGGGGTCTCAAAGAGTTGGACACGACTGGTTGAACAACAGCAACACTTAAACTCTTTCAGATCATCTGAACCTGAGTGAGCCCTCCATTGCCTGCCAGTATCCTTCCTGACATTACCTTCTGGAGCTAACATTGTTGAAGGTTTCTATTCCCTGAAAAGAAGTCCAATCTTCCCCTTTTATAAGGTTAAAGAAACTAACTTTCTTTTGATTGAGAATAATACAAGGCTCGTGTCTGGTGTCACAGATGTACCTGGACCCCAGAGCCTGGAAGGATGCCATCACAGAAACACTCTTTTCCCTCCTCCTTTTGGTATTAGTATTCTGATTTTCCCTTGCGAAGCCACTCTTTCTTCTCCCTTCAGTCTCTGAGCTTAGGGTGTGACTATCTTAGACTCCGGAGCAGGCCTTGTCTATGAGAAAAACTTAACCACAAAGACTGGGAAGCAAGGGCAGGGGAACCAGAATCACGAGTCAGGAAAGAGAGTTCTCTCTTCTCCCTGGACTTCCTAAGCTGTGGACCCTCAACCTGGAGGTGCCAGTGGCCATCTCTGACTTGATGTAAAAGCTAAAAAGAGCAGAAGGGGAAACAGAAAGATGGTGAAAAATGTCTTCCTGGCGCACACTGAGTTGAGCATTTGAATTCAGCCGCATCTGAAATTGCCCCTGGACTTTACTTTTCTGGACCAATAAGCTTCACCACCCCACCCCCCTCCCCACCCCCACCGCCGGCTTTGACAATTTGCTTTGTCGCCTGCATTCAGAAGGATTTGCAGCAGAGGCAAAACCTCCTGATGTGGGAGACATGAAACGTCTTACAGTTTTGGTCATTTGGAAGTTATATGAATTGTTTCACCATTGTGACTCTTCATCTATGATAGAGGGTTTTGTAGTAGATGTTCTTCAAATGCCTTTCAAGAGTGGAATATGGAGAAGGAGTAAAGGAGGCCAACCTTCCAACTCAGAAATAAGAGGCAAGTCTTGCCTCCAAGTGAGCTCATCCCTGCACATTCCTGACAGTGAACAGGTAGCCTTACTCCCCACACAATAGAGGCCGCTGCAAAGAAAGACCACACCCAGTCCTTGGCAGTCCCATTGATATTCCTAGGAGATCCCATCTGTCTTCCCTTCTTCAAATCCACCAAGTACACAATGTAATTTTCATGATATCTCTCTTCAAATCTAATTAGCACATCGGATGATCACATAAATATTCAGTGCCAGGGTAAGCTGATGTGCTAGGTATCGTGGTCATTAGCATTCTATCTTTATGTGCATCCTCCTTGGAAGGGACAATTCATTTTCATCAAATGGATGCCGGGTGGGGGGATGAGTTTTGAAGCAAAGAGGATGGAAAATTTTGGAATACGTCATCTTCCTTATTATCTATCCATCCATTCTTGCAGCACCCAATGGCCAGGATACTGTTTCTGGGCTCTTCCCAGTAGCTCTATTTTCTGCTATTATTTTCCAGTGGAAGACACTTTAGCTTGAATAAACTAGGCTTATACAAAATGAAGAAACAAACAAACAAACAAAAAACCTCAAAATGAATGTAACAGCAAAATCCTGCCCCATCTGCCAAATTTTTGTTGAGTTTCAAGGACACAGTTTTAATCAACATGTGGATGTGGGGAAGAAACTATTACATTGTCTCCTCTCATCCCCACTGAAGGTGAGGAGAAGACTGAAATTTGCACATTGAGGGTATTTTAGTCTCTGCTGGCTTAATGTCCACTGCACGTGTGAAATAGACAGCTAGTGGGAACCTGCTCTATCGCAGGGGGCTCGGTGTGGTGTTCTGTGGTGACTTCGATGGATGGGATGAGGGTGGGCTGGGAGGGAGGTCCGTGAGGGAGGGGATAGATGTACACGTGGAGCTGATTCACTTCGTTGTTCAACACTGTGAAACACCTATGCCCCGATAAAAAGGTAAACAGTCTTTTAGAAATTTGATTAGTATCTTTTGGATAAACAGTCTAATTCAAGATTCCTGTTTCTTCTTGGGACTCGTCTTAGATAGCCACAAGACGGTACCTTGTGTTAGCAAAAGCAGGGGGGTTTGGCTGCTCGCTCCCCCAAAAGCCAATAAACAGGCCAGGCTGGTGGACAGGAAAGCTTGCTTCATTTCAGAGGTTGGCAACTGGGGGTTGGAGAGAGGGTGGATGTCTGTCCAAAGACGGACTCCCCCAACTGGCACCAGGGGGGCAAGAGCTTTTATAGACAGAGGCAGGGGGCTACGTGCAGAAACAGCGCAGTCAGCTCTGACAGTCACCCTCAGGCTGGTCAGCAGTGGTCTGACCAGCGTCATCTTGCTTGTTTCAGGTACAGTTAATCTTCAGTTGCAAGGTTGGTTTATTTCTGTTTCTTTGAGGCCAATTCTCGGAATTGTGGCAGCTTAGGTCAAGGCTACAGTCTGGTCATCGTGGAGTTAACTCCACCCGGTGGGGCTTCAGTGTCTATAAAACAGCTCATGGGGTACGGCTCAGAATATTGTTTACAGCCCTTGCTGCTGCTGCATCGCTTCAGTCGTGTCCAACTCTGTGTGACCCTATGGATAGCAGCCCACCAGGCTCCCCTGTCCACGGGATTCTCCAGGCAAGAGTACTCCAGTGGGTTGGAGGAACCCACATAGCCCTTGAGGAGGAACCCAAAGTCCTTGACTGTGCTTAATGAGTATATTATTTGGTTTCCTTTGATTGCTTTCCTTCGTTTTTGCATGTTCTCATTTATCTGATTAAACTTACTCTTTGACTAAACTTTTCCACGGGCAGGAGGCTGGCACAGAAAGTGGTGGAGGTCGTGGTGGGGATGGACTGGACCACAGGGTCTTGCTCTGTTTCCCTGAGTGGGAAGGGAAGCTCCTGTGTCCTCTGTGATGAGGAGGAGGGTGCTGTTCCCCTGCTGGTCCTGTGTCATCCCCTGGTCTGCTCTAGCCTTTGAGGTGGTGTCCTGCCCATCTCCTGGGACCCTCCCGGTAGAGCCGCTGACCTTGCAGTCAGCGTGACTTGTCCCGTGCTGGCTGTGGGGGTCCAGGGTTTCTCCCTCACCTAGGTGCTCGCCAGAGCTGCAGGTATGCTGCATCTCAGCCACCTTTTTTCATCCTGGGGATCCTCTGGATCTCCATCACCATCCAGCCTCTGCCCTGGGATCACTCCTGCCTCCCACGCGCCCCCCAGAGTGATTCATGCTGTTCCCATTGCCCTCCTCACTCCTGCACCTTTCCACTTCTGGGAGTGATACTAGAGGGGGGGATCCCTCCCAGGGCCGGAGAGTGGGCTCCTGTCTAACACTCAGAAATGAATTGTCCCATAGATACATGCGCTGACAAAGTAAGAGACTTGATTGAGAAGGGGTGCCTGGAAGGTAAGCAGAGTCAGCAAACCAGGAAAACTGCTCTGCTGTGTGCCTCGTGGTCTCTGGTTTTATGGTGATGGGACTGCTTTCTAGATTGTCTCTGGCCAATTACTGTGACTCAGGGTCCTTCCTGGTGGTGCACACCCTGCTCAGCCAGGATGGATTCCTGCCAGAAGATTCTGAGAGGTAGGTAGGACATATGGACTGGTGTCTCCTTTCGAACTTTCCCGAATTCTCCCGGTTGGTGGTGGCTTGTTCCCTGTCATAAGACAACCCACGCAAATGGTTACTATGGTACCTGGCCAGGACAGGCTGTTTCGGTCAGTGTTCCCCAGCAGGAGCACATAGCAGTGTTTGGACACCCTCGCGCCCACCGAGCTGACCTCCGGGCACCTCTCTCAGCACCCTTATGGCTTACCACGGTGT